>NC_133442.1:3086609-3395270 GCF_964197705.1 Penicillium psychrofluorescens | reverse complement strand
AAAATCGGCTTCGCCGGCTTCAGAAACAGGCCCAGTAGATAGGAAAACCATAAGCACCGCACAACGCCATCGGTAAACACCGGAGCTGAGAGCAAATAAAAAGGGAGACAAAAAGAATGTACCCGCTGCGGTAATCAGTCTGTCAAAGTCAAGAAAATAAATGCACCAAATGCCACCACAAATCCATCATCGGAAAGATCATGAGATCATCCGAGTTCATGAGCGCTCTGAGCTCTCTCAAGGCTCACGGATATGTATCAGAGAAGTGTCTGCCTCTCAGCACACAACACAAAGCAACTCCTCTTCGAGAATAAACATCCCCTCTTTGTATTTCTCGTTGTTTTCAAATGCCTTGTCATACTTCCACCCTACCAACTCTTTGCACTGGCGGCAGGAGATGTCGCGAACGATATGTCGTCCAGTCGTCATGCTACGCTCATCCTGTTCGCCCAGTGTGACATTGACGACGTTGATAAAAAGATAGGCTTTGCCGTGCGCTCCACGGAAATTCTGGGGCAACAGAAAGGGTGGATGGTCAGTCACATGAAACTCGGACAAGAGGGAGAGGTGTGGAAAGACGGATAATACTCACCCGACTCTTGATATCGTTGTAGTCTGCTAGGTGTGTCTTGCAATGCTTGCACCCGAAAATCTTGTTGGAGGTCAAGTAGATGGGGTAGACTAGGCCCATGGTGGCGGAGTGTAGATGTCGTCACAGAGAACAGGTTGTCGTCGAGATATGAGGTAGAAACCTGGGATGTGAGTGCGGAGAAGTAGAGCTGTTCTATAGGCAGAGATTTGGAAATATCGCGGCTGTGATGCAAGCACGATAGAGGTTTGTCTGCGTGGAGGTGATATGAACCGCCCCTTCCCTCGAATAAGAGGGAGACTCCAGTCCGGCCGTGGCGTAGCGTCTTTGTTTCGGTTCTCGGACGACGGGAGGCCTGATGCCGGGTTCGTTTTAAAAGTGTTCTTTGAGGCTGTAAGGCAGCCTAGATGGATCACGAAGAGTCTTGACGGCGTTACACTGGGTTCAGAATAGGCCTGACGGTTTGCTGACGACGATAAGCTCTCAGGAGCCACGATAAGAGCGGGGGCCGGATCGGACGGAGACACGGGAACTGGGGGAGAAGAGGATGCTGTGGGACGGTTGCAGATGTTCTTTTCTCATAAAACACTCTCCCTTCGAACGGGGGTGGAAGAGAGAAAGAGAGTTGGGGAAGGTTGGGGGAAGTCAAGCTGAGAGCAAGCTGAAGTTGGTCGTACTGCCTCAGGCCGCAACCCCGCACGGGAATCGTGATCTCCCGGTCATAGATCTGATAGTTACTCTGAAATAGTGTATAGAAGTGCAAGAAATGTATTGATCCCTGTACAACGCGCCGGCAGGAGATGTTCCTGCAATGCTTAACCAAAAAAAATAATACAAAATTTTGAAAAGCTGCCACCCCATCACTCGTAATCCCGAACATACCGACCGGGCAACTCAACATCCCACATCGGTCGTTCTACCACTGCAACCTCCAGATTCCCACTCGTTTGCTCTTCTGAGCTATCCCCTGCCACGGTGTTGAGAGGCACAATACCCAATATGTCCCGATATTTGTAGGTGTGCCACCACCGACGGGCAGGCTGCGACGAGGCGCCATTGATCTCGACCGGCTGCTTCTGGGGGGTGGGTCCGGCTCCATTGACAGCGGGGGTTGCATTTCCTTTGGCGTCGAGCTGCTTCTGGGGCGTTGCATTCTCAACCGCGCTTCCATTCTCACGGCGGAGACGGGCCAGATTGGCTTCACTGCTTGCCGCGAAGGTCTCGTCGTACTCGTAGGCCTCGTCTTCCTCACCGGGGACACGAGAACGTTCTTTGTCCAGCGAAACCCACTCGCCCCGCGACCCGTCGCTTCCAACAACCTTGCGGGCCTTGCTGCCGAGGTGGATGTCTGCCTGCGAGCGAGGAATCTGGTCCCCTGCGCCACTGCTGGGCTTCTTGCGCTCATTGCCGGCCTCTTCATGAAGGTCGCGTTTCCGTTTCGATGCTTTGACCAGCTGACCAGGCGGGTTGGCCTCTTCTGCTGTTGCTGCTGCTTCGGCCTTGATTTGCTCGGGAGATGGGAAATCCTGGAGCAGGTCAAACATCCAGAGCCAGGATGTTCCATACAGCCAAAGACGCTCTCGGCCCTCAAACAGATCCCACATGCAACCCATGGCTCTGTCCTTCACTCCTCGAAACTCTGCAGGAAGATAAGCCTTCGGGTTGCGCCTGGACCAGTCCGATAGCTTGCCATTCAAAGCCTCAAACTCCATAAGCTGGTGTTCACTTGTGAGCACCATCAGCCTATACTCGTGGTGGCGGTGATCAGTGCCGTTGGCCAGCAGCTTCTGCGGAGGAGTACCCTGGGGCCGGAAGGACATCAAGGCTATTCCAGACTTCATGCGGGGAATAGGAGAGTCGGAGGCAGCGATTTGCCAGCGCTCGCCCTCGATCGCCACATCCTCGTCCTCGTCGTCCGACGATTCATCGTCAGATTCTGACACTCCATTGCTCTTGATGTGACCATTGGCACCGGAGCCCGTCTCTGTACCCAGAACCCAGGTATCGACACAACCCGAAATATCACCAGACGCAAAGATCTTGCTATCGTCTGAGAAGATGACAGATCGGATCGTCCTCTCGTATTCACCCAGAGTACCGTGAGACGCTTTCTCATGTCGTGCGTGTCGTGTAGCTCTCTTTACTTTCGCGAGGTGAGGCAAGACTTGGACTCCCTCAGTGTTTGAAGGCTGGATTCTTGCCATGTGGATGTCGCTGTTTGGTCGAATAAGGCAAAGCCACCGGCTATCCGGGGAGATAGTAACAAGACGTGCACCTTCATCAGAAATTCCCTTGGGAACCTCAAGCTTTTGTATCCGCAGAGCACCCTTCTCGTCACCTTTCCGTCGGCGAACAGCGAATAGTTTGACATCAGCGATCGTAGCGACAGCGAGGATCTTCCCGTCCTGGGACAACATGGCAGAAGTAATGTTCTCTTCGCCCTGTGGAGAAATTGTAGAGTTAGAATGTGACACTGCTGTGCGGACGCTCTGTTTCTTACCTGAATCATGATTTTGCCAACAAGTCTCTGTCTCTGGCCGTCGATATTCTCATACGCAGAGGTCGGCCCTCGTGCCAAACGCCAAAGGCTGATCTCTCGATCCCAGAAACTCATCACCAAACGAGACGAAGGGGAAGAGGCGAGCTGGGGAATTTGAGGCAGACTTGACAATTTCCGGTGGTGTTCCTTGCCAAATTCACGCAGCGGCAGTACAACCGGTGTTGCGTCGGGGCCTACAGGCAATGGGTTAGTATATCTGACGAGCCCGGGGATTCGACGGAACAGTCACATACCTCCAGACACAGCAATGCTGATATCTTTGGTTTCATAAACAGCAAAAGTCTTCACATCGTGCGAGTGGTATCGCCTATGCATCAATTCCACCCATCGACTTTTCTTGTCCCCCTTCTCTCCCTCCTTCTTGCGATAAACGACGGTCCTCTGATCAGCACCTCCGCTGACGACAGTATCCCCATTTGCGCTCACTGCCACATCGAGCACATCGGCCTGATGGCCCTGGATGCGCTGGGTGAGGGAGAAATTCTTTGCATCCCAGAACCGGATCTCACCAGCCGAGTCTCCAGAGACAATGGTGCCGTCTGGGAGACATTTGACCGACCAGACCAAGAGTTCCTTCGAGCCGCCCGTGGGACCCTTTCCAAGCGAGATTGTTCTCAATTGCTGGCCGGTGCGAATATCGAAGAGACGAATCGAGCTATCGGCATAGCCTGCGACGATGGTGTTGCGGCTCTGGAAGGTGACGCTGAGCACGCGCGCCCTCTTGGTCGACGGGCGCACCAGACGAAGAAACTTGAGGTTGTCATCTGCGGTAGACAAGATCACGATCGAGCCATCGGCACAGCCGGCTGCGAGATGCTGGCCTGTAAACTCCCCCTCGGCCGCGGGCAGCAACTTCCCATCCTGACCGCGCCGTGTCGCTTGCCACCGCGGCTGCGCAGCAAGGCACCAGATCTCGCCATAGTTTCCACTCGAATGGCGCAAAGGACGGCCGTTCTCGAGATCCCACTCGGTCACCGCGGTGGAGAATCCAATGCTGAACAGCCTCAACTTGCCGGGCAGCTTACCACCGTCGGGACCGTCCTCTTGGGGATCCAGGGTCCATGCGAGTCCTTCAATACTTCTATCCTTTCCACCATGCAGGACAGTCTCCTGGAACCAAGCCCCGCGCAGGGGGTTCCATATCTCGATGTCGCCGTTCGCACGCCCGATCGCGAGTCGAAGAGTAGGCACACCGCGACCAGCTAGATCAGCAGATGGGGGATGCGAGAATGCGAGCGCATTAATCGCCTGCGGGTTGTAGGACACGAAACGGCAGCGGTGGATGTCCATGGTTGGTGCAACAAGCTTCGCCTGAAGCCAAAGCTGTCTCGGTCGGAAAAGATGGACGGTGATTGCGAGACAACGATAGGGGCGCTGGAGATCAATTCAAAAATTACTCCAACTCGGGCCGTAGAAGCAGCCCTAAACATTCATTGTGAAAGATTAGAGAAAGGAATGGGTGAAGTGTTGTCGTTCTTCGCCGTTGCGGCTCTTTCTCTTTTTTTTTCTTGTAGATGATTTTTCTGCCCGGAACAATTCGACTGAAGTGGCTAGTTTGACCGGGTCACATGATCTATTGATGCCAGGTAAATTAGGTGTCCGTATAGATGCCATCTCGAGCAAATATGAACTATCAAAGCTTTACACGACGTTTCGGATCGAACAGTTCAGGGTACCAATCTGCTTGTCATCGATATGAACAGTATTTTTCAAGACAGCCGCCAAAGACAGGCGCTACCACGTGTATGGTATCAACATGCAAGACACGCACAATTTAGGTTCTTTTTTGTTTACTTGTCGGGACTCGTGCAACACTCTCGACGTCGCAAAAGTCACTTTCTAAATTGATTAATTGGTAAGTGGCGGTCAGCGTGATCGCATGGCTTGACATTTTGGATCAGCGGGCAACTGTTGATTAATTATTGACAGATGGAACGCCCGAGCGCACAGTAGTGTCGGCGTCTTCTGGCGACGAACAGAGACATTGTGGCAGTCTGGACCCCCCCACGAACAGCCGACCGATATACCCGACCGATACACCCCAGTCCAAGGCTGTCCACCGAGGGACGACCACGTCAGAAGCGGCCAATCTCGCATGATATTTCTCTATGTATCAGATTTCCAAGAAAGCCGGGGGCCCAGGCATCTGATAGGGTCGATATTGCAGACTCGAACTCCACCTCGGAGTCGCCCCTGCACGCGCTCACTGGACGAGCACGAGCGAGCTAAGAACCGCGGAGAGGCTGACGGGTTGCCGTCAGCGTCTCATTGGGCCCGTGGCGCAGCATACAAGGAGGGGTAGGCCCAGCAGGAGATATTCTGCGATCAACAATAATCTAGGGAGCCATGGAACACCCCCCGGTCAGCACGGGCTGCGCACGAATCGATAGCTCACCCAGATAAGGTTGGATGTTCTCGCTCTCGATCTGGATCTCGGTTTTCGATTTAGTGCTAATCCAATCTCAGGCACCGCAATCAAAGCGGAGCAGTGGTGCTGGATGGAGAAGTGCGACAAGATCATCTCGGTACACCATCGTGAAATCTGGATCTAAAATCGTGGCGCCCCGCTGAACAGCTTTAGCACTGTTCGATCCGATCGGAAGCTGTCCCAGTTCATGGGGCAGTTCTGTCGATCGAGGTGCGCCGGCCCCCAAGATAGACCGCGTTTCGCTTCAGTCATGCTCGCGTGCGAACTAATTTTGATTTCTTGCCGCGGCATGAGCTGCTCTCGTGCAGGGCTGAATCTTTGTCCTGTCCCGCCTTGGCAGGAGGAGGGGGAGGCTGCGATCGTCTCCGTCTTATCCGTCTGCCGGCCCTTCCAGGATATCGGCGTCAGTTCGTGAACACAAAGAGGGGAGGGAGTTCGTCGATCGGCCACTATCTTCGGCGCGTTCACGAGTTTGACTAGGATTGGCGACGTGGCAATCGTGGCAATCAATTGTCTGGTTACAGAACACAAATCTCTCTCGGGAAAGCGGACACTGGCCGAAATTCATGTGCTGGCCCCATAAATAATAAATTGGAATTTGTTCAGCAGTCAATCTCCAGCCACCCGGAGAAGTAGGAGAATATTCTTCTCTGCTCAGCTATTACCTCTTTCATGCAAGAATCCGAACGCGCAATACTAGCTGTGGAACGCAATGACGGCATAGCTTTACAACTAGTGGAGTTTGGGACGTAAGCCTCCTTCAAATTTGTCGTCCTTACACAGCGGCAGGGAGAAGAGACTGGTTTTCTTCTTCGAAGCTGCTCGGACATTGTACATACTATCGAGCTCCGTGTTAGTTCCCACCTGTAACTATACTACAGTACTGTATAGCAGCCAATGTATCCTCTTTGGGAAATGCAATTCGGTAATCCGTACGAGACGAAATGCTCTTCCCAAATTTCCTTACGGTTCTCCACTGAAGCTAGACCCGGGATGGCATAGCTGGTACTGAACAGCCTTACTGCTCCGATTACCTTCCCGTCTCAAATCGGACAGGTCTCTTACGGGTACAAGGATGTTCATTGCCAGGTCGTGGTTCCAATTTTTCCGCTCCCTCCCCTGAAAATACCCATGGTTCCTTGCCGGCGCCAATAATGTGATCAACGTCGCATTTCACCCGCCAACCCGTGGTGATCTTGACGCGGAAAGAAAAGAGCTTGGTCAAAGCGTAGGGGCAGAAAAAAGGGGGCTGCCCGAAAATCTTACGCCAATTACCCAAGGTTGAGCCTCCGCTGCCCCAGCTGCTTAGGGCTTGAGCCCAAACGGGTCATATTGTCTCGAACTTTTTCGCCCAACGCGCGGAATTATTACTAGCACCATTCTTATTCGTTGTCGTGACTTGCAGATCCTACAAATAGCTCACGCTTTGGGCTGTCAATGTCACCGTCATGGATTTATTTGACAGTGCCCGCCACTGGGCGAGAGCACGCCACTGCGAATTTAGGACAAGCAAGGTGTGCGCTAATGATTCCGACCGCGCCTTGCTGGGTATCGGATACAGGCCTGACGCGCCTTGTCCACCACCCGCGTAAAGTATTGACTTAAGGTGCAAAATGGAGAAGCAAAAAAATGTCTGACATGGTGGAGTTCCGGAAGAAAAAAAAAACCTTCAGACCGTTGTAGAAGTCTCCGCTTGGGAGCTGCACCGAAACAATGGTTTTTCACCGGTCAATATACACAACGCTTGACGAGTATCAAGAACCCCGGTATTACAGTAGTCGCCGAAGCTTTTTATCTTTCGGTCAGTTCTGTTCTCTGCGAGCTGGCCTGAATATGATGGCAGCTAAACTGAGATCGAATGCTTTCGTATGTGTATCTTCAGCTGGAGAACTGCCCGGCTGTACGAACCAACCCAACCATCCTGTATTCCAAGACATTGCCATCTCAACTAGCAAAATCCTTCTATTCTTCTAGAAGGAAACTGTTACCTTTGGGATCCGCTACTTCCGGCATCCACAGGCACCACTCTGTTTTTCACGTCAGGGCCACAGTGGATCTTGAAATTGTAGCTGTCAACGGAGCGGGTCGGGCACCAAAAGAGCTTTTCTTCGGCGTTGAAACATGTTGCCAGGCTACCGTAAATTGGTAGAAGACGGAACGGTCGGCTGTTGTCCTGCCATCGTTCCCTGAACCATAGTTTCTCTCTCCCGGACCGAGCCTGCAGAGTATCCGTTGTTTTGGATGTGGAGTCCGGATTTTGTATGTTGAAGAATATGTGTGGGCGGAACATACAGTATACAAATTTTTTTCTGCCTAAGTGGGCTGTTATATGATACCAAACGGTATATACTGCTGCAAGTCTCGGGTGACCGGCGAGAATATACAGGTTGTAACAGAAATGAACAGATGTTGTATAGAAAGAAAAATTCGGCGTTCAGAATTAATGTTTCTGGTCGAGGCCTAGTAGTGAGAGTTGAGTACGCCGATACCAAGGTGGACACCATGATGACACACAGAAAGCAGATCATAAATGTGGCGACTTGATAGACAGAGACATCCCATGCAGTGCGAGGCTGCAAACAAGATGACCGCTGCATTCACGAGTAGACCAGATCTACCATTCGGAGTGTTATACGTAGTTCATGAACTTCCTAGAATTACTCGTTCGAGGAGAATTTCTCCCTTGCAGAGGAAACCCCGATGCAGGGACGATTCCAGGAAACACGGAGACAACGTGGAGGGTTGGGGGTTTCCTGTCAGCAAGGGGAGTAGAGTAGACCTGACCAAAGCTCCAAACCAATGAAAGCAAAAAACTGAATGTGTGAATTCAACGCTAGACATGCATGGTATGCACCATTGGCTATCCAAGTTCAAGTTCCGTCTGACACCTGGCGGCCAAGGGGCGATTCCATTCTGGGCTTTGATGATAGGTTCTCATTTCTTCGCTAACTAAGCCTGCTGTCGCAAAAGTGTGAATATAGCGACCGGCTCAAAGTTCCTCAGACTGGAATTGTACCCCGGACGTTGTCACTACTGGCCACTGTATCGTCCCACATGCTGGCGCTTGCGGGAACGTCGTCGGAGCCTAGAGCCGAATCGCGCAGAGAGCCAGACCAGACTCTAATAATAATTTCCCAATGGCGCGCGCTTTCTCTATCTGTTTGCACCTGAAACTTCAGTCAGAGATCAAAAAGCCCCTTTTGGGACATTTCCGGCTGGGCGCATTGCAGTGCAAATCGTTCACTAGTTTCCCCAGCCATCTTTTGCTCCAGGTTACAGACTCGCTTCGGGGGGGGGGCAAAACCGGTAGTGGGAGGCCCCATAGGACTGTGCACGCTTGCATAAGATGATACCCAATACAAATCCCCCGAGCAGGTCCGTCTTTGGCCCCCCCTTTTTGCCGGACAGGCGACGCCCAACCCAATAATTAATTCTAAGCGATCGACAGGCTGGTGGTGTCAGATTGCCCTGGGATGAAATGATTCAAAAGAAATGGCATCAGAGCTTCTCGTTCTAGGCTGCCGGCAGGATGGATGGAACGTCGGGGTTGGTTCAGAATCTAAAACACGAAGCCTTGCGGCCTGTGTCAAATGCGATAGACTCCGTAGTTGATTATTGGCAATTGAAATGAACCAAAGAGGTTGCGAAGGGATCGCAGTGTTTGCCATGCTTAAACCGTGTTCCCCTTGCGTTGCTACGTTGTACAGAAGATTCGGCAACAATTCTACCGCGATGATTGTTCGGACGGAGATATAGTTTGAGTGTCAGTCAGTTACAACGGTCAAGCCGCATACGTGCTCGAATTCAATAAACCGGGAAATGGTGAGGTGGGCAAGGGACAAAGCAAGGAGACGGTGCCGAGGGCTAATATCCTTCCTGGGAATCCCAGAGCCAGTCAACCTTATCGACGGTCGCGTGGAGGGAAAACGCGTAGAATGAACGAGATACGAAGAACAGGATCGGAGGGGCCGGCTGTGCCGCACCTACAACCTGCTTTGGAATGATTAATCCCCACATAGTCGCCAGCTGAGTTGAGGTCAGCCCAAGCCAGGGCCATCCTGGCCGGGCCAGTCACGGCGCGCAGGCCACAGACGACCCTGGAACGCGAGCAAATGTTACCAGTCGATCCGGGCTGCCCCTTTTTGTCCATGAATCCGGTAATCCCGTTAGGGAGGGAGAGCTCGAGGAAAAGAAAGAACAGGACGCCTTGCTGCAGCGCCCCGTAAATAGCTTATTCGCTTCATCAGATACCGGTCGCTACGGAATTGGTCGAGAAGAAGACAAGGGAGTCGGTATTAACAGATCCAGTCACTAGGCATGGGTCGAAAGGTAATAAATTCAGCCACGGAGATCTCTCCACCAGCCTGATGTTTCCGAGCCAAAATGACCGGGTCGCGCCCAGCTGAGACCGCGATCTATGTATAATCTAAGTACGGGAGGTAATGAATAATGGCTGGCCAAGAGGCTCTCTGGTGGAGAGTGGAGGACGCTTACTCGCTTCGTGTATGCTGAGCAAGGACCAACCACGGGGGGCTCAGGCCTCGCTCCTGAGGGGGATGGGGGTATTCATTGTTTTGTCCGAGAACCGTGGCCAGCAACAGTGGGAGGCAGGCTCAGTGACCATCGTTCGAGGCCGTGTGAGCAGTAGAGTGCGTAAGAATGAATCCCGTCCTTGCAGTTTTGTGTCCAGAAACCCGAAAATACCAGGTACACAATACCACTCTTGGCTGGTCACAATACGGTTTCCCCACAGAGCCCACTTAGGGAAACCGGCGTCCAGCAATACCGTATTGAAGAGCATCTCTTTTAGTCTCAGCTTCTCTTAACTTCTCCCTTCTCACACCTGCCTGGAGAGAGAACTTCCATCCCTCCTCCTTGTACCTCTCCTCCTCCTCCCTCCCTCCCTCCTCCCTTCTCGGTCACCGTTCCTCTTTCCTCCCCTTCGTCAATTCGTGGAGATAGAGAGAACACTTTGGAGTCTGGTCTCCTGGCCCCCCCCCCCCGAGTGCATTCGAGTCGACGGTCATCGTCAACTCAGGTTCTCAAGGCTACACTAGACCTCCAGTCGAGTCGAACCCCTCGATCTCGGCTCGCCAATTCGACGTTTGTTAGCTCAAACGGCGAATTACCTCCCCTCCCCCCCGATCCCCTTCTGTGGGAACGACCTCGAACCCTCCTGATCCATCTCCTGCCGGTTAGAAGAGCGACAGGGTGGGCAAGTCATTTCGGATAGACTTCGAATGATACCATATATATTATAGTGGTCGGCTTTTGGTTGTTTTTTTCAGCGTGATAACCTAGGAGGTGAGTGAAGAAACTTTTTTTTTTCTTGAAAGGGTATCGAGTCAGACTCGGGCACCAAATGAGGGAGGTGTACTGTTCCCCTCAACGGGAGATGCATCGGTAGCACCGACAGATGGCAATATGCCCGGAGAGTGCTCTGGAAGTAGCCTTCTATGGCGGGCACACGACACCTCGATTCGTGCAACTCCGATACCTGGACTCCCACAACCCGTGAACCCTCATTACCTACACCCCATTCGATTCCATCGAGATTGGAGGATGAGCGAGAGAGGGTTTGGAGACGAACACATGCATTGTGTGCTGGGTTGTGGTTCCATGGAATCAGGGGAAAGCCGGTGTTCTTGAGGCGAGCAGAGTGCCAGGTGCCTTGGCTCCTAGAGCTGGACCGCAAACCTGCATTTAAGATCCCAAGGTTCAATATGAGCTGTTTTATCTCAGGACGCTTGAATAAAGGGGGTCTGCAGTTCTTATACTGTTGCGGGACATACCTCGGGTGTGATGATCCAAGCCAAAGGCCATACCGGCAACCGATTCAACATCGGTATTTTGTTTGTGAGAGAAAATGCAGGGACTAACATTGAATGGATGTAGGATTTTCCTTGTTCATCTACCGTCCACTCCTTTTGATGTGGATGATCTTGGCCGTTGAACGTCCATCCTATCCTACCACGCTGCAATCCACTACCTAGTCTTCATTCGAAGACCTGTTCCTGAAGTGTGAGTTCCCTACTTGTTTGCTACATTTTCCTTCTTTTTCCCCTCCCCTGACGATCGTGACCCCCTACATAGGGTTGGCCTCCTGTGCACTCCACATTCCGCAGTACGGCCCCAGGGGTGAAAGACGTTTGCTCGTACTTCATCTCTCGGACTGGTATCCTCCAGAATCCCAATTCATCGGATCATTCCTGCGTTCTTGGCCAGCCTAGATGCCAGTCTCGCCGTCACGGTAAGGGTTGCATTGTGCCCTCTGCCCGAAGGCTTCTTTATCTGGGTTAGTATTCTCCCGTGGAGCCAATACCTTCCTCTCTCTTCCTCTTCTTCCCTTTCACCTAGACCTTCCTTCTGTCTTTCTCATTACCTGCTGTCTTAATCCTAATCATTCTTAATCACCTGGCTAATACTCACTCCTCGTCTCTCCAGCTTCGACCTCTTTTGGAGACCTTCACCTCGGTCTTCCGGCCTGTCTTCTCCAGCATCCTGACTATCGTCTCGACGCTGGTCCACTCTCTTTAATCATTCCAACTACTTTCCAGTCATTCCTTTCTTCGAACTAATCAGACGACTGTCACTCTCTTAATTCCGTCGTTGCCTGTCAGACTTGGTCGGCCAGGTTTCATTCTTTCGAATATCCCACACATCTAATTTCTTCTTCCACTACTTTCCTTTGCTTTTTTGGAACGGTCCCTCGACAATATGGCTTTTCACCACCGCCCGACCTCCAGCTTCCAGCCTTGTGAGACGTTCTTCGTGGAGTGCGATGACTACACTCTGCCGCCGTTGAGTGCAAAGCAGCAAGCCGAGAAGGAGCACACCAAACTGGTAGCTCGTGAACGGCAATATGCTATTGCGGATCAACTGTCGAAGATTGCCAGCGATGAGCTCCGCGAAGATATCTTATCCCACATGCTGGAGATGGATGTTAGTGGTCATGAAATCCTGCTGTCGAGTGTTGTTGCTAACCTATCTCTCTTCTGCTAGGGTCAAACCCTTCCTGACGTCGAGTCTATCGATATTCAGACCGAAATTCAGTGGTTCATGCGTCCCTACCTTCTTGACTTCTTGATCGAGGCCCACACTGCCTTTCAACTCCTGCCGTCGACGCTGTTTTTGGCGATCAACATCTTGGACCGGTACTGCTCCAAGCGTGTGGTGTATAAGCGGCACTATCAGTTGGTTGGTTGTGCGGCCATGCTCATCGCCGCCAAGTACAATGACAAGAAGGATCGGGTCCCCACCGTCAAGGAGCTGAAGTCGATGTGCTGTTCTCTCTACGATGACGATATGTTCATCCAAATGGAATGGCACGTGTTGCAGACGCTCGGCTGGACGATTGGACACCCCACGGTGGACGCCTTCCTGCAGATCGCTACTCTGGATGAAGCGTACGATCCCGAGGTGGAGCACATGGCACTCTACGTTTTGGAGATTGCCCTGTTCCATCGGGACTTCGTGTCCAAGCCCTCCTGCGATCTCGCTCGGGCTGCGTTGGCACTGTCCCGGTGTATACTCGGCCGGCCCCAGCCGCGCCACACTCACTGGGCTTCGCAGTATGATTCCATGACATTGGTCGGCCTGTCCCAGCAGCTTCATCAGCCGTCGACTGTGGTCGCCCGCAAGTACGCCTCGGCTCACTACTCGCGAGTGTCCAAGATCCTCGAGCACTTCCTTACTCGCCAGGCATCGATGGTCAGCTATTCTCGCTGCACGCCTCCGGTGGAGATCCCTGCCGAGTCCAAGCCCTACACCGGGGAGATGGGCCTGGCGACTCCCCAGAAGTCCCAGCAGTTGACTGCCATCCCGCACGGGTACCTCACTCCGCCCATCACACCGGAGAATGCGGCCTTTGTCCATGCTCATATGGGCAATCCCGACATGGCCCGAGGAGTGCCCGTCCAAGCCACCTGCTCGCCAACACCATCGCCGTCATCTGAGATGCAGTACATGAGCACCGATGTCTATCAGCAGCAGGAGACCATGTACATGTCTCAAGCACAGCACCCATATCAGCACCAGCAGCCGCTACAGCAATACGCTCCGCATCCGCAAATGGGAGTCCCCGCAACTTATGTGGGTGCCATGTAAAAAAAAAAAAAAAAAGACGACTGCCCGAAAAGTGATTTTGCGCCCTGCACATATTCCTTCGGTCCGCCTTTTTTTCTTTTCTCTGTCTAATAGAGCATCTGCCTGCGTTCTCTGGGTCTGCCGTGCTAATTCACCTAATCATCTCACGACACCCTCACCTCTCTCTGCTGTCACCTTGAGCCATCGTCTCTCCTCGAACTCGACCTCATCTCACTATCATTCAACTATTGCATTCGGCTCTGATCCACTGGATCGAGTCGACATCAGCCATTTTTTCCATTCACTGTTCCAAAATTGCATACCCCCCATTTCATTTTTTTGTCTGTTTCTGTCCATCTTTGGGTCATCAAGTTGCATTCGATTTTTTTCTTATTTTGTTCTAGCATTGCAAGCGCGAGCCATGTTGATTCATTGTTTCCAGATTGCATCTGCCACTTACCTTCCCCTCTACCCTGACCATACTTCACTTCATGTCAAGGAACTCTTCCCACCTCCTTGGCCTTCTTGTCTCCAGCTGCGCGCCCGTCGGCGCTGCGCCTTTGCATGACCAGCATCCTTTCTTTACCTCATACGATCTTTTGCAGCAAATTACCTGCCTCCAGAACCCCCTTCCCCCCCCCCTTTCAAACGCCTCAGATAAAGAAAAAAAGTCTTTAATGTGTCTGACCTCGTCTTCTTCTCTGGTGAAACAGAGAGAAACGCACCCCCACCAAAGGTGTTCTTCCAAAAAAGGAGGTCACAAAAAAAGCAAAAAACGCGACAAAAACCCGGAAAAAAGACTTCGTTGTCTCTCATCCCCTGGGGAGAAGGAAAAAAGAATACCCAACTTTCTTCCCCATTTTGTTCTTACTCTCGCAATCAATATCCCCCTCCCCAGTTTCCCCTCAAGTGGCCCTGTGTGTGTATCTAGCCAATGGGCAATCTAGTGTGTGCTTTTTTACTTTTTGTCTCTTTTTGTGTAGACTATCGTCTAGTGTGGAGAATCAATCATGTCAAATGGCCCATGAATGATATTCCAGCTGTGGGAATTCTTAGTATCTCTCCGTAGTCTGATCAATGCTTGCGTTGTTGACGGTTTTCTTTTTAAGGACATCTCAACCGTGGAACAACCAATAGTTCAATGGAGCTTTGTGGTTGGCTGGATGGCCTATTTGTGGAGAGTAAGTGGATCCCCAGCAGATCCGCCTTGATTGCGGATTTTGTATTTCTCTCCTTGCTCCCTTTGAAATAAGTGGAAATAGGTCGCACCAGGGACATCTCGAGCGATCCGTAGCTAGGAATGTCATAGATCTCTATCAGCCTAGAATAATTGGTTAGTGATATTTCCCAGTGACTAACTCAATCGGTAAGCGACTGGGTCGACGCAAAACACCATAGTAAATGCGATATTTTACCACTGAATCCCTCAAGAACGGTAGCTTAATGTACAGTTTGATCATATCCTAATAATATTCAAGGAATACCTAGCTTATTTTTGGGAATTAAAGAAATTTTGCGAAATTAGATTTCTCGTTGAAGATGATGATGGTAAATATATATAGAGACATGTATATTTTCCAGTTTCACCACACAAATCACAACTACCACCTTTAATAATATTAAGATAAGTTGTCTTGTTTACTCATGTGATCAATAGAATAGCATCAAAAGGTCTATAAGCAAATAGATCTTATAAAAATACATAGTGGAAGGGTAAAAGAAGTGGTAGTTATAAGCGTTCGGATCAAAACCCAGTAAGAAACAGAGACAAATCAGCGATGCAAAAATTTCAGGCCGATTCAGGCGTCGGTGGGCCGTCAATGGATGGACAATGGACAGAGCTCTTTTGTCCATGGACTATCCATGTCGCATTTAGTACGCGACGCTCCCTGCTATGCGCGCTACACGCTAGGGGCGGGAGCACGGGGCAAATTGGTGGGGCGGAAGAATTCCAGTGCGGCCGCTCTAGAGTTGCTACTGAGGTACAGCCATGGCTCTTGCGTGCCAGCCGCAGGGTGGTTGTCGTCATAGACTGCTAGGTCGGTTCCCGCTTGAGCGGCCGCAAGTCCGTTTGATGGTACCACCCCGATATAGTTAGTGCGTTGTCATTATCTCCACTTGAATGCTAACTTTGTGAGAGGGAGGTGGGGAAGCGGCCGCTCGTCTTTGCCTCTGGAGGACCGCCCATCATTTGCTGACCCTTGTCCCTTTTGTCTTTTCTTCCATTGATTTGAACAGTATGGATGGAACCTCGCGCCCCGAGACGGCCGACCGCGCGTGCGCATGGTGCAAGAAGAATAAGCGTCGTTGTGACAAGAGCCTCCCCGGTTGCTCACTATGTACAAGGTACGGCCAACCGTTGAAGGAGTTTTATACGAACAGGCGACTAAATTCAGATATTGATAGAATGGGTCGTGAATGCGACTATTCAGATCAGTCGCCCAGAGATCCCCAGATCAGGATTCAAGAGCTAGAAGAACTCGTTGCTCGCCTAATGAATCAAAGTCAGACGCCGTCATCGACTACGAGCTACGAATCAGTAGTAGCCACTCTCGCAAATGATCCTGCTCATTCGTATTCGCATCGGTTCTTTCTACGGTCAATATTTCTAGATTCAGGCGTCTCTACATTCCTCAATGCTCCTATTATTGCCTCCGACACTCCCATTCCAAGGGAAGTATCTGAAACTCTCGGATCTCGGTTGGAAATTGACCTGATAATATCGTATTACTCCGAAACTGTCAATACCTGGATGCCCATCATCAATATTTCTAGATTGGAGAGGCTTATCGGCATGGCCTCAACCGAAATGAGATCCGACCTGGCGCTCCTATTGTTGTCTATAAGGCTCATTCAGCACGTACCGGCTTCTGACGACGCGGAACAGTCGCCGTTGTATATCGCTGCCAAGAAATTCTGCTTCGCCTTGGAAATGGGAGGCACATGTTCCCTGCTAAAGGTGCAAGCTAGCTTGCTAATCGCAATTTACGAGTTGGGCCATGCTATTTTTCCTGCGGCCTATACTTCAATAGGTGCCTGTGCTAGACAGGGAATCTCCTTGGGCATCCACAAAAGAGATGCTCCGCAGATTCTAAGGAAGCCACGGACTTGGATAGATTGGGAAGAGAGGCAGAGAGTGTGGTGGCTTATTGTTATTCTCGACAGGTATGCAAATCGTCTATGTCTCAGAGAATATGTTATTGACTGTCATCTTATTTAGATATGTAACGGCTGGAGGTGATGACCGACCATTATGTACGGAAGATCCATTGAACGATACAATCATTCCGACGGATGAGATGGCCTGGACTGGAGGGGTATGCTCAATAACCCCTTTTCGCTCTGTTTTATACGTAAGACTACCAATCTCTAACACTGTGGTAGGAAATGGTTCCTCCTGAAAGACTATTTCTATCTACTCCAACCAGTGTACCGGTCAGTCCATTCGCACGCATGGCACAAGCATCGAATCTGCTGGGGCGGGTGATTAGACACTGCAACGACGAGACCCTTGAACCAAAATTCGTTCTCGAAGACATAGAGCTACTAAGCCAGACCACCAGCTCCCTCCTTCGACTTTTGACAAGTGATACCAAAATGACAGGAAACTTGAATGTCGCAGCAGCGCTCTGTTTCAGGTAAAAGCCTTTCTCCTATTACTCACCTTGAAGCCACCACTGATGTTCCCTCAGTTCCCTTATGAAAATCAGCGACTTCCATAGCTGTGACTCATTCCCAGAAGACAAACAACCAGTAGGAGATGCCATACCAATAGCTCGCGAATGCACTGCACGGGCTCTTACCATGCTAAGAGAAAACGCATGCCAAATCGTGCACTTTGTAGAAATATTGGAGCAACACTTTTCTGGTTCGGTAGAGGCCCTTTCGCCACTTGTGTTGAACTGTATATACAAGGCATGTGCGGCATTGGTGTGGATGGCCTTGGAACGGAATGACGGTCAATATGCCGCAGGGAAAGCTATCTGTGTAGGCATGCTTCGTCGAGCTAATCTCAGATGGAAAGCTGCAGGTAACGCATACAAAACTCCGGTGTTCCACTGAGACATTTACTAACTAACTGATATCATAGGTGCCTATTTGGAGATCATTGAGGCTATGGAGAAGGAAATGGAACAACATACGTTCTAAGATCTACTGTACAGAGTTTCTTAAAAAGAGCCATATTTGGAATGACGCGAATTTAATGACAACGACCTTCAATCTAAACGGTTCTTCCATATTTCAAGAACAACAGCGTATTGAGTTGCCGTTATAGTGGTTTGGAGCTGATGCTAGAGCTGATGGTGACTTACTTCCGAAGTCATTGATGCTCTTCTCAACAGATCAAAGGAACCAGCTAGGCTTATGTACCTTTTGATTTAGTACTTTTGAGAGTCACGACCAGTCAGGGGATCATCGAGGTTACTCAATAAGCGGCCGCATATCGTTAAAGTCCGTGCTTGCGGCCGCAAGAGAAAGTCAACCAGAGGGGGCTGAGCTATGCGAGGGGTCACGGAGCACCACGCCGTGAGGCAGACCCCATAATTCGCCCTGGCAATATATTTGCCAAGTCAAGCGGCTTATTTTTGCCCATCATGATTTTCAATCCATTTTTAATCCCTAAAGCCCAACCTACACTTGAAAATGATGAGCGAATACACGACCCCAGAGTCACTTGCGGCCCTGTCTGTGATCGACCCCGAAATTGAATCCCTGGTCCTAGCAACCCCTTCGACGCCAAATAGAGAATCTACCATAGAGGATATTCGAAATGCATCTGCCGGTTCAGCTGTACGAATCATTGGCAACGTCAGTAGGAGTCAGGTACAAAAAATACCTATGCGCGACGGGTATGCCAGTGAAATCCGGATCTACCGTCCTGAGAATCCACGGCCTCGAGAGCAAACGCCGCTAGTTGTTCTAATTTACGGCGGGGGCTTCATTCTCGGTGACAACAAGCAGCTCAATGCATACGCTCGCGCGATATCCACTCTTTTTGGTGCCACAGTGGTGTCAATCTCATATCGCCTCGCCCCTGAATACAAGTTTCCTATCGCCGCGTACGACTGTTGGGATAGTCTGTGCTGGATTGCGAAACATGCGGCTGAGATGGGTGCCGATCCCACCACCGGTTTTATTCTCGGAGGTGTGTCTGCCGGTGGCAATCTTGCAGCCGTAACTGGTCAAAAATCAATCGCGGAGAGGTTTCATCCTCCATTGACAGGCCTTTGGCTCGGCATTCCCTTTATCCTGGATGAAACGATTGTGCCTGCCATGTACAAATCTTTGTTTGTTTCTCGAGTACAGAACCGTGAAGCCCTGATCTTGAACGGCGACAGTGTTCGAAACACGTACGATCTAGTCGGCTTTGATGTTTTGTCGCCCGACTTTTCGCCTTTTAATTTTCCTGGAGCTCACATTGGGATGCCTCCTACTTACTTCCAAGTGGCCGGCGCCGATCCTCTGAGAGATGATGGTTTAATCTACGAGCGAGTGTTGAGAGAACATGGTGTTCCCACTCGTCTGAGCGTTTACCCGGGTGGCCCTCATGGACATTACTCTGCGTGGCCGGATGCAGAGATCTCGCGCAAGTGGGATTTTGATGTGATTGATGCATTTGGCTGGCTTCTAGGGCGCTCTGTGAATCCTTCTTCGATTAGAAAAGCTCGGGATGAACGAAATTGCCCCTGATCTCATGGCGATAGCAGGCAACGGAGGAAGGAGGATGACTTGGGGACAGCAGAAGACGAGTGTGAGGCACTAAGGGTGCCGTAGCCAAATATCACTCAATGGTGAAGGGCTGGATTGTAACGTTGCCCTGCTTATCAAATTACTTAGCTTGTCAGCCAAAGCTCTCTTTACTTCGTTCTCTTTGAAAGAGCCTCTTCTGTGGCCCTTGACTATGAAAACTCTCTGGTGCTTCACCCGTGGCAGCGAGTTTATCATTATCAGAAGGGCTTCATGGCAAATGTTTTTCTATCTGCATTCATTGGAGCAGGCAATGATGATTACACTTAACCAACCATACAAGAAATAGATTTTCGTATTGCAAGGGATCTATCAAAGCAAGAGCCACGTTGGCGTGAATTCTTTCGATACTGGATGCTCTACTTAGCCACCTGCCTGTTACAGCAGACCCTTTCCTTTCATCTCCCTCTCTGTCCACTCCCAAAGCTTCGCCGCCATCTTCACATCATTTGCCTGGCGACTTGCAGTAGCAGTCTTTGCAATAGGCGTGAAATATCGGCCCGAATCGTCGGCGGAGAATTTTTCACTGGCACTCACATACAATGAGTTGTAGGAGCACTGATCTATACTGATGTATAGGCCAAGCAGACGGAAGATGGGCGTCACGCAATCAACGAAAGGCCCCAAGATTGCAGCCTTTCTGTTTAAATCCCTATTTCTAAATTAGTATCCGTGGCCATGAGAAGAAACAGTGGCAATTACGTAGGTGAATTTCCCGGATGAACAGCTGCCACCCAAATACCCTTAGCGCCCGTGGTGCATTCACCACGCGGCCCATACCGCCGATCAATCTATTTCGCGTGCAAAACATTTCCCAACTTGCTTACCCCGTATCTTGAATATGGCGAGGCAGACTTCTGGTCCAGATCCAGAAAACCTATTCCATTTTTCGGCGCGAAACTATGTCCTACGCTGGACACGTTCACGACTCTAGCCGCACCAGGTTCTCCTAATCCTTCCGCTGTCCGGCGGAGAATTGGTAGCAGGTGAAACGTGAGAAGCCAGTGGGAAAGATAGTTTGTTTGCCACTGGGACTCGTAGCCATCTTGGCTTAGCTCCCATGGGACAGCCATGATACCTGCGTTGTTAATCAGGCCGTGCAAGGCTGATTCTTTGCTGATGAAACTTTTCGCGGCTGCAACGACGGATTCGAGGGACATATGATCCATGATCAAGATTTGAATGTCTGCGTTTGGAAACTGTTCGCGAATGGAGACTATGGCGTTATCCGCTTTTGTTTGAGAGCGGGCTCCCATATATACCTTTGCGTTATGTTGGACCAGGTGGAGGACTGTGTAGTAGCCGCTGGAGCAAACCGTTATTATGGCATTCTGTTGGACTTGAACTCAATTCGATATATCTTACATTCCAGCATTGCCGCCTGTGACAATGTATACTTTGCCCGAAAGATCGGGGAGAGAGTCAGGGTGAAAATTCGACATTGTGTGTATAACGTAGAAGATTGGAAGAAATCTCTTTGTAGGATGATGATACTTCTGGGAAAGTAGTGGCATTGATTGGGCTTATATAGCCTTTTGTCGTTCCTTTCCAACTCGGACTTAAGCCACCGAAACCCCATTCTAGCTATTTTCATCGAGAGAAGCTCGACGTTGTAGCTCCATAGTTCCAAAGTTTCGACAGGAGGGCGCGGCGCCATGGACGCTGCTCCACAAGCGGCCGCACCGCCCGCACCGCCCGCTCGTGGCCCAAGTATGCTCGGTAGGATTTACGATTAGCCCCATTGCTACCTTTTGCTAAGAAGTAGTGTCTCAGGCTTGAGATTACCACTCCCGCTGTATATAGAGGGTTATTTTATCTTTTGCATATAATATATCATGTAGTATATGTACACTTGAACTATGGGTTTGTGTTGAGTCCGAGATTGCACCCCTGTGACTGTCACAAGAGAAATATATATAACCCGTGTCTGTTCAAGTCATATCCAACTTCCAATTTTAAAGCTAGAAAACTAGTATTATTTGTTCATACAGATATGCGTTACCTTAGTAAATATAAAATACAGTTTCTGTTGTTACCCCCAAATCCACAGTGCAATGCATCCAAACAAATGGGAGTGTAAATAAAAAAATTCGCAAGACAGTATTCAGTGTAGTTGAGTGAATAGTGAAGAATGTACACTTTCCCTATCTAGGAGGACAGAGAAATGGAAGAGGTCTGAGTGGTGAGGGTATTGAGATGAGAGCAAGGAGAGGGTGGGAGATAGCTCCCGACCAACCCATCCGATTGGGCCAACGAAATGGAAGGGGGAGAGGAAGACAAAAATGCGAACTATCAGCAAACAAGCAACACCGGGACCCAGAACTCCGCCGATAAATATGTCATGGTATGGTACAAGGAGGGAATAGTGCAGCTATAGTGTCGAGTCGAAGCAGATAAGTGAGCGCGACTTCCGGGGAGAGAAAGCAGGAATCCCCAAAGGAAGTCCCAGACAGAGAAGGGTTGGCGGTGGCAACAATCAGCACAGCGAAACGGAAGCCATCATTACTTGACCAAACCCGATTGGATCCAAAAGACAGAAACCCCCTTGGGGGTCGCCCGAAATAGAATAATCCCGAGCCCTGCCCCTTTTTACTGATCTGGATCGGATTGGATCCCTGCCGCGTACCTGGCAAGCTCGGGCCTGGTCAAATGGCAATCTCGCTATGTTGTCGATCACCGCCTCACTTTTTTTTTTGTGGTATTCTCTGGGTCTTTCTTTTTTCCGGGGATGAAACAAGCTGCCCCCACCCGGATGATTATTTCCAGCGCTGTTTGTCCCAGTCTGATGGCCGGGTCTCATCGTAAATCTGGCCGCCCTTGTTGTGCACGATAACCGGTGGCTGGCGGCGGCGGCTGCTGGTGTTGGGATTCGCGGCTGGCACTGTGGGCAATGGCGTCGTTAGCTTGCTGCCAGATCTTGGACTGTCGCAGTAGGTAGGCAGGGTAGGGGTTGGGTGTCCTTTGCACTGCACAATGATCGACATACCGGGCACTTTGGTGACGATGACCTGGTCGCTGCTGTCGGTGTCATCATCGCTGCCTTTGCTGGCTAAGGAAGAACTCGAGTCGTTGGTGACCTTGTGTGGCATGATTGGAGGTTGGATGTGTAGGTAGGATCTAGGTCAAGTATAGAGGGTATGTATATCGAGAACGAAGTCAGGAATTTGGCCGCAGTGTTGAACTGCGGCAGAGACAGAGAAATAAGATAAAGTAGTCAGGAAGAGTAGGAGCTGAGGTGAGCTAAGTTGAGCTGAGAATAAGAAACTATGTATGCTTCAATTGGAACTTCCCCCTTGTTGTCGGGGGGCGACAAAGCGGTCTTTGTACTCCGTATAACTGCTACAGTCCATTCCGCATTAGGTGAGCGTTATGGATTCCCCGATCTCTCAAGTGACACCGAAACCTTCCCCCCTCCCCCGAAAGGCCCCCAGGGCCGTCCACGTAACTGGGCGTCTCAGGAGCTGGCTGGGCTGGGTCGCTAGGGGAGCTCAACCTAAGCTGGGGGTACGGCTAACACGGAATGGATCGCCTCCCTGACGTAGACGAGCTCTCTTTCCCCGGGGGATGGGGTACATAACTTATTCAGGGCAGCAAATCATCTTGGAGTCAGGGACACGCTATTTTTGTGAACCAATGCTCTGGTGGAGCCAATAATGATGACTCAGCCTAGAGGAATGGCTGCGTTGACTACTGTAGTGTCACTAGCCCAAGGCAGGGATGGAGCTAATATTGTCCGAAGTAGTCGGTGCGGATCCCCCGTGATTAGGGTTGTCTGCCCAACAAACACGGGATGTGGAAACACAGTCGAGGCGGACAGCTCACCGCCGGTGGCCCACAGTGGTCCAGACTGTGAAGCTAGACCGAGTGTATCGCAGGCAGGCTGGAACAAATGACGATGATCTTCAATCATACAGTATGCTCCCCTGACGATCTGTCTCCCGCCAACACATGCGGTGAGATCGGATGCGAGTCCAGTGGTGATTCGATTGCCCCCTAGATCCAGATTCTTGATACAAGGCGGATCGGACGGAGATTCCTCCAAAAGTAGCACAGCGTCACTCAGCCTACCCTTCCTTTCCCTTCCCGTTTCATACGATCCTCCCAACCATTATTCATACTCCGCCGGATCCCCAACGTCCGCCGGCCCGACGTCCCAGGGGCTTGCTGGCGGACCACTGACATCGTAGTTGTGTGGAACGTTGATGCAGACTGGAAGCCACTGGTCGAGCTTTCTTGCGTCTTCTCGCTGGCAGGTGGATTCTCTGTATTGGGGTTCAGCTGTGATAGCATCCTTGCCCGTTTGACTGTAGATTTGGATGGAGCTGCAATAAAGGTGTAGCCGTTGGGCTCAGTGGGCTCAAGGGTCGGTCGTGATGGCTGAAGCGGCCGGGATTGAGGCCGGTGAGATGAAAGCGAGGATGGAACAGCTGGGCGCACAGTCTGAGCAGGCGCCGGTTCGTTTCGTCGAATTACCTGAGGTAGTGAGCGAGCAGGTGCTGCGGAAGATTCTTTCTTCTGGGAAGATCCCGACCCGCCGAAAAAGTTTGAGATACTTGCTTGGGCGAGGCCATCTTTGCGGCCTGTGCTGGTGCCCGTTTTTGGCTTACTGGATGATGCGACTTCTGATGAAGTACGCTTCAATCCGGAGGCCGCAGGTGCTTCTGCAGTGACCGCAGAGTTTGTGGCGATGTAATCACGAGCAGACTGGAAACCAGTGGAAAGCGCCGTAGGAACTGCGAAGTTTGAGAAGTTGCTCATGGTATACCCAGTGGAAGAGACGTAGGTCGTTGATGTCGGACCCTGGTGGGTGTTGGGACGCTGTCGTTTCGGGTATGGCTCACCCCTATTATTGACAGCCAGGCTGTTGTCCCATTTAGTAACAGCATCCTTGATTTCTTCACCATCTGGCGTCCATTGGTCGTCTAAGGTTGAAGGAAGCGAGCCCAGTGCTTTGAACATGGCTTCAGCAGCCGGGTGAACTCGCCGCAGGATATCGGCGATCCCGTAGACCACCTTTTCCTGCAACCGAGGCCCCGTCGGGCGAAAGTGTGTCTTGGTCACCTTGCCGCTCAGAAATGGCGTTAGGCTTGTGGTCGTGTCCTCGCCTTCACCGAATCGAGGTTGTCGAAGAGGCAAGCTCAGATACAACAAGGCTTGAGCCCTAGTCATTGCCACATATAGCAGACGTCTCTCTTCATCCACCACTTCAGCTCGTGAGTGAGGAATACTTCCATCATATACTGCGGGAACAAAGACGACGGGCCACTCTAGGCCTTTCGCTGCGTGAATGGTGGAAATAGTGACTTTTTCTTGGGCCTGTTGACCCTCTTCATCCTCGTCTTTGGTCATCTCGGTGGCCAAAGCGACATTCGCCAGGAACTGGGATAGCGCCTCTTCTCCGGCGTGGGTCTGTTGTTGCTTAACGCCCTCGATCTCTGGCAGGTCTTCCTCCTTATCACCGTCTTGGCAGGTTGCAGCAACTTCACTGGCTTGACCCATCAATTCCTTGACATTCGCCCAGCGAGTGTCCTCGTCGAGGGGATATTCTTGAGTGAGCCATTCCTGAAACGAGAGCCGCTCGGTGATGAACTCAAGAAGTACTTGCGGAGCAGATGCATCGTTACATCCCTGCAACTTCTCTTTGGCCGCCTCAATCAATTTGACCAGAGCGCAGAGCCCACGCTCCGTTGTACTCTGTAACTTCTTCCCGGTCGACCGGTGTCCTTGAATGACATCCTTGATAAAAGTCCACAATGGAATATTGGCCTTTTCCGCACCGCTGGTCAGCTGTTTCACGGTTTCCTCGCCAATCCTGCGCGACGGAGTATTGATAATACCCAGCAAGGCATCCACATGCTCAGTGTGGCTCACGACGCGCAGGTAATTTAGTAGAATCTTGACTTCAGCTCGATCGAAGAACTTGCGCCCCCCAACCATTTGGTAAGGGATGCCTGCTCTTCCAAACGCCGTCTCAATCCGGGTCGACAGCGCCGCAGTACGGAGTAGAACGGCGAAATCGGACATTCGCAACAGGCCACCGGTCATAGCTGCACACCGTTTGATTTCGAGTACTAGCCACTGGGCCTCAGCGTTGGCTGTTGGTAATTTTCTCAACACAGGCAACGTTCCATAGCAATGAGTTGCCTGCAACTTCTTTGCTGGCCGAGACGTATCCTGCTCAATAACCTCCTGGGCTGAATTCAATATCGACGCCGAAGAGCGATAATTATCCTCCAAGAGGACCACGGATGTGTTCGCATACCGCTGTTGCATTCGATTGAGGTTTTGAATTTCTGCCGATCGAAAGCCATAGATGCTTTGATCTGGATCACCGACAATGGTGATCCGCCGGTTCTTCGACGCAAAGAGATTCATCAAGTCGTATTGAATCACATTTGTGTCCTGGAATTCATCTACCAAGACAGCCTGAACGTTGGACACGCACTGCGGATGCTGTCTGAGAAGGTCGCCGCATCGCAGAAGCAAGTCATCGTAATCCAAGAGATTGGACGCGGCCAGCGCTGATTCGTATGCACGGTATATATCCACCAATTCCTGGTCCTCCGCCTTGGCTTGAGCGGCCACTTCACTGGGGCTCAACCCATGAGCTTTGTGGCGAGAGATCCGTCCTTGTGCCGCTCTGACCTCCATGCCGGAGTTGAGTCGTTTGAGGATCCTCTGAAGTCTGAATTAGCAGCAGAAATCATAGACAGATTAGCTAGTCCTCACCTTAATGATGGATCGCGTGTCGTCTGAATCCGCAATCCCAAACCCTTTCTTGAGACCTATCAGGTAGCCGTACTTGACCAGGTATCTCCGACAGATAGAATGGAAGGTACCCAGGATCAATCGAGACTCCAATCGCTCTCCGATCAGTTTCGCCAATCGTTCACGCATCTCACGGCTCGCCTTGATGGTGAAAGTGCAGCAGATGACATCTTGAGGCTGGTAGCCATCGTGCGCGAGCAGGTACGCGACGCGCGCCGTCAAGGTCTTGGTCTTTCCCGATCCAGGCGGGGCGAGCACCTGCAGGATGGGGGCAGAGGAGGTGACAGCCGAACGTTGAGCCGAATTGAGGCCATCGAGGATGGTGTCCATGGCATGTTGGAGGGAAGAGAGAGTACAGGTGTTGGTGCTGCTGTGGGGGGAAACGCGACAACACACGAGATCATGTGACGGGGCAACTATACAAGCAACGAAAACCAAAGTTAAGAGATGGGAGTGTTAATATGTAGTAATATGTGTATGCACTGTATAAATAGATAAATAAGTACAATCAAGCGAACAAACAAACAGAGACAACCTCCGCCCCGCGGACCGAGCAAGCGACTCCCTTTCAAAGCACATGGGGATATCAGTACCGAGAAACAAAGCCAGAATCCCGGGTATTACGCCATCAAATAACAGATTGCGATGAAGTCGTGTGTGAGATCGCGAAATGACCACATCCACTTCTTCTCCTTCTCCGGCAGATCAAACAAATGTCCCCAAAGGTAGACTCATGGCCACTTCATAGTTGGGCACATTGACTGCCTCGGTGATCAGCAAGTCCCCGGCAACGCTGGCAAGAATATACGCCTCGCTGCGAGTGAGTCCCCGAGTTTCGACAAGCCATTGGATGAAATTCCGCGTGGCATTCTTCGTGGCCTCGAGCAGATCCGGGGCAACCCCCAGGACGCCGTATGTCCCCAGGTCGGGAAGGGGATTGGGAATCTGTGCCTGCGGAGGAGTCTGATAGTGAGGTGTAGTGACCCATGACCGGCCCTTACAGAGCTCGAAGCGGAGAGTCGCGCGGATAGGAGTTTCGATGGCAGTCCCGCAGACCTCGCCATGGCCCTGGGCCGCGTGTCCGTCGCCGCAGCTGAAAAGTGCACCGGCCGTCTGGACGGGCAGGTAGACGACAGAGCCAACGCTCAGTTCCCGGCAGTCCATATTCCCGCCGTGGTTTGTGGGCGGAACAGTGGAGAGTTCGTCATTGTTGGCCGGCGCCAGGCCCATGCATCCGAGGAACGGCCGTAGCGGGATACGCATATTTTTAAGCTCTGCATATCCCTTCTCCCGGTCGAGTGACCAGATTTTGATCTCCGGTTCAGGAAATTCGTCCGCCAGCAGACCGAACCCCGGAATGATAGCAGACCAGCCCCAATCGGCCACTTCCAGGTTCAGGATTTCTACCTTGAGGACATCACCCGGGTTTGCATCTTGCACGTAAACCGGCCCAAAGACGGGATTGGCCAGGCCGAGGTCGAGGGACTTGATCGCCGAGGAGTCAGAGGTGGGCGACAGTTGGCCGTTGCTGCTGTCAACGGCGTCGAAGGTGACGGTCTCTCCGGACGAGACGGTTAGCTTGGGAGCAATGTTCTTCGACCATTTCAGGTGGCTGCACTCTCTTCCCACATGGAAGTTGCTCCACCCTTGTGCGTGTCCCATGTCAGTTGAAGTGGTGACCCAACTTTTTTTTCTCCGTTAGGCGAACATAAGTTGCGAAGAGGGTCGCGGCGACAGTCGAAGGGAGACGAGGGTTAAAGAAGAACAAAAGAACCGGAAAACGATCTCTCTAGCAATTGACCATTGTGGAAGGTGGCTAGACACGGCCGAGTCTTACTCATCGGGTTGGTGAAGGGATCCATTTTACGTTTGATCGCCTGCCTAAACGGGAATAAGAGGCGTGTTGCCATATCCCTGATTTCCCGTGCTTGGAGCCTCTCGTTACGGGCAATAGATCCGGCCTTTAGACAAAAGGATCTGGTTGGTTCAGCCACTCCGACCCCAGACCTCGATTTTTATCGGCATTATCGCATCGATTAACGGACTAGTGAGTTAACTGCTAGGTGGGGGCTGACTAAGACCAATCGAGGATGTTGTGTTTTTACCACTGAAACCTTTTATAGGTCTGATGCGGCTATCCTAGTTTACCGTTAAGAAGGTTGCCTGGGAATACGAAGTGTACTTGACTCGACGAGAATCCAACGTTAGGCGGCAAAGACCATCATGATCAGGCCGAGGCGCAGTTGAACGACCTTCTTCTTCGGGTAAGGGTGGCTCTACCCGATGATGACTTGCAGGGCTCGGCCTTTCCTCTTTTCACTCTAGCCGGGTCGCGGAATATCCGATAGCTATCCGATCCCTCGCACATGCAACCTGAACTCACCATCGCTTCTAGCAATGATGGCCTCATCTCTGTGGATAGTATTCTCGTCTCGAGCCTGGTGAATCGACTCCACTTCTCTGCAATGTTGCTCGATCACCCCACGAGTTCAAGATTAGTATTTGTACTTGTCGGCAGCTCCGTCGATTTTAACTTCTGAACTACCCACAGTACATTCTTGTCAATTGGTTTGTGTTTTTCTCCGGTGGGAACCAATTCTTCATAAATGATGGATGTTCGCCTCGAAAATAATCCATCAACGTTTCTCCTGAATGAGTCCTTGTGGGTTGTTTCAGTTCCTCCGAGCATATCCGAAAACATCTCCATGTGGGGTGTCGTATCGAGGCACCGCATATTTACCTGCAAAAAGTCAAAAGTAGTAGGCGCCGTCGCTATGGACGACCTACTGCGACTTGACATCGGACGTGGTTGACTATTTGGGATAAATTTGCTTACCTTTCCCCCTTGAGCAGAATGCAAACTGTGAAGTCCTGGACACCCTTGATTCTTTCGATCGGTATTATTCTCTGTACCCGGAGCTGAATTGCAGCACACAGAGCCTTTTTTGGACAGGTAGATTGCATGATCATAGTCATACAGATGGACAGGAACCTCTAGAGCTTTGCGGGAATTGCAGCCACAAGATTGCGACGCTCTCCATCACAGTGCTTATCCAGTAAACAAGGAGAAGTATGATGCCATATTCATCGCAGTTGCGCGTTCTCTAGACCCTGCCGAGTCGTCTGCATAACTAGTAGTGATGAATGTGCACCGCCGAATTAATGCAGATTAATACCTTAGAACATGAATGACTCAGAACCGGATTCCCTACGGGATTCCACATTGGCCCGGGAATTGGAATTCGGCTTCGATCATAGTGCTACCTACACTCAAAGTAGCTCGAGATCGCCTGAAGAATCGGCCAGTTAATCTAAGTCATAATTCATTTTCCGAGTCTAGGTACATGCTTGATCTTGCCGATCGTTACTATGTAGGTAGGTGGATGCTACTGTACCCATGAAGGCAGGAGGTGTGGGCCAATCGTCTCAAGATGTGCTAGGGTTATGTGTGCTCACCAGAAGCCATAGTGGCCATTGAGCAAATCGATAGGCATGAAACAGTTTTCTTGCCACCTTGGGGATCGTCCCTTCAGCTTTGGGTCTGAAACAAAAATAGCCCGTTGATTTACACTATCCGTGATGGAGCAGCAGAACATCCACGGCCCCATTTTGCATCATCACACCGTTAGTTAGCTTAACACAGCCCTTTTGCTCTTGCGCTTTCTGTTCCGTATCCCTCCCTCTACACTTTCCATGCACTGGTATCGATGGTCGCATTTCTCGCGACCTCAATCCATCATGATCCTCTTCTCTTCTTTATTACTATCATTCGTCTGCAGTGCTGCCGCACAAAGCCACGATGGTGATCTAATGTCATTTGTCACCGTAACTAAACCTTGAACTCCGCTCGCATCTCCAATGCTAAGATCATGCAGCTCCCCGAAACTAGGGCCGTGAAATGGGATGTCACATGGCATGACCGCGATCGCGTGAGCCCCGGATATTGGTTTGTCGCGCCAATTGCGGATGGCGAACCCGAATCTTCTGGAACAAGAAGATTCCATCAGTATCAAGTTGGACCGTATATTTATGATGAAAACGGGGTATGTTACATTTGTGAAAGGCGTGACAGTTAACTGACAACTGTGATGCCCTAGATCCTCATCTGGGCCGGCTCATACCTGTTCGAAAACCGCAATGTATTCGATTTCAAACCCCTTCACAACATCGGCGAAGACCCACGCCTCTCCTTTATTGAGCAACGAGATGCGAGCGGCAGGACCCGTGGACAGGGAATTATTCTGAGCCAGAACTACACGATTGAAAAGGCCGTGGGGGCCCTACAAGACATCAAAGAATTTAACGTCCGTGAATTCAACGTGCTCCCCGGAGGCCAGTTTGCGTTGGCCTGCGTGGACAAGGAGGAGAAGATTCCTCTTCATGAACTTGGTCGCCCTGGCGAAGACTCATATCTCATTACGGGCGGGTTTTACGAGGTTGATACGGAGACCGGTCAGATTGCTTTCAAGTGGAGGTCAGATGGACCTGAAAACGTCAACCTTCTCGAGTCCATCAAGCTCGACGGGGACTCTCCCGCCGCAGACAAACCAGGATACGACTACGTACATATTAACTCGGTTGACAAGAACGAGGACGGCGACTACTTGATCTCTTTGCGATATACCAACACCATCTATCTGATCTCCGGCGAGGATGGTTCTATCATATGGCGATTCGGCGGATCCGAGAGCGACTTCCTCGTTGACTTCAAATTCTCCAAGCAGCACGACGCCAGATTCGTCAAATCGAACGGAACGCACCACACAATTACCCTTTTTAACAACGCAGCTGATGAGAACGAGAGAGAAGAGAGGGTATCTGCCGCTTTACTCGTGGAGCTGGACACCACCGTTAGCCCCATGAAAGCCACTCTCCTTCGTCGGCTACAGCGGCCTGACGGAGGACTTTCCCGCTTTCGAGGAAATGCACAGTATCTCAATAATGACAATATCTTTGTCGGATGGGGTGATGCGGGTTATCTTACTGAGTTCGCACCTAACGGCGACAAACTGGTCGAGGCTCGATTTGTTTCTTCCCGCTTCAGCACCTACCGGGCCTACAAATCCGCGTTCGTCGGACGACCCATCGAACCACCTGATGTGGTGGCCACTGTGGTAGGGACCGATTCAGACAGCCTAATAACCACTATTTATGTTAGCTGGAACGGTGCAACAGAAGTCGATTCTTGGAACTTCTACGCTCAGGGATGGAAGAAGCAATATCCCATCTTGATTGGAAACGTCAAGAAGGTCGATTTCGAAACCCTATACGTCGCAGCCGGCTTCATGGACTGGATCTCTGCCGAAGCGCTCGACCGCGAAGGCAACGTCTTAGGCACGTCCGAAGTCCAACGCACAGAGACTCCTCCCCAATGGGGAACCGCAGGCTTCAGGGAATCAAGTGAACCTACTGCTGAGGACCCAGCTCTTCGCTACTCAGAGGATGGTACATGGAGAGAGCACCACGACCGCCCAGAAACGGCCAGGGATATGCTCAGAATCCTTGCCAATATCAAAGCAATCGGGACCTTCTTCATTTTCGTGCTGGCTGCGGGTGTCGTAGGCGCATCGAGCGTGGGGATTTATTGGGCTGTGAAAAGGCGGCGAGAGAGAGAGTCCTACAAGCATGTTCCTGCGGATAATGAGGATAGAGAAGAAATGTTTGAGGCCCCGGAGATTGAGCCGTCTAACTCTGAGAAGTATCAGTCGCGAGACTCGCGAGAGTGACTGTACCAGACACAGTCAGAGCATCATTGTACATAACGGCGTATTTTCCATATTGCATAGCCATATTGCTTCCGTCACTTCTACGCCTTGCAGCTAATTGAAGAAGCTTGGTTAGATTGATTACTGTAGATCAAGTTGATGGGGCCAGCTGCAACACTGCCGCGAGGATCAAGGGCCAGAAGGATGCGGCAGTTGGTGGAGTGGCTCCGTGGCTACTGGGATGGCCCCCAGTGTGGCTCCAGAGAAGCGCGTTTCTATAATTGGAAACAATATGATGATTCCAACTGTTGAATGCAATCCATGACCTGCACTAACTAACTAACCGTTTTAGTGACGCTAGAGATATGCGACAAATGAACCGACTCGCACTTGGCCCGGAAAATCACGACTTTTGTCCATCCAGCATCGCAACGATACAAGAGGCATTGTCACTGGTGGGGCGATTGCCAGCAGTGGATGCGATCTCCTGCGCAACATCGCTAGCCCTCATCCCACGCATCGACAGCTTCATTACATGTTGAATCAAACTGGTGTCATCCGTGTGGTCACTCACGCCGTCAGAGACAATGACCAGCAAGTACCGACGGTCTGGCTGCAATGTGTAATGGGACGTATAGGGCTCGTTTGATAAATAGTCTCCTCTTGCTTCGGACGGAGTGGACGATGAGGATGCTCGTCGGGTGTATAGTGTGGAGCTGTCGTCATCGAGGGTGTTGACCGGGTTCTTGTACTGCAGGTCGCCGATAGCTCGGGACATGTTCAAAGAGCCTATTTATGAGATGATCAAGATGAATTCCATTAAGAAAATAGCACCGAGACACTCACCAACGCGGGCAGTTCCGCTGCGTGTATTGACCTTGCCGCCTGCTTTCTCGATGCGGGCCTGTTCGCTGGGCACATCGGGCTTGTGAGCCTTGGTCAGGCGGCGCTAGTGCAATTGTTAATACAGACAACCATACAGGGAGAACTGCACGGTACACACAATATGGTATGGACGGTCTGTTTTAGGATCCCGCTCCGCCAGGATGACGCACGAATCGCCGAGGTTGGAGACAATGAAATCTCCCGTTGTCAGATTCACGAAACACACAGCAACCGTAGATCCAGACATTGCTGGCTCAGATGTTTTATGCTTGAAAGTCTCGAGCAATTCTCCGTCCATATCTGACAAGGCTCCTCGAATGGCTGCGACGTAGTCTCCCTGATCAAACTCGGGGCGCTTGGCTAGAATATGGTGTAGGTTGCGACTGGCATGTTCCGAAACCAATTCAGAGCCACTGCAAGCAAACTGTTATTACATCTGACCGTCATAAAGACCTGGGCTTCTTACTGTCCATCGTAGATAGCAAAAAAAGCGAGCTTGTCATCTGTCTGGGCAGGGAATTGGTCCGGCAGAATAAATGTGCAACGGTCTTCCTGGAATGGTCGGCTTCCTTGCGCCTGTAAAGGTATTTAGTGCAGACTTCCAATTGAGACTCTGACTTACTTGGCCTGCTCCCGCGTCGAAGAGCAGGACGGCGTCCGATGTGGACATGAGCGTGTTGCGGAACATTTGATCACTCAGAGCTCTGTGTGCCACGACCGTGCTCAAGACATTGATTTCTACCGACATAGCAGTTCTCTATCCTTAGAGTGATGAGGCGTTGACATCATGGCCGTCATCTGGCACTCATGGTACATTTGTATAGACAGACAGTTAGGGCTCAGATAGAGCGCACGGGCCCAATGTTCTTCTCCCTTGATCCCTCATTTTCTTCTCTTTCACACTCCCCCCGGCTTCCCCTCCATCTTCGTTCGCTCAAGCTCAGTCCAAAATGGGCTGGGTCGGTGTGGGCAGTCTAATCGCAACCGCGGGCTATTTCGCCTACCGCTATCCTCCACGCCGGTGGACCGGTTTTTCTGACCCCCCGGAACCCACCTCCGACGTGCCGCCAGTGTCTCCGACCGCGGACGAGCACTCGCAGGCGAAGAATGGCGTAAGCGACTCAAACGCCCCATTGATAGAGATCGAGGAGGACGAGTCTCAGACCACGCCTAAGGCGTCTGCGTCAACCCCATCGGGGCTTCCGGTACCAACGCTCAGTCTGGACGAGGACACAAGCGGAAGCGCCACGTCCACAGACGCGCCAACACCTCCCGTGCAGCGCAATATGGCCAGGAACACACCGTCAACGGATCGTGGAGGCACCGCGCCGCCTTCATCTCTCATGCCCGCTCCATCGTCACAACGCCCGCCCGCCCCGGCCTCGTCTCTAATGCCTCCCCCTCCCGCTCCCCGACCCCGGCCTACACCCAACGGCACGTCCTCCGGCCAACTTCAGCCCCCTCGTCCAAACAACATGTCCAGCTCCCTGCGCCCACCACCCTCTGCCGCATCATCCCTACGCGTCCCTCCCAGCGGCGGCAGTGGCAGCCGCCTCAGCAGCAGCACTCTCGCCCCGCAGACCCTCAAGAAACCCTCCAATGGAGCGCGCAGCAAAGTCATCCTCGAACCGGGTTACTCGCCGCTAGACTGGGCCGCCCTCGCCGCGAAGCCGAACAACCAGCTCCGCGGCGCAGGAATGCCTCCGGGCCTGCTGCGGGTGACGCCGTCGATGCTGAAGACGCAAAACGGACGCAAGGGCCGCGATGCCTGGACTTCGTACCAGGGCAGGATCTACAATATCTCGCCTTACCTGCCTTATCACCCCGGTGGGAAAGGCGAGCTCCTCCGCGGTGCGGGGAAGGACTCGGCGAAGCTGTTCCAGGAGATTCATCCGTGGGTCAACTGGGATGGGATTCTGGGGGAGTGTCTGGTGGGCATTTTGGTCTCGGAGAATGATATATTCGAGAAAAACAACCTTGACGCTATGGATTGATGGGGTCATTGTATATTATGGTGGCTTTGTTTTGTACTAGATGAGATACCCCTGTAGATGTGTGTAAATAGAGCAGACCCGAATTGAGTATAAACCACAAACGTTCCAAAACTACTGTGATTTCGCTGCTGCGAGACAAAACCAAGAACGTCACCGGTCTTGTGCATCCGAATCATGTCTTGATCACGAGAGGCGCGACGTCGGCTCGTGATGGAACTATCAGTGTACTTGCTCAGCGGCATCAGCGACTTGTCCAGGCCCGTCCAATCGCCCACCTTCCTGCAGCCATCCACATACCTCTATTCCAAAATCCCGCTAACGTATCGGTCTTGCTACAACAGCTAGGATTATTACCCAATCGGAGTACTACGGACAACCTGGGATGACCTCGATCGAGTGTATATCGGGGCCCGGTTAGGCGCTCCCTCCATTGCATTATCTTCAAAGGCAAAGGTCTTTAAACAAGGCAGCGCCTAGTGGCACGCGGTGCCTTCGGGTATAAACCATAAATCTCCCAAATAAAACAGACTACAGCTCATCCTTCTCGACACCGTCAATGCCCATCAACTCCGTCTCAAACACCAACGTCGCACCGCCGGGGATCGGCCCCACGCCGCGGTCGCCGTAGCCGAACTCGGGCGGGATGGTCAGCGTGCGCTTCTCGCCGATGCACATGTCAAGGAGGCCTTGGTCCCAGCTGGAAAGAAAAGTTCGTTAGCGATGCACATACGAGATGAAGAATGAAAAGAGAGGCAAAAAGCTCTCACCCCTTAATCACCCGCCCTGTGCCCAACTTAAAGGTCAACGGCGTGTTACGCTTGTAGCTCGCGTCGAACTCAGATCCGTCGGACTGTAGCGTGCCGCGGTAGTGCATGGAGATGGTGTCGCCGTTGGCGGTCTTGCGGGCGCAGTCGACCTTGTGGGTGGTTTCGATGCCGAGGTCGGCGGCGGTGGCGAGGGAGGCCACGGCCAGAACGAGGAGGGAGCGGAGCTGCATCTTGTCTTGTTTTTGGGGTTGGGTTGGTTACTGGTGTTGAATTGAATTGAGGACTGGGAGTGGTGGTGTGAGAAGAGCAGAGGACAGGAAGAAGACAGAGTGGAGGGATGGAGGGGAGTGCGGAGAAGGTTGGAGTGGGACTGACCAATGATGATAGATGCCTTGAATAGGGAAGTATGAATGTAGCCAACTACTACATAAACTAACTACTGTTATAGACAGCAACTAAGACCCCTTTGCAGCCTCAATCTCGTCTCCCAACGCCGCCGGAATCCCTTCATCCGCCCCAGCGCGCAGATCCTCCTCACCCATCGCCCCATCCCAATCTTTCGACACCAAATACGCGCGGAAGTGCTCGTCGCGCACCCGCAGGTCCTCCCCCGTTAGGTCTGGCACAAAGAAATAAGTAACCACCACGCCAACAACACCGCAGATAGCCGCAATAATAAAGGTCCAATTCTTGCCTAGCCGATTCTCAATGGGCTCAAACGCCTGCGTGCCAATAGCCGCGCCTGCCTTCCCAACAGCCGCAGAGATGCCATAGCAAGTGCCCCGAACACCGGTAGCATACGATTCTGACGACAACAGACCGAGCATATTCCCCGGTCCAAAGTTGCCAGAGCTCTGCATCAGCCCGTAGAAGACGATGAACAGCGGCACGATCTTCGTGACCTTGTCGTAGGCGCATCCGATGATCAGCCCGAAGATGAGGTAGCCGCAGAATCCCATCATCATGATTTTTTTCCGGCCGACGCGGTCGCACAGTAGTGCGCCGAGGAATACACCCGGCAATGCGATTGCGCCGAGCAGGAGCTGCCACTCGCCGGTTTGGCGGACGGTGCCGTCCCCGACTACGGAGGAGATGATCACGCCGGAGAAGACGCCGTTTGGGAAGGTGACGAAGTCTGGGCTCTCTCGTTAGCAGGAATAACGAAGCAGGAAGAAGAGGTGGAAAGCTACCGTATAAGAACCAAGCACCGCACGTCCCCAGGAGTGTCTTCCAGTAGTATCGAATGACCAGCCCATAGGGCACATGCCTCTTGATCGCTCCACGGCGGTACAGCGTCGAATTAAGCATGCGAATGCGGAAGTAGAAGATCGAGAGGGGCCAGATGCACCCGATGCCGAAGCAAACGCGCCACACGGTGCTATAGTGCGATTGGTGGCATGCGGACAGCACGATCAAGAAAATCGACACGGCAAACGGCCCGCCAAATGATAGCGGCAGGTTGGTCACCAGGATGAAGGCCGGACCGCGCTGTTTCGGGGTGAGATCGTTGGCTGCCTCGGAGGCAGAAGTGGAGGACGCGGGATACTCGCCGCCGGTGCCTGGAGGTTAGTTTCTTTTGTTAAGAAGTAGTGCGTAAAGAAGATTGGACTGACGTACCAAATCCAACTATGCCCCGCGAAACAGTCATCATCCAGAACATGCCATCGATCGTGACGCCGCGCGCGGCTGTCGCGAGAATACCTCCCAGGACGATCATGAGGGTGGTGAAGACGATGGCGGTTTTACGGCCGAGGTAGTCGCATGTCAGTCTGTATGTATGTGCAGCGTTGTGTTAGACTACTAACAAGCCATGATTTTCTCTCAATCTCACCCAACGATAATCTGCCCGATTACTTCGCCCACGAGCAACGCATTCGACACACGCGTGCTGACCGCCGAGGTGTATTGGGTGGGGTACTCCTGCGCGAGGAGGACATTGGTCATGGTCCTGGGCTCCGAATGTCAGGAATAAGCTGCAATGACAACGGGAATCGCTCACATCAGGTTGTTCTGGTATCCATCGCTAATGAGGGCGAAGCCACTGGCGAACTGTTCGTGTCGCGTGACATCAGTAGATGTATACCAATGCAGCCAAGAAGAGAAAGCGTACAATGGTGAACAGATCTGAGAGACTCTGTCGTTTCCTCGACACCTCTGGCGACGGATCCGCGTCCACGGGGCCGATTTCTTTCTGGAGATCCGACTTGGGAGACTCCTCGGTAGCAGAGGTCTGTGCTTCCGCCATGTTGCGCTGGACTCAGCAATTTCGAGGAGAGGTGGAGGGCGAGAGTAAAGTGGCTCCGTGGACAAGACAGGAAAAAGAATACGGGTCGTGCCCACTGGGAGAGAGGGACCCCAGAAGAGATAGGACGGAGGAATGCAGGTGAAGTGGTCGCGTGCCATCAGAGGAGAACTCCTCACGAAGGAACACCAGCATGCAGCCCTAACCGGGTTCTTAGCGGGGGACGTCGGTCTACTAGTCGATCCCCAACAAGGCTAAGTTCAGTCGGCTGTTTCGGGCAGAACTGGCGAGCATTCTACATAGCTGTCAATCACACTGTCATGCCAGATCCAACGAGTTTTTATTGGGCTGGTGACTGTGGAGATTGGAATGCGATCTAATCAATTCTTGATCGGTGGATCAGATAACAGCACGTGGCGTAGGGCGAGAGAAGGCTAGATTCAACGTGCAAGTTGGCCTGCCCGATGGTTATAGAAACCGGGGACAATCAATGATCTTATTGCGGCATAATCATAACTCCTGGCCAAGTTCCAGACTGGTTAAGTGTAGTCGATCCCACTAACTATAGTTCTGTCTCTCTAACCACCTTATACGGTTGTTGTGACCGCCCAGAGACAGCTGGCTATTTCACCAACGCCATCAAAAAGCCATCATAGCTCTTCGCTCCAACCGTCTGAAGAACGACCGAATCCACTCTATCATCCCGCCCGACTTTAGCCACCAAGTCACACGCATCCTTCTCTCTCTCTTCATTGCCGACGACGCCACTTTCGAACATCTCCCGCACAACATTATCGACATAGACCACACTACCCTTCCCCCTAGCCACCTTCACCCCATAGTCAAAGTAGTTCCACTGGTTATCCCAATCAGCATCAATGAAGACAAAGTCAAACGGCTCCCTCTTCCCTTCCTGAATCTCAGCAACCAACTTCGGCAGCACATCCAGACCCGCACCCAGAATCGGCTCAACCTCCTCGGGAACCTTCACGCCCGCATGTTGCAGATTGTCAATCGCAACTTGTCGGTTGTGCTCGTCAATCTCGATACTCGTGACTTTGCCTTTTCCGTGAACGGCTTCAGCAAACCAGATGCTGGAGTACCCGCCCAAAGTGCCGACTTCGAGGATATTCCGTGCCCCGCCTAGTTTCGCAAGCATAGATATGAACTGGCCTTGGACGGGAGAGACGGCTATCATCGGCAGTCCATTCTTAGTGCTGTTGTCGTAGGCATGTGTATGGCTGGGCTTTATGGGGAGGAGATGGGATTCCACATAGGATTCCACTTCGCCTCTAAGCTCGATGTTCTCGAGAGACATGTTTTGAGAGGTAGAGAGCAAAAAATGGTATGAATATGCTAGGAGCGTAGAGCAGTGAGATGTTCAGCGAAAAAGAGGGGTCCAATCTTGGCGGCCAGCTCAATTTATACTGCAGGACAGCTCGGATCTAGCCCTCGGCGATAAATCCTCGTTATGCACAAGAAACCCGAACCGACATGCTTGACAGATCGTAAAAAAGGGCTCTAGATGGAAGTAAGTTCAGGCAGCCTCGTTTAATCAAAGCTAATTGGCTGTTTCAAGGGTTCAAGCTGATCAGACCACCCCGGCTTACTTGACTCGCTCTTTCCCGCCCTCGGACGACGCCTCGGGGCTCGGATTTGGCCTCAGGGTGTTATCGATCTTTCAGGGTGCCATCTCTGTTACACTCGGATCGCACTGCTCCCCTGCCGACGCTATCGAACTTACAGTAGTACCGGAGACATGGTGAGAAGTGTGGGATTGTGAGTGCGATTTGATCGGTGGATCAGATAAGAGATCTATAGTCGCGGAGATACGCGGGCGCAGAGATCCACCTACGCAGAGATCTACAACAGCCCATCGGCGTAGAGCTACGGGAGTGTAGATTCAATAATCAAAGTCAATTGACGCGGAAGTTGGTCTAAATACATGAAACAAAAAACTACCGAATTAACGCCAGACATAATATGTGCAGATGCTGCAAGACGGCAGCCAGCTTGCCCCCTGGGTATCGCGAAATGCATGTCAAGTGACCATCAGGAAGCAGGAGGGGGGGACAACAACAAAAAGTATGCAACATGAAACCGTAACGCCTTCTTCTTCTTTGACATCAGAAGTTTATGCCCACTTGCCCAGCAAGGCCATCAAGGCCGCTCCAAGACACAGCAGGATAAACGCAGTTAGCACGGTGCGGAAGGGGGCCTTGCGCATGGAGTTGCTGAACATGAACTCGTGCGCCATCAGCTCCACCAGCGCCGTGTAGATCAGGATCCCCGCGGAGATCGAGTCGAAGACACCGTTGACGAGCAACGTCGTGCGGCCGGTTGGCGGGTAGGTCTTGCGAACACCCAGGCCAATGGCAATGGCGATGGGGGTTGATATTCCAAAGGCGAAGCCTAGCCAGTAGGGTGTCGAGCGTTTGGATTTCGGCCATGGGAGAGTGGCCAAGCGAGAGCCGAGACCCAGGCCCTCGAAGGTCTGGTGGAAGACGAGCACGATGTACAGGGTGGTGAACTCCGGGCCGGAAACGGCCAGGGTGAGCCCGATGAACACCGAGTGGAAGATGATGCCGAATTCCAGAATGAAGATGGACGTCATCTGAGCCGCATAGTCCTCGATTGATTGGATGCCTTTCTCCTCGTCGTCGGCATCGTGATGCTCGCGCGAGTGGCCCAGGTGGTCTTCACCCGGCATGTGGGCGGCCTTGGACTCCTCCGCTGGGTCGAGGTGGGTAGGTCCATCGTCAGTGTGCGAGTGGTCGTCGCCTTCTTCTTCGTCGTGTGAGTGGCCCTGGCCGAAGTGAGAGAAGCGCATGACCATCAACTCGACGAAGAAGAGGACAATAATGGTCATCAGGACAATCCCTTCTACCCAGCTGTATGATTTGATCGGGCCAGTCAAACAGGGGTTGGTCAGGGCCTCCTCAGCCGGGGCCAGGAGGTGGATGAAAGCTGTTGCAATGATGACGCCGGAGCCAAAGTACTTGGCAATGAAAAAGGTCCACGAGGGGATCCCCAGACGTCCACCAAGACGCTTGGCGATGACGGGGAAGAGGGCGCCAAACATGGACCCGACCATAATGACGAAGATGGAGGAGACACGCAGTCCGATGCGGCCGTCGAACTCATTGCCGCTGTCGCATTCGTCTCGTTTAACGAGATTCAAATCCATGGCGGGGCAAACGACAATGGTCGTCACTTAGAATGTCTCCCAGAAGGTGGAACCCCGAACAAGCGCACGGACAGATCTGAAGAGGATTGATATGGAAGGAGATGCAAGAAAGAAAGATCCGAGCAGGTAGAAGATGGAGGGGGTTCCTCGACTGACGTGGACCCGCGTGTGCGTAGGCGACCAGTTTATACTGGACCACTTATTTGTGCGTGTGAACTGTCGGTACTGGCCGAGTCTCCCAAGGCCCTCGATATGCCTTGCAGCGCGGCCAATGGCCTGTGCAGGATGCAAGCGGGTTGGCCTGTCGAGATGGGAACCCACGGGGTTCACGGCCTGATTAAGGCGCCAATCACCTCGAACCGAATCACTGTTGATTCACCTCTTGCTTGGAGGTGCCTATCTGGTCCGACCGACCATGGAGTGAAGCGCAGCGTTACTCGCACGAAAAACTGGCGAGTCTCGGCTGCCACTGTTTGCACCAGATACGGGACCGTGCAAAAAAAAAAAATGGTAGACAGAGGTCAAGCAGCGATTGAGGGGGGAGACACCAAGACCATGCTGGGAATCAGAATCTGACCATGAAGTGGAAATGGAGCGGGAAAGTGGGATGATCTCCTGGGGACCTTGGGAGCACAAGTCCGTCATTCACTCGGAGTTTTCAACCGCCGGTACTGGTACTTGTGGTACCATAGACAATACTATGGTGCGGGAAGTACCGAGTACCTCCCGCGGGTGAGGACCTTGGGGGTGAGCCGGAACCGCTTTTAGTGTCAGTCGGTTTCCGCGATCGGGTGTAGTCTGGTCACGTGGATACACGCAGGATTGGATGGACGGTCCATAGTGAATAAGAATTAATCATCGGATAGGTACAAATCGGTTGGGTCCAAGAGTTGCAGAAGAAGAAGAAGAAACGAGAAGAGAGAAGTCCAGGCAGGGGCAAGAATCAAGCTCCCTGCGCATTACACCAATCATTGCGCTGCTGAGGTCATCCGACCTCATTCCAACAGCAGCCATTATTTCTCCCCTTCTTCCCCAACGACACCATGGCACCCATCCGGCGCTACCTCCGAATCAGCAAATACTCCGTTCTGGAGTGCCGCATCTATCTGGACAACCCCTCCGACTCGCGATGGCTGCTGGACCCACGCGACCCTGTGCTTCCGCGCGTCTTCGCCGCCATCCGCCCGCTGGTGCTGCCCAAGCTGCGTGAAGAAAACGAGAGGCTCTTTGCGCGCAAGAAAGGCAAGCCGGTCAAGGATGTGATTGCAGAAGGTATGTCTTCTGAGGAAACAATCTCAGCCTCATCCTAACTGTTGCAGATGAGTTCGAGGTGGCTATTTTCTTGCGCGAGTCCCGGACGCGTCACTCGCTCCTCACGCGCAACAAGACGTTTCATGAACCATCGGGCCAGCAGAAACCTTCCACCGACTCGGCCGGTTCCGCAGAAGCTGGAATCGTTCTCGAAAGCGACAGTGAGCCTGACATGGACCTGCAACATATCCCGCACGCATTAGGAGACGACGATCGATCAGACGAGGGGCCGGCACAGACTGAAGACACAGCCGGGGACGACGAGAAGAAGCTCCGTTTCAGTACCCATTACGAAAGCTTTAATATCTGTGGCTGGGTGCTATGTCTGTTGGTGACGCGCAAGGAGGACAAGACCAGAGCTCCTACCGGGCAGCCGTTGATGGAGGAGTGGATCTCAACGCAAGCTCAGGTGTCTGTGGATGAGGATTGAAGCCTCGTTGGCCTCCGAGGAGTTCTTTCATGAATCTCTTCAGATCTGCTGAACCCATTCGAAACCCTAGAAGCGGGGACGACGACAGATGCTGCATTGCAGATTCGCCTGCATCGTTCGGGCACATTCTCGGCAATCAAATGGAGTCGCCGACTTGCCGTGCCGTCCCGCGGGACAATGGCCAAGCTTCTACCAAACAGCAGCCACGGCGGCGCCAGGCGTGACACATGACGAGATTGCACTGTTACATGGGGCTCAGCTCCCTTGCATTGCCCGTTCTGTTGGGGGTACACCCGACACACGTCGCAGCCTACCTACCCCGGTCACTCTCGGCTCGGTCTCCGACATGCATATCTCACGTATTAACTAGTCTACAGGGCTGACTTTCAGGCGCACAGAAGCAGGCCACCCTCCCGGTCGGACCGCGGCAGCTGTGCCGTTGGACGCCATTATTATCGGTGTCTCCTGTGCGACAGTGACTCAAATTGACAGACATCTCCAGCCGCTCCGCGACGGACCCTGGCCTCACTCGCAGCTGTGAGAAAATTCGTGTCTTATTGTGTCTCATGCACAAAAGAATTTAGGGACGTAATTTCCAATCCGCCCACAGGACGGAATCCATAGATAAAATCCAAATTCTTATTTTTGTCTCCATGTGGCTGTGACCTCACCTCGGTTCATCGACAAGTGGAGCCACGATGAAACAGCCGTTCATCCCAACCTCTTCCCGTGACACCCGGCTTCCCAACCCATTATTAATCTCCATAGGCAGCGAAATTTTGACTTCCCTAAAACATTGCCGGACTATTAAGTGGCTAATGAACGGCGTATGTCCGCTGCCCGATCGAGCATGTCGATCCACATTCCACGTGTAGTGCCTTGGCCGGCCTTGAATCCTGAATCCTCTATTTTTTTTTTCTCCGGGTCGTGAATCATGATCCAATCACGGAGACTCCCTTTCCCGCGCCTCCACTAGGTTCTATTTCCAACGGTGCGGAACGGCGATGGGGGTTGTCGTAGTGGGGCACGAGGATTTTTCTTTTTCTTGGGATTTGTTGGGGTACCTATTGATGTTTACGATTACCGCTAGGATGAAGTTCGGCATTCCTTGGTGCTTACCATGTGGTTTTTTTTTTTTTTTTTTCCCTAACAAAAAACTTACTTTCGGCCCCCTATTTCTTGAGCCACTGGATGCGAGAAGGTGCCGCTTGAGCCGCGAAGGGATTGCCAGGTTTGGCCAGGGGGTCCAAAAATTTCCCCGGGGAGACACAGTACATAGTACATGGTGACAAGGAGGCGGTCTCCAAATTGGGGGAATAATTATGATTGTCGTGTCTTGCCTATATTTGAATTGCGATCGGACAAAGCACGCAATTGACGCCACAGTCGTAGCGTGCGCGCGATATAGTTAGACCTGCTATGTGCTCCTATCATGAAACTGACTATCGGCCAGTGATGCGCACGATCGTCAGGAATACAGTGCCAGGGGTGCATATGTAGCCACTCTGTACAACATCTATGCCTGTGGTACCTACAATAATCCATGAGCCTGACGATCCCGCCTCTGCCACGGCAGGCGACCAACGGCTGTGTGTTCCGGTTGCGCCTAATCCTGAAAATCAGCACTACCACCATTTCAGGCAGTGCTGTGCTGTGCAGCGTGACCTGATCTGTCATCCTCGCTCGCTCAGCCCTCCAGCTGACAGGACAGGATACGAGAACAGGAAGAGTGCTCGGCCCACGGCTGAGAGTTTGGGACTTTGGGGAATTGCTTCTTTGGATCTGCGAACCCGCACGTGTCGTTGGCATCCCTGCTCGCGTTGAGTCACCAACTTAGGGCGTGCCAGCCCACTGGGGCCCTATCAGGAGGTGGGATGCTCACTTTAGTCAGTGGACAGCCTCCGCTGCGCCGGCACACCGCATCGAGGGAAATCAAAATGGAGCCTGGTGGTGGGGCCACGGGAGATTGCTTTGGCTTGTTCATTGACATACAGCACAGCCGGGTGAGACAGAAGACGATAGAAAAAAAAAAAAAAACCTTAGGACCGGGCAGCCGGCAAACGGAATCCCGCACGTCTGACCAAACCAACTCTAAACGAGAGACAATTATTGAGGTAACTATGGTGTACAACTAACTAATCAAGAGTAGAGCCCCTTTTTGGGCCACAATTGGAATTGGAAATATCCACTAGTGGTTTGCCACACAACCCTGGCGCCACACCAGGGCCGTTCGGGGTGGGGGAGCTTCTAGAAAAGTAGGGGGGTTTTTCCATTGATTTGCCGCTTACGGTAGTTACGGCCCGGATACACCGTAAGTCAATCGCAATAATTCCTCCGTCTACGTCAGATCAAGTGGAGCCCCTCAGCCTCCTGTTCATGGCAGGGATAATTAGTTGCTAGTTAAGGAGGGCTAATTTACTTTAGACTTGTAATACTGGCTGACGGCCCGGAGGAATGGGTGGGCTTGGATTAGTGAGGGAGATCGGACTATAAAACGAGTTTCTTCCCTCCCTGTCGCTCATCTTACTCCTTTACACTTAATCTACTTGCCTTCACCCAGCAAAACAAAGCACAAAGCACAGCAAAGTTTCGCTGTCTACGTCCCTCCTACCACAACACAATCTACCACACACTATGCCTTCCGTCGGCTCATCCTCTCAGTTCCCTCCCTGCCCCGGCCCGCCACCCAAGGGTCCTCTCCCTCCGCTGCCGAAATAACGCGGTCCCTATCCTACGAACACGATGACTCCGGCACACCCCATACAGTGCGCCGACGAGCTTGGGCTCTCTCGCCTCGGCAAGGCTATGACAACTTTTTTTCATTTCCGATCTGGTTTCGGCTCTGATGATTCTTTGTTCTCGTTTTCATCGACCCGGATTTTCTTGAGACCTGAATAATACACCTCGGTCACCCACCCTCTCCATCCCAGTCCACGCCAACAATCCTTGGATCCAACCCGGATCACGTCAGGGAAACAATCACGAATGCGACCCATACCCACACCTTACTCAGGCATGGCCCCTCGTGTTTAGTGTCTGCGCGCGTGAGGGGAAGAGAGGAGAGGGGGGCCAAGAAAAGGCTCGTTTCGAATCCGGTCCTGCATAATACTCGGTTGTTTTTTTTTTTACTTTTGGCTTCATTATTCATTCGCTTTCCCTCGGCGCCGGCGCTACGAATGGGTACTCCGAATCTTGCATTAATAGTCACCTTTTTTGTTATCTGGTTTTGTTTCAGAACAACGCTGGGTGCAGGGATCTCGATCGCAAAGATCGTCTGTTAGCGCTCTGCATTCCGATGCGGAGACGGAGAACTGGCGCTTTCACCTCCGCCCCAGTGGACTGGCTGGACCTAAGACCCCCTGGTCTTGCGTCTGATCGTCAAGCGATTCGTGCGTCCTGCGCTGTCTCCCTGTCGTCTTGCGCTGATCGGAGGCTCCCGCGACTGTCCGATCGCCCTGCATGTCCTGTCATTTTCATTCAAGGATGCAAGCGGGGCAGGTTTTCTACTATCATTCTTTTTGTCGTTTTTTCTTTTTTCCTTTTCATTTCGTTTTTCTGCATAGGGCCGAATCTGAATCACCGGCATGTATCATAGACTTAATATACCCAACACAGCAACACGTTGTCCTTTTTTTTTCTCTCTCTCAATTCAATCTCTCCTAATTAGCTCAAGTGAAACATTGCTAACCCGCGAACGGTTTCATCCGCTTTTCATCTTACCCCCTTTTTCCATCCCCGTCCCCGTCTTGCTTATACTACCTAGTGCCTAATGCAGCAGGGATGGCAGGGATGTCGCGCCGACGGGCCCGCTGCAGGCCGGAACTAGGACCGCGACTATTGATGCCATGCAGCAACGTGCAGTGCAGTCCGGAGTAATTCTTTGGACCACAAGCCACTCTTCAGGAGAACCCGGTTTTTTTCTTGAATAATAGCATGGAATAATATTAATCGTCATGAATCACTCAGTCCTCGGGTGGCGCTGCGATCTAGCACGGTTCTTTCTTATCGCCGTCCCCGCTTTACACGATTCATGCGTACGCCTTCTGAGGCATCATATGTACGCGGACGATCGTCTGGTGTCTACACGACATGACCACTGCACGTTAGATTGCGTATGCACAGATATCTATTATTCTATATGGGACAGACGGCCCCAACGGCTGAACGGAACAATCTAATGTATATTTACCACTCTAGGTTGCCACGTCTCTCCGTCCGAGCGTGGCTGTCTCGGCGCGATTGGCCCTATCTCGTGCGTGTCCAGGTAACTGGGTCTCGCGCGCATATCCACTCGTTTTCCTTGTTGACGTGATCTTCAGCTCTCATAATAGAAGCGCCTGTGCCCACGTCCTTGCTGGCCGTTGGCCGCTCATTTCCACTGCCGTCATCATTTCCGGGTCCCAACTAGACAATTGGCGGGCTTTCAACGGTACCAGATACCCACCCTGTCCCCGCTTTTAGCCATTTCCCTGGAAGGCCATAGCATTATTCAACTCTATGCCGTATATCTTTGGATCACTACTTTTGTATTCGGCTATCCCTTATTCGGCGGTGTCAAGTGACACGCTGCTGCAGCCGGTAAGTTTCCGCTAACTACACATACTTCTTGGCTTTCATTTTTTTTTTCTTTTTTTAGCTGCGAGCCCAGGCCTCTGGCTGTCTCTCGCCCTGGGTATTTTGACTTTGAGGAGAAGCTCTCAGACCCACGCTCTCTCGTACTCCTACTACTACTCTGACAGATTTGGCTCTCGAGATTTCTCATGTCTTACCCCTCAGATCTACTGCGAAAGTGCAGGAAGAGGGGAGGGGAGGAGTCCGTGTGAAGTATAGTAGGGGGTTGTTGTAGGGCCGTGTGTGTGGGGGGTGAGCTGAGCTGATTCTCCGGCCACGTGTTTTTTTGGGGGGATGAGAGTATGCCAGGCTATATCCGCAGCTGCCTCTTATCTCGTCTCGTGTCGGGGGTGTTGGATAACGCCTTGGTGGGCTTAATGGGGGATAATGAGCCGACCCGCTGGTTTGTTATACATAGGGAGGAGCAAAAAGGACATACCGTTGGCTCATAGGGCTGTAAGATAAGCGTACAGATAGCCAAGTGGATGCAGGTCTCTGTCTTCGTGGATACTTGCATATGAGACTTAGGCTCAGCTATGGTCCGACGATAGGACCTCGACGTTGGCAATGGGCGAGTCGGCCAAAGCGGTCATAGGCACTCGGGCTAGGACGACAGCGGCGGCAAAGGTCTGTTTTTGGTAATGGAGTAAGTATACTTACGCTGAACAAAGACTATGGGTAATGTTTATTGCCTCGGAGAAGTGCGTCTTACATTGGGAATCAAGTTTCTTTCTCAAGTGCTGATATAGGAGCTTCAGCTGAATTTGTTCAGCTCTCAATCGGGTCTCTGAATTTTAAGTAGACTAGTAAGGGACTGCACACGCGAAGATCACTGAGGTCGAACTAGGCCCAATAATCAACCATTAATGACCGTGTTCATCAGGCGAACGGCTTCCGGGGCTCATCCATTCCAAACGAAACCCACCAAGCGTTGTCCACCGGAAAATGGTCGACATGATCGGCTGGATGGCAGTCTCTAAACCCCACGAAATACCTATATTTTAAATCAGTCTTTGGTTTCAAAGTGTGAGGGCAATGAAACACACAATTTTCTGTTTTCCTTGTCCCAAACGAGATTTCTTGCTCCGCCAAGGGCAGGAAAGAAGCCCATCTCCAGAAGATTCCTATGTTTTGTAGGAATCATAAATTAGTAACCCAGGTAAAAATAAGGTAGGTAGGGTTTAGACCTGCTGCAATTCCCGTAGGAAAGTTTTATGGATGAGCTCCTTTTCATCATCTGGGAGTTTCCAAAAGTTCGTAGGCCCCATGCTATCTCCCAGATGCACTCCGGGAACCTCGGCCCAGACAAGATAGATGATATAGCCATTTGGGACGGGCATACTTGCAGTCTGGCGCCCTTCTTTGAATCCAAGAAGAGCAGGCGTGATAGAAGAACTTTTCTTCCAGAAAGCCCTCAAAGCGACGACTTCCATATGAACCTCTTCGCTCTCTGCTGTGGCCTGTTTCTGTCTCTCCTCGGGGGGGTAAGACTCAGTGTTTATCCATGGAACTTGCATGTAGACTCTCATGAGCGCGCGGTTGGATGACTCGTCCTCGCAGAGGTATTTCGCTGCACAGTAGGATGACTGCGCGAAACCTTCAGCAATCTCCTCCTGAGTCGCCTGATAGTTATCTTCCTTGATCTTTGTGACGATACGAAAATTAATTTCCTTGGGTTCATAGAATTTCACGATAGCCCCCGCAGAAAGTATAAAACGGTTGATGAATTCGATTTGGGGCATTCTTGCGGTCAGAAAGCGACTTTGACTGGCAGAGCCAACGAGGTGGGAAGAAGTTGAGATTCTTTGGGTAGGCAGTACGTCATTTATACATCCTCAATGTGACCTGAAGTATATACCTGAAAGAAGGTGAGGGAGAAGACGAGAGTACTTGTGCGTTCTATCTACAAAGGAAAGACCGAAACCGAGCCGAGCATAAACTTCTGATATTCATTTTGATATCCAGCAGCCCAGTCACTGGCCAAACAACACAGTTTCGGCCTGAAACAAAGACACTCTATTAAAGGTATAAGTCATACATTTATCATGGTTCTTGATAAGTTTGTAGTGAGAAATTAAGACGAAACTTGTAAAGTTCCGGAATATATATTTTGGTAGACAGAGGCAACTTATACCGGCTTGTCCTCTGCTTGGCCACGAATTACTTAATCTGGTAATTTTAGGTCTCAATTATATATAATGGACCCAAGTGTGTTACAAAATAAGAAATACATACCTGCCGCTATCTCCAAAGAGCCATAAACATGATCAATGACTGGTTGATCCCCCGATGTATACAGAAAGCACGTGACGCGATTTGTCCGTGATAATCAGCTTCCGCCCTGGGCTCTGTCTGCTCTTCCTCCCCCCAAAGCCACCATGCTGCAACTCCATGTGTGGGGGCCGGCCTTTTCACTGCCCTCAATCGACGCCCAATGCTTGGCCACTATTGCATACTGCGCTCTGGCGTTACCCGCGGGCTCGTGGGAGCTCGTCGCCAGCAGCGATCCCTCCGTGTCCCCAACCAGTGAGTGTGACGCGACAAAGCCCACTTGGCTAAACACTGACCTCCAAATCAACAGATGAGCTCCCCTCTCTCCGCAACGGATCCGTCTGGGTGAGCCGCTTCCGGAATATCGTCGACTACCTCCGCCAATACTCCGACGGCGCATGGAACCTGGACGTCGAGCTGGGCGGGCAGGAACTGGCTGATAGCGTTGCGTATGCATATCCTGTTCGCATCTCCAGGGAACTCTCTAGTCTAACTGGTTTATGTTGTTGTTAGCTTCACCTCCTTCGTCGAATCCCGCGGCCAACCGCTCGTCGACCTATCCCTGTACGTCACCAGCCAGAACTACTACAGCGACACATCACCCGCCTACGGGTCCCTCCTCCAATGGCCGAACCAATGGATCCTCCCACCAAAGCTGCACAGCGCCGCCAAGGCCCGCACCATACAACTGGGGCTCTCATCGCTAGACCTAAAGGCGATGGAAGACGCGCGACAGCGCGAGCACTCCGCCGCCGTAGCAGCGGGGCAAATCCCCAAGAATCTCATCCAGCGGCCGCGGGAGACAGTCTCGGGCCTGCTGGGCCGCACGGCGCAACAGAACCAGTTCCGGCTTGAGGCACTAACGGCGGAGTTCTTCGAGCCGCTTGAGGCTATGCTGGGTCGCAAGGCGTATCTGCTCGCTCCGGATGAGGAGGACAGACCGACTAGCCTGGACTGCATTGCCCTGGGATATCTGTCGCTGGCACTCGTGCCGGAGCTCTCGTTTCCCTGGCTGCGGGATGCGATGCGCACCAAGGCGCCGCGTCTGGCGGCGTACACGGAGCGGATGCGTGGGCGGTGCTTCGGTAGTACTGCCACGAGCATCGAGAACGCCTTTGCGCCCTCGACATCTGCATCTCCACTTCCGTGGCGAGCCCCTGAGCGCATCTCCGCCGCGGCCGTGGGAACAACCCTCCTGAACACCCTGGCTGATTCCACGCCGTTCCTGCGCGAGGTGCGCCAGCACAACCGTCTGAAGCGCGTGGCGGAGTCGCCCGATGCTGGATTTTCGGAACAGGAGAGCAAAGCCATCTCGCAGCATGCTGAGGCTAGCAAGATGGACATGTATGTGTCTATTGCTACGGTGGTGGGCGGTCTTGCTGCTCTGGTAGGCTATGTGGTTCACACTGGATTGATTAGTTGGGAGTCAGAGGAGGCGGAGGAGGAGGAAAGTGCTGGGACGGAGGAATTGTCGTTCCAGGCTAGTGATTTCTTGGGGATATAGAGTAGGAAAAAGTTGATATAGATGTTGGCTTAGGGGCTCTTTGGAAATTGTACGATAACTTTGTTGCATCAGCCTGTGTATTTCTTCCAATTCATTCATTCCCAGTCTTCTTCGTGCGCTTGATTGAACATAGTACACATGCAGCATTGAAGGAGGGATATTAGCAATTGTTCGCTATGGTACAGCTACATGTCAGAGAAGACCTCTACACAGAAACACATCGGAACTGGCAATCAATCACAATCAAATGGTATATGTACATGGAAAAATTGAACGGTAAATCATGACTTAGATCCATATGTATGCCCTCCTCGAATAGACGCAAGTTATCCGCGGAAGAGGTGCCGGAAGATGGTGGAAAATGAGATGTGGGCAGGCCTCGCTCCTCCGAACTGTTGGATTCCACCAGCTGGAAGAGAGGGATACAAGCGACCTGCGTGCGCACACCTCAAAGAGTAAAATAAAACACACTCAAAACACCTTCGGCTGGGAGAAGAATTTGCGCACGAATAGACAACAACAGAATGAAAAACGAGTTTAGAGGTAGTCAAGCTTGACGGCTAGGCGGATGGCGTTCGCCTTGATGGTGCCGCCCAGGCCGTCAATGTATCGCTCGCTGTAGGTGTAGGCGTTGACCACGCTGGCGAGCTCGTTGCCGATGGAGGAGCACAGAGTGCCCTCGTGGGTGCAGATCTGCATGCCCTGGACGAAGAGGTTGGCGGCCTGGGCCTGGATGGCCGAGACGTCCCAGCCGGACTGGCCGTTGTTGCCCTCGTTGCTCATGTCAAATTCACCCCAAGTGCAGGCATAGCCACCGAACTCATCAACTGGGAGATCTTCGCCCTGAGCGGCGCCCCAAGCACCCTGCGAGTTGCTGTCGATGGCCACGTACTTGACCTCATTGGGCTCCATGGTGAACTTGAGCGCACTGTTGCCGTACCAGCCGTCCATCTTGCCGTTGGGGCCAATCTTGTTCCAGAAGATGACGGTCCAGGCATCGGTGTTGCTGCCCTGAAAGCGGAGGACGTGCTGGTACTTGTTGGCGGTCTCCTCGGAGACCGTGATGATGTTACTGCCCCAGGGGCTACCGACGTTGCCCTGGTAGCTGATGCTGTCGGAATTTCCCTGGGCGCTGGTCGAGCCGCCGAAGCCAGCGCGCGAGAATTCGCCGGACTGCGGAGCAGCGAACCAGGTGGTGTCGCCATCGTTGGTGGGCGCCGGGGCGTGCAGGGAGATCACGGAGGTGGTGGAGGTGGTGGTTGTGGTGGTGGTATCGGCCTCGGTTGGGGCGGGAGCCTCAGTCGGAGCAGGAGCAGGCTCCTGGGTGGTGGTCGGCTCGCCGGACCACTCGTTGATCCACGAGACAAGGACGCCATCAATCTCGGCCGTGACCCAGGAACCGACGCCGCGCTTGTCGACCTCGACGACGTCTTCGATCACTTTATCGATGTTGTCGACGTCAACGGGGGCATGGGCATGGCGGCGTTCGTGGGCGTGGTGGACACGGGCGGCCACAGCCGTGCCAGCCAGGGCCGACAGGAGGAGAGCGTTGATGTGCATTGTAGGCACCGAATGAGACAAGAAGTGAAGAGAAAACCGGGCAAAAAGAACGACTTTTGAGCGAGCGCTCGATGAGAAAGCGAAAAATGAGTGTGGATTGGAAGCGGGAGACTAGATGCAGACAACTAAGAAAGAAAAGAAGAGAAATCAGGGGAGAAAGAAAGACACTGGGGGGGCGGGATTATTATGATCGGTCAGTGGTTCCCTGGGCACGCAAGCACTAGTCAGGGGCAGGCACGGCGTGGGGGGGATATGATTGGTCCCAGGGGCGGAGGGTGGAGTTTCATCCAGTGGTCGAGGCCTTTGTTTACTTGGTCCTACCTATGGATGCGGGATGAATTACTATACCAGAAGACGATGACGGACGTTGAAAGAGGAACACACAAAGAATCCAGCTGTCAACCACGTTGTCCCATCGGAATGTGAGACGGAATGTGTCGCCTCGATCATTCACTGCGATGGTGATTTAATTAGGGCTAGCCCACAGACCAATAGCACTCCTGCAAGGCCGCCCCTAGGATTACGCATCCCCGTCCAGACCGAGACACAGGCACTGAAAAATGGGGCCTAATCGCTAACTACATCCGGTTAATTTCATTTGATCCGATTGATCGACTGGACGGGTGGCTCGGCCACGGTCTGGGCCACAACGATCATGAGTGGCAGCGATGTGCGTTTGGATTGCCGCCCGGTGGACTCCGTGGCGGTGCGCTAGGCCCGCTGCAAGGTACCATCACCAATGCTTGCAGCAACGGTGCTCCACTGCCTGACGAGTCTACCCTCCGGATCGGTGTCTCCGGGGGGATCCCTCCCTGTGTCTCCATAGCAGATCATTCTAGCCCATGGGTCTTTTTCATATGCCCGGTGGTGCCTGATTACATTGATCGGCGCACTGCCTGCCAACCTGGTGGACTCCAGAAAACCTCTCAACAGGGTTTGGAGACTTGCATTAGTTAAGAAAATAAATTAATATGACGTTGTTGCTGTTTGTTCACACACACTGTTGAGTTTTGTCAGGCCGTTAGGTTCGGATGCTGTCCCAGCCCAATTCACAAGTTCTAGTCCTCTGGCCGTTAATGGGTAGCCTTGCCAGAAGCCTCAAACTTAATCTTTGATTTTCTAAGATTGAATTACTGTAGTTCATGGTGTACAGTTGACAAAAGAGCTTTGGAATTACTACGGTAATATTGGTGCTGTTATGGACTGCCCCTCGGGTCGCGGTCGGCTTTGGGATCACAGGGTGAGCTGGCCCTGAGCTGGCTCTGAGCTGCTCACTGAGCAATCTGATCGTTCAACCCGTTGCTCAACCCCCGAGCGTAACCATAAATTCGTACGAGCGTACGGCGCGACTCCCTTTACGTACACAGACAAGAAGTGGCTGGACGCCATGAATGGGGTCGGCAGCGCGCACGCCGTTTTCGATCCACTCGGCTTCGAGAGCTTCGACGAGAGCCACTCCATTCTTACCCCCGGTGGCACCCTAGTGGCCTACGGCAACAACATGGATTCGCTCGCTGACAAACCGCCTCGGGACCCGAAAGAGGCAGTGATAAAGCTGATGGCGCGGAACTCCGACTCACCGACGGGCAAGCGGGCTACTTTCTTCGGCCTCGCGCGCGACTCGCCAACGTATGCGAACGACGTCGCGATGCTTGTGGAGACGATGAAGAAGGAGGGGAACAAAGATCCGACCAAAAAAGGTTAGGCTATGGACGATGTCCGAACTGTTGGATCGCTTTGGATCAAAGTTAGCTCTTAGTAGCTCTCGCTTAGTACCGTGGGAAAGTCGATTTACTAGATACATGCCACCGAGGCGATACAGCATCCATGAATCTCTATGGCCGTCGCAGGCTGAAGCCTTTCATAATTGCATATGGATAGATATACGAGGTAATCAATGGCAACAGAGCTCGAGATAATCCAGCAGGTTGGCACGGAAGCGTTTATATTGCACTTAGGAACTGGATCGCTGGCAAATCTCTCTAGTGACGATGAAGTTAATAAGAGCTTCTGTAGTTCATCATTGCAGTCGGCAGGAATTTCTTCGTGCGCTCTTGTGGATCGTCAAATGGCCGCCTGAGGATTCTCTCGTGTCCGGCACCATCTGACGGATAGCCTCTCTATCTTCGGGAGAAGCAAAAGTAATGAAATATTGCCAAAGGTTAGTTCTGGATTGGATATTTTTAGAAACTGGGGTTGAGTGAATGCAACAGCTCTACAAGCCTTTACGAGCTTTTAAGATTAACACTAGTCCTTTGGTTTTTCAGTCCGAACATGGATTTACCCAAGGAGAGGCTGAGCAGCGTAAAACTGCGCCCATATGTTGACTTGTTCCGAAGGAACCAATCAGCTTAACCGACAACCGAAATTAAGGCTTAGCTGGGGCTTGGCTAAATCTTCATTATGTATCTACTGTTAGGCATGACGTCCACTCAGATATTCAAGCGTCTAATAGGTCAATTGCAGGTGGGGGCGGAGTTCATTCTGGGCGGGGGTGGCACGCCTAAAGAATACATACAACTCTCGTATTTAAGTAGGCAAAGCACCGCCTTTTCTCGGGAAAGTAAAGACAACAGAACAAAATTTCCATTTTTTGCAACAGTTTCAATATGCGTGGATTCCTGGCTGCAGTTAGCCTCTTGGCTACCGCGACCGCGGCGAAGAGCTCAATCTGCGCTGATGGCCTCTACATGATTGCTGCCAGAGGTTCTTTGGAGCCCGCGCAGGCTAAGCCAGGAGTCTTTCCCGCATACTCAGGCTCCGCTGGGTATGTGGCAGAGCTTATTGCAGATAAGATTGCGGGCTCCAAGATCGCAGGCGTGAAATACCCTGCAACGATGACGAATTACGTGAAGTCAGAGGGTGATGGGGCAGCTACTATGCTGCAGATGGCAAAGGAGTACCACGCATCTTGCCCAACTTCAAAAATGACCCTCATAGGGTACTCCCAGGTGAGTGACGAGAAGGTTATGCGGGTTGCTGATGAACACGATGACTCGGGGGTTGTTAGGGTGCTCAAATAGTCTCTGACGTCCTTTGCGGCGGCGTTGGTGGCTCGTTCAACCATGATGCACCGCTCTCACCAGAAATAGTCAAAGAGAATGGTAAGTGACCCTTTTGTTCTCGAATATTTGCCGAGGCTGACACGGATGCAGTTATTGCGGCAGTCCTGTTTGGGGATCCAACACACATTGCCAACACATCATACGATCGCGGGACCAGCATGCACGACGGAGTAAGTATTAATGTTCATCTGCACATTCTTTGGCTAACTCTTTTCAATTAGATATTCACACGATCGAATACCACCGTGTGCCAGCAGTATGATAACATCATGGCATCTTGGTGCGACAAGGGTGACAAGTACTGTGACTCTGGAAAAGGCCAAGACGCTCTAATGATCCATGAATCCTATCTTGGGATATACAACAGCACCATGGTCGACTACGTGGTTGGAAAATGGCAGAAGTCGACTACCACAGGCAATTCGACGGGCAGTTCGACGGGCAATTCGACAGGATCACCCACAAGCTCATCTGGCAGCACTCCAACTCCATCGACTGACATGGCTTCTGGGCTATCTTCAGCTCAGAGCTTTTTCCTGATCTGGCCTATGTTGTTGCTTTCTTGTGGACTCCTCTTTTAGACCCCGACATTAATACAAGAGCCTTGACATAAGGTTTACCTTTTGCTAGTCTTTCACTGCCAGTAGAGAAACGAGCAATTGTAGCATCCTTGTAATACGAGAAGGGAATTGGCCACCACCTGTGTAGTCGGAAGCTGGGTCTTGGTTGCGATTTATCAAATAGAGACTGTGAACCTGAATGGACGAAGATGTTGGTCCAAGTCCGAGAGCCTTAGAGGGCTGAAGGCAACCTGAGAAGAGGATCACAAAAGATGACCCGTCGGCATTCAAGTGGTGATCGGACAAGATAATGTCATCGGAGGCTTGATCTAGGCAATTCGATCTCGTCCAGGATGAACTACAACAGCAGCGGTTATCACATCATCGAAGAGATGATGGACTGTGCAGCTCTTAACCAATCCTGTCAGACACGCGGGGATCGGCCTTCCTGCGATTTCCGCGGAACGTTGTCTAACCCCTCGCACGACTGGACCTCGGGACGATCTACACTTTCAATTCCCTCAGTTTATCGCCCATGAGGCTTACACTACCGTCTCCTTTTCAAAATGGCCTATACACACCAGGACTCTCCGTCAGATGCAACTGACCCAACTACCCTCCCTCCGCTCCCGCTTCCTCCGGGCGTGTCATCCCGCTATGTCGACTGCACTACGTCGCACAGCCTCGTCTTTCACATTCTCGAATCCCTTCCCGACCTAAAGTCTTCAGGCGCAAAACCTAAACTCGTTCTTCTCTGCCATGGCTTTCCCGACCTTGCATACTCATGGCGGAAGATGCTCCCTCTTCTCTCGTCACAGGGCTACCATGCCGTCGCCTTCGACCAGAGAGGTTTTGGCCGGACGTTTTCACGAAAACCTCTCACGGAATCATCATTTAGCCCCCTCGCCTTGATTCGGGATACTGTTGCATTGGTTCAAGCGCTGGGATACACGTCTGTCTCCTGTGTAGTTGGGCATGACTTTGGCGCTGTCCCTGCCAGCCTATGTGCATTGGCAAGGCCTGACATGTTCCACTGCCTCGTTCTGATGTCTCATCCTTCAAAAGGCCCTCCTCAACTGCCATTCAACACATCTCCATCCTACGGTGAGCCTTCAGCTGCGCCCCCGCCTCCACCTCCTCCGATGGATGAGGCCCTAGCAGCTCTGCCCCGGCCCAGAAAGCCATACAAGTGGTACTACTGTGAGCCCTCTTCTAACGCAGAGATGACATATCCTGCCGGTGTACACCTCCACACTTTTCTGCGCGGCTACTTCCACCTCAAGTCCGCCGACTGGGACGGCAACCACCCTCACCGGTTGGAAGGGTGGACCTCCACCGAATTAGAGAAAATGCCCCGGTACTATGTCATGGATCTAGCAGACACAATGCGCCAGGCTGTTGCCCGGGACATGGAGGCAGAAGACCCACAAACAGTAGCCTCGCGCTCATCACGCTGGCTTCCAGACGCCGAGCTGGCAGTCTACGTCCAGGAGTACGGTCGTACGACGTTCCAAGGCGGACTGAATTGGTATAAGGTCCTAACGCAGCCGGAGATGGCGGCGGAAATGGAAGTGTGGTCTGGTATGAAGATACCTATTCCGACGGTCCTGATCTGCGGGAAGGGTGACTGGGGAACGTACCAAGTGCCCGGGGCGCTGGAGGCAATGGAGCAGGGGAAAAGTGTGGGACCGGGGCTGTATAAGGGCACGATATTACTGGACGGAGCTGGGCATTGGGTCAATCAGGAACAACCTGAGAGATGTGTTGAGGAGATTTCACGACTTATCAAAGAGGTTTCCCGTGGCTAGGATCATTTCGGCAGGGATTTCTTTTTGATTTTGACAATTGCCTGGTTACGCTTTGATGAAATTAGAAGGTACAGCAGTGAATCAAGTGTTCCGCAAGTCAACGCCGCCCTCGAACGCAGCACCACCGGCCTCGTTATCCAACTGCAAGCTCTGATCCAAGCCACACACGCGGAATAGCATCTGCGGCGTCAGCTCCTTATCCAGCCCCGGGAGACCATCACGCCTGAGCTTCTCCAAACCCTCACGCATAGCCACCAGCGCAGGCCCAATAGTAGCAAACGGGTAGATTATAATCCTGAACCCAATCTGGCGAGCCTCATCCGCCGAAATAGAAGGCGTAGACCCATGCTCCACCATATTAAGCAACAAAGGCCACGGCGCCAGATCCTTGACAGCCTGGCGCGCCATTTCGCGCGAGTCAATCCCCTCCAGGAAGCCGACATCTGCGCCTGCATCTCGCGCGGCGCGCAGCCGAGCCAGACTCTCTTCGTAGCCGTGCTTCTGCAGCGAGTCCGTACGCGCAATGATCACAATATCGCTGTCCAGTCGCTTGCGGGCTTGTACCGCGGCCCGGATCCGGGTCGTGTAGGTGTTTGTATCGACGAGTTGTTTGCCGGATAGATGGCCGCACCGCTTCGTCTGGACCTGGTCTTCGATGTGGAAGCCTGCCACGCCAGAGCGAGCATATTGTTCTGTCGTCCGCGCGACCATGATGGGCCCGCCGTACCCGGTATCTGCGTCGGAGATGAGTGGAGTCGCGGGGGATAGGTTCGCGATCATCTCGGCATTGGCGCGCATGTCGTTCAGCGTGCAGATGCCCAAGTCGGCCTGGCCGTGTACGGAGGCTGCTGTTCCTGCGCCGGTCTGGTGCTGTTAGTTTACTTGGTTTTGTTTTTTTTTTCACACGCCGTGCATACCATGTACAAGGCATCAAACCCCGCGGCCAGCGCCATCCGCGCCGACAGGCCATCATATACTCCCGGAGCGACAATGAATGCATTCGGGTCCTCCAAGGAGCGCCGGAGTTTGGTTGCTGCTGTTGCGAGAGGCATAATGGGTTACCAAAGCAGATGCAACAATTAATCGGCCGCGGGCTCCGAACGGGCCATTTTATATATGCCCTGCCAGTCCATGATGCCGTCTCTGCCGATACCGGAACATTTTGTTATGTCAGCTTACCACCTTCTCAAAGCGGCAACCAGCTGATGGCGACTCGGGAAATTCTCGGCCTTGCAGACCGCGGCCCAGCCCATAATAGGCGGGGTATAGAGGAAGTCCGTTTATTCCGATTCGGCACGGGCGGGTTGTGTTCACAGTTGCTGCAGGATTAACGTTACGGGTTTGGTTAGCCCGGCGTAGATCGACCTTAGTCAGCATTCGCTCCACTGGCCTGCTTGATCTGCGACTCTTCGACACCAACCATGATTTCGCGCATCCTCGTCTAGAATCACCCTCTCTTCGCCTGACTGATTCGACACAATCTCTCCCCCGACCCTGCTCTGATGGCTCGCTCCTCGGTGGTCCAAGAGTACGGAGCGCCCTCGACCCCGACGCTGAGCGTCGATCAAAAGGTCGCGCTCGACCGCGACAGCTACCAGGTGCCCCGGCCACAAGGCTATCGCGTATCATGGCACGCCAACCCAGCCGTGGAGCTGCACCACTTCGGCCAGTCGCACCCGATGAAGCCCTGGCGGCTGACCCTCACGAAGCAGCTGGTGATGGCATACGGGATGCACCATGCGATGGACCTGTACATGGCGCGCGCGGCCACATCCGAAGAGATGGCCGAGTTCCACGACGCAGACTACATCGAGTTCTTGCGGCAGGTGATCCCCGGCGACGTAGACCGGCCCGAGCAGAGCGATAACGTGGTGCGCTTTAATTTTGGCGACGACTGCCCCGTCTTCGACGGGCTGTACAACTACTGCTCGCTATACGCCGGCGGGACCGTGGACGCCGCGCGCAAGCTGTGCAATAACCAGTCCGAGATTGCAATCAACTGGTCCGGCGGCCTGCACCACGCCAAGAAAAGCGAGGCCAGCGGGTTCTGCTACGTAAACGACATCGTCCTGGGCACCCTGCAGCTGCTGCGCCACCACCCGCGCGTGATGTACATCGACATCGACGTGCACCACGGCGACGGCGTCGAGCAGGCCTTCTGGTCAACGGACCGTGTGCTCACGGTTTCGTTTCACAAATACGACAAGGACAACTTCTTCCCCGGCACGGGCGCCCTCGAAGACACGGGCCCCTCGCACCCGCTGAACCCAGGCGCCCACCACGCTATCAACGTCCCCCTCAACGACGGCATCGACGACGAGTCCTACATCCAGCTCTACCACGACGTCATCGGCGCCTGCGTCGACACCTACCGCCCCGGCGCCATCGTCCTCCAATGCGGCGCCGACAGTCTCGGCTGCGACCGGCTAGGCTGTTTCAACCTCAACGTGCGCGCCCACGGCGCCTGCGTCGCCTTCACCAAGACCTTCGGCCTGCCTCTCCTCGTGGTAGGAGGAGGCGGCTACACGCCGCGCAACGTCTCCCGCGCCTGGGCGCACGAAACCTCCATCCTCATCGACGCAGACCAGAACCTCGACCCCACGATCCCGGAAACCGTCGCATTCCGCAACCACTTTGGCCCCGACTACTCGCTCTTCCCACCGCTGTCGGAGCTGCGCAAGCTCGAGAACAAGAATCCTCGGCCCTACCTCCAGAACCTGGTCGAGGCCGTCCATGAGCAGCTCCGCTATATCCAGGGTGCGCCCAGCGTGCAGATGGGATTTATCCCGCCGGATATCTTGGGCCTGCGCGAGGATACCGAGAAGGAGATCGAGGAGCAGACGGCTGCTATGGAAGAGGAGCGCGAGGAACGAGAGGGCGGGGGCTCGGCTGCCATGGCAGCCGAGGTGGCTGCGGCTGATTTGCAGGGTATGGATATGGGCTCGGCTGGTGCTATTCCCCGTATGAATCGTCGGCGGGAGCTGGAGCGCGGAGCTGGCTACAGGGGCGAGCTGTATTCATAACCCCCCTCTTTTCTCTGTCATTGGGATTGGTTTAGGGGTGTGTCGAAGGCGTTCACGGGATTGATTCACCACTGGCGTTTTTGTTTTCTGGGCGGACTTGGTTTTATTACTGGGAGTTTCAGGCCTGCGCGAGATATCCTTGAAGAAAGAGTTCTGTACAGTTATACCATCTCTACAAAAGAAAGGAAGAGAGAGATAGAAAGGAAGTCATCAAAATGAATGAAAGAACACTTCAGTATCATTTTACTGTATAGAAGATCAAATGCAATTGCAACTAACCACAAAAACCAAGTCTATCGCTGTAGAAACCCCCATTCCATCCCACCTCTGATAGCTCCATGCCGCCCTCGCTGTGTCTTTGTCGTATTATCGAGTTTGAAAAGAAAGAAAAAAAAAAAAACTCATGTCTGCTCCCCAACTGCTCTTTTTTTGACTGCTTTCTTTGTTTGAAGACTACATACCATGCACGGTGCAAATCCAATTCAATCCAATCAACCACATCCTCACGACTTTCTGGAATCGCACACACGCAGGCAGAGATAGCGCAATTGGTAAGACAAGACGACGGAGCATTTAGAATGTGTTCAGGGGATTTTCGTATTTCGTATTTCGGTCTCCGATCTTAATGAGGTCGGGTTTTTCTCTTTGTAAATAGTATTAAATCGGGTATCCAGCAATGGGGCGTGGCGTCGTGGTCGGGAGCGCTGTGTTGAACTCGAATTATGGTGGGAGAAATTTTGATGCTGGGCAGTCTGCGCAGGTTGACTTTCGTTGTGGCGGGCTGACTGTGTGTTTTTTTTTTTGGATATGCTTTGAACAACTCGGCATCAAAGGCAAGAAACAAAGGATGCAGAAAGCAGGAGAAACCACGAGGACTGCTGGAAACAGATCGAGCTCCACGCCTCCCTCATTGCTCCTTCGCGTCCACGAATTTCTGCGCGGTTTCTGTATCTACCCGTACCATATTGGCATTTTCTGGTCCAGGTCCAGAAGAGGACGCTGCGGAAGAGTCTGCCGCTGCGGTACTAGCGGCGGGGTTCTGGGAGGGCGCCTGGTTCGAAGTGTCCGAATGCTGGGGTTGATGTGGCGGGATTTGGGACTGAGATTCTGCTTTCTGACCAGGGACGATGGGGGCGATGGATAGGATCTGCTTTGCGGCAAGCTGGGGGTCATGCGAGGCACTGCGACGTGTTGTTTAGACTCATATTCCATTTAATTCCCAGAAGAGAAATACTCACACGTCCGCATTGATAATCCAGTCGAGGTCTTCATCTCCTTCATCTCGGCCGCCGGGTCCGCCTTGCACAGCACGGAACAGTCGAGGTTGCCAGTCGACACCCTCGTCGGCGCGTTTCGCTGCCTCGTCTCGTTGCTGGTCTTCGATCTTGGTCTTTTCATCCGTTGCGAGTTCGTGGTTCCGCGCAACGATCGCCTTGACGGTGGGCTTCCATAGCTGTTGTGATTCCCTCTCGGCCTGCTCTTCAACTGGGCGAACCTGAGGCTTGGTATGCCTGGCATGTGCTCCATCGAATAGAACCTCTTTCTGGTGTGTCTGTTTTGTATTTGTTAGTAGTTGACACTAAAGTCACCCCAAGAATGAAACGGACCAGGCAGTTCTTCAGATGCATCTCCCCATTCCACATTCCCGATAGCTCGTATAGAACCTCTCCGGTCTTCTCGTTCTTGATCGTGCCTCCGAGGGCATTGTAGGTACCGGAGAAGTAGCCCTTGGTCTTGAACTCGATATCGGCGACCAAGTTATGCTCTGGACACCGCACGTAGCTATGATCACCGAGCTCATACTTCATCTTTCCGAACAGGATTCCGCGGGCGTACATATTGGGTTGAGTCAGGATACTAGGAACCCGTGAGTCAGTCCGCTGCCACAAGAATCCAGACCGGCATCAAAACGTACTATTTCTCACCCATCTCTTTATCCTGCCCGCGGTTCAGCAGCCGCAAAATGGCGATTCCCTCCATCAGACTGGCGGCCGAGTTGCCCAGGAACTTACTGCGGGGCTTCAGCGTGCCGTCGATGCGGATGTTGTGCTCGGGGGCCATGAAGAAGTAGCTCGACTTGGGCGGGTGGTGCGAGGTCTGCTCGGCGATGTAGTATCCGCGCGTGCCATCCTGGTAGTCCCAGTAGCAGGTAAACGTCTCCCCGAGAATGGGGTTGAGTGGTTTCTTCACTCCTCTGTATAGCGGGGGATCAGATTGCTAGTCCAGAACAACGGGCGGATGACGTACGGAGGCTTGATGTGCCATCCACTCAGGTAAAACTTGACGACCGAGACGAAGCGCTCGACGGGGTCATCGATCGTGGACATGGGGAGGAGGGTTTCGGGGTGTGCCATGAAGCTGTTTTCAAGAGGTCAGTTGGGGTGCCCCGCCTCACGGTAACTCCGATCAGGCTGCGTACTTGGTGATCCGCTCGAGCATGGACCGGGGCTCGAGGATGAAGGTGGGCAGAACCACACGGCTCAGGTCGGCGCCCGGTCGCAGCTGCGAGATGATGTGGGAGAGGACTAGGCCGTCAGTCCTGGAGTCGTAGTGGGGGGGTGTTGCCGGCAAACTTACCATTTCCCTGTTCGGGCTCGACGATCTCGTCCTCGCCGCTGGCGGGAGAGTCCTCCCTGGAGGATCTGCCTGGAGGATGAGACGGGGTGTCAGTTTGCATGGTTATGGTGGTGAGTTGGTGGAAAGCGAAGAAGTGTTGAGGCAGGGCGGGAGATGATGACATGGGCAGTACAACTTACTGTTCATCGAAGAACGGCGAAGATGCGGAACCGGCATATTGAGTGGCTGACAACCAAGGCTACAGCATTCAAGGAGGGAAAGAGAGTGGTAAGTAAGGGAGGGAGAGGGAGAGTCTAGAAGAAGAAGAGGAAGAGGAAGAAGCCGGCGAAAACAAGGCAGACCAGTCAGGTGTGGTAGGGAGCCCTAGCCTTAGTGTAAACCCAGTGACGTCTACAACGACGAACGAACCAGGTATACCGACGCTCTTCCTTCTCACCACCGTCGGTCTTTTCTCCTATGACTACTGATTTAGAATTGTTTTCTCCCAACAAATGATCGTCAATGAGGGGCACGGCTTGGCGAGTTACTAGTGGGGGACGACCATCTCGCATCCCTCGGGCCCTCTTCTATCGCAACCGTGCAATGAGCGGGACATCGCCATGGGTAATTTCCTTCACAAAATCCATATCCGGCCGATAGAGCATAACATGGAAGTGCTCGACAGCATGTACCGACTTCAGCGACCGCCAGTTCTTGAACCAGATGACCTGCGCCGGCGGCACGCGGGAGCAGAACGTACGCTGGACATACGCCTCGATCGCGGCGCGCGCGCTGGGCGTCAAATCATCCGTGGCCGGGTCGTCTTCCAGCTCGAACTTGGTCCAGACCACCAGGTGGATGATGTCCGTTTCGACGCCGTACGGCCAGTCGTTGTACAGAATGCAAATGTCCTCTAGTAGTAAAAAGATGAGTTCTCAGCGGTGGGGTTCTGATTCGTGTGTCCGCGGAGAACCAATCGGCATGGTATATTTACCGTTCAACTCAAAGGGTTGACCTTTCGGCGCCAGGTTGCTGCCGTCGCCCCAGTGCAGCCGCTCCTGCACCACGAACCGCATCACGGACGAGTACTCGGTTTTCAGCTGCGCCATGTACGCCAGGTACCGGCGCAGCTCGCTCGGGACGCGCTGGAATCGATCGATGCGGTTGGTTCCTGCGGTCCCATCCCGTCGTCAGTATGTCTCTCCTCTTGGGACGGTCGGTGCCCGAAGCTGCCCCCCAACTCACGGATGATCTCCCGCACCAGGTCCCAATCCTGCCGCGTGTAGTCTTTGTCAAGCGTCGACAGACATCGGATGCTCTTGGCTGGTAGGTCGCGTAGATAGCTAGGACACTCGGCGGTCCATTCCGAAGGGGGCACGTTGACTTGCCAGTATGGAATCGTGTGGCGCTCGTGTAGTAGAACCTGACCCGTGGTGGCGGCGTCGGCCGTCTTCTCGTCCAGGCTGGCTAAGGTCGCTGCCGGGGTCGACGCCCCGATCGTGCCTGACATGATCTGCCAGAGACAGAAGTCGGCGAAGATGAGGCTGAGTTGATAACTAAGAAACAGAAGGATTCACTGATTAATCCTCGGCCCGCACCCCCGGCGCTGATCCACCGGGGACTACGTAACTATGCAGGGATATAAATACATTTGAACACGATGGCTTTCTGATAATTGTAGCCTGCACTACGGGACTGACAGTCTCTGGATCTGCGGCGCATCGGCGGTAATGACCTGGACACCCGCCGCCGCCAGCTCCTCCTTAGTCTTGTCCCATCCGGCCGGCACCACGCACCGGGTCGCCTCCTCGACGATCCAACTGCGAAAGCCAGCCTTGACCGCGTCGATGGCCGTGTATTTAACACAGTAATCCCCCGCCAGCCCAACAACAAACACATCGGTCACGCCCCGAGTCCTGAGCGCAGCGGCCAGATCCTCATTGACCGACTTGGCCGTGATGGCCGGATCCAAATTCCCAAAATTATCCGCAAAGGCCGAGTACATCTCGACCTGCGCGTGCTGGCCCTTGTGCACGAAGCGATCGACCTTGTCGATGTCAATCTCGGGGATCATCTCCGCGCCGGGAGTGCCGACGACGCAATGCACGGGCCAGAGCTGCTGCTGTTTTGTCTCGGCTTCTTTGCCGGGCGCCGGGTTGTGCATTGTGATAAACGACTCGAAGGGCTTGTTGTTGGGCGCGGGGTGGTTGGGCGCGAAGGAGATGTGGTCGGGCGGGTGGAAGTCCTGTGTTGCGACGCGTGCCACGAACCCTGGTTGTGCGAGGAGTGAGTTGATCAGGGGTGCGATGGCCCGGCCTTCTTGTACGGCAAGAGACCCGTTCTTTTTCGGGGGAGGCAAGAGGCTTTGGATCAGCTCGGCCGGATCATGCTGGTGGTAGCTTCGTCGCACTCACGGGCGGGCAGAAGTCTTCCTGCATGTCTACGACAATCAGCGCCGGCACAAAGCTTGTGCCGTCGGAGGAAGCTGTAGTCATAGTGAGATGTGGTGGGCAGTTGGGACTGCGTAGAGGGAGGAAGATGGAGCTGCCCGTCGAAGGTCAATCGAAGTATGAGGGCGTGACTAAGCACACGGACACACACCCCAAAACTCGATTGTTCGTTCTTTTCTTCTCCTTCCAGGGCTACGGCCCCGACTGATCAACTCCCTCACTGAAGGTATGTTGCTCTCCCGTGTTTGCTTTCCTGCCTATCATGATGATTTTATTATTGGAGCTGTCTGAGCCTCGCAATGCGGACAACCTCACTTATACGCTTTTCATCTATCTGAACCCATCCCATCCCGTTGCCTGATTGTCATCCACTGTCCAGCCAGGAATGAGTGCTAATTGCTCGCAACAGCTACCAACCGCAGATTGTAAACCCACTCTCATCGATTGTTGCGCAGTCCAACTTCTAGACCATCTGTTCTTCTCTCTTAGCCCTCCCTGTCTTCTCTATCTCCAATCTACCTAGTCTCTATTTCCTCTTTCCTCCCACCATGGCAACCAACACTCCCCCACCACCACCACCTCCTCCTCCAGAACACACCCAAGCTTCCCCCGACGCCGCCATGGCCGAAGAACCCACAGAGCCCACCACCGTCGCAGCGGCCGCAACAACAGCAGCAGCAGCAGCGGCCGCAAGCACAAAAACAACACCACCACCCACGCCCTCCCCCCTTCCTACAAGCTTAAATTCTGCACGGTCTGCGCATCGAACAACAACCGCTCAATGGAAGCCCACCTACGCCTCTCAACAGCAACAGCCGGCTTCCCCGTGATATCCTTCGGAACCGGCTCCCTGGTCCGGCTGCCCGGCCCATCAATCACCCAAGCAAACGTGTACAGCTTCAACACCACCTCCTACGACCACATGTACGAAGAACTGCGCGGCAAAGACGAGCGGCTGTACCGCAGCAACGGCATCCTGACCATGCTCGACCGCAACCGCAACCTGAAATGGGGGCCCGAGCGCTTCCAGGACTGGGTGCCGGGTCTGCCGCGGACGGAGCATGTCGAGAAGGGGGATAAGGGTGCCATCGGCACGGAGGGCGGCGTCGTTGATGTGATTATTACTTGCGAGGAGCGATGCTGGGATGCGGTGGTGGATGATCTCATGAACAAGGGGTCGCCGCTGAACCGGCCGGTGCATGTCTTTAATGTTGATATCAGGGACAATCATGAAGAGGCCCTGCTGGGAGGGAAGGCGATTCTGGATCTGGCGGATCGGTTGAATGAGGCAGCTGCTACGGAGAGGAGTGTGAATGGGACGGCTGGGTGGGAGAACGGGTCTGGTGCCGCGAGGCAGGGCTTTGATGAGAAGGTTCCTGAGATTCTGGCGGAGTGGCAGGAGAAATATCCGCATCTGCCTGCTCTGTGGACGCTGGCTTGGTTGTGAGTTGAATATGACAGGCGGTGACTCCGACTGCTGTGGATAGTTAATCCAAGAGCCCCGAATAATAAATATGAATTTACGTGACATCTATCAACCAGAAAAGGATTCGTATAATCGTAGCAAATGTACACAGGGGTATCACCAAGAATAAATATCAGACCAACGCCGAGGACAAGAACACGGATGTCGTATTGGCCCTAATCATGAAGGACTGCAAGAAATCACTCACTTCTCCTGCTTGATCTCTTCTTTGACCTTCTCATCTGGAAGCAAAAGATCCCGCCTCTCCCGATACCACTTCTCAAGACAAGCCCTTCGCTGCGCCTGCGTCATACTCTCCACGACGAGCGCAAACTCCGTCGCATCCGCGTACCCAAGCCGGCGCGCCATGCTGCAGAACTGGCGGCGCACCACGTCCGGAGGAGGATGATACCGAAACCGGAACCGCTGGTCGTCTGTTCCTGGTCCTCCAAAGCTCAAATCCGCAGCAGGACTCTCGGCAAATGGATCCAAGTCGTCGTCGTCGTCACCACCAGTATCTTGAGATGGCTGGAAGACCTGGCAGTCCGCGGTCGGGTCGTCGGATGCCAGCTGGGCGCGGCGGCTGAGTCGTTCTTCGACGCGCGAGGAGCCGATGACTTCGTTGTTGAGGTGGGTGTATTCCACGCCTGCGCCGGCGAGGATGGCTTGGATGGGGTCGTGTTTGTGAGGACTGCTTTTGGCCGGTGGATTTGTGGAAGGCCGTTCGCGCTTCACTGCGTTCTTATCGTCGCCGCAGATCTCAGCAGCAAGCTGGCTCATTGCCTCGTCTTCGGTTTTAGGAGTGGCCTCGCCGTTTTCGCGAGTGTCTTCCTCTTCGACCTCGATGTCCATGACCTGCACGCCGGCGCGGCTCTCGGCGACGTTGGTCTTATTGACGATGTCGCGGAGAACGACGCCGTCGTTGTGATATCCGAACATGTTGTCCAGACCGAAGATCTCGCCTTTCTGGTCTTTCTTCTCCTGGACGCCTTTGAAATAGCGCCGCTCAGAGCTGGCATTATACCCGATGTTGGCCTGCTGCTGCTTGTAGATCTGCCGCGCGTAGACGATTTCCTCGATGGTGCCTGCGGAGATGAGCCGGAAGACCTCGACATCGCGCGATTGTCCAATGCGATAAGCGCGGTCCTGAGCCTGGAGGTCGTGCGCCGGGTTCCAGTTCGGATCGACCACGACCACTTTGTTGGCGGAAGTGATGTTCAGTCCAACACCGCCGGCTTGGGTAGAGATGAGAAAGACAAACTGGCGTGAGTCCGAATTAAACTCGTCGACGACTCCCGCACGATCCTCGTAGCTCATCGATCCGTCCAGGTAGCTGACGTTATAGCTGGTATGATGGAATAGGACCTGCAGCATCTTCAGGAGCCGGACACTGTGTGAGAAGACGAGGACTTTATCGCCATTCGAATGCCACCATTTCAAAAGCTTCCGCAGAACCTTCCACTTACCGCAGAACTCTGGGTTTGCGTAGTTGATGATTGAATCTCGGCTGCGATACAGCTTCTCCCACTCTCGAGGCAGCGCGAGCTGGAGCATATCCTTGTCTTTCTCCTGTTTTTCCCGGGAATCGTTTCCCTGCGGGATGAGAACGGCTAAATGGTTGCTTAGATGTCGCAGCACGGTCATCGCCGGGAAGACGTACGACTGCCACGGCACGTCTCTGCCAGGGATGATACGGTAGCAGCACCAGCCAGCCTTCTTCCCCGATCCACAACCGCACCTCTCTGAGGACTGCTTGATGTATTGGACAATGTCACTCTCCAGAAATGTCTCATAGGCTTCCGCCTGTGTCTCGGTCAGAGGACAGAAGACGACCCGGTCACTCTTCTTGGGCAGCTGATCGGCAATCAAGGTCTTCATCCGACGCAGAAAGAATTGAGGCAGGAGATTCTCGACGAGCTTCTTGGCTGTCTTGCGGGCCCTGCTGAGTTCGCTCTGGGTTGCCTCGTGCGACTGTCCAATCTTGAGCGGAGTGGCAATCTGCGTGGTCCAGGTGGTGACAGGGCCAAGGACGCCGGGATTCGTCCAGTTTAGTAGCGTCCACAGCTCCTCGTACCGGTTCTGGATCGCCGTGCCAGTCAGTCCAATTCGACAGAGAGCGTTGATTTCATTCATCGCCTGGGTCGTCCCGGATTTTCGTTCTTTGATCTTATGGCATTCGTCGGCGATAACGCAGTCCCACTCAACCATGTTGACCGCATCTTTGTTGTTCATATAAGTCGTGTAGGTAGTGATCAAGATCTCCAATCTCCCCGATCTTGCAGCGTGCAAAGCCAGTTCCTTGTTGTCGCCGTGATACGCATCGACCTGCCACCACCCCCAACGAGCAAACTCCGCCCGCCAGTTCGGGATCAGGCTTCCCGGGCATACGATCAGGGTGCGCGGATACCAAGCATTGTTCGCGGATCTGCGCATCTTGCGCATCCTCTTCGCGTCCCGCTCATCTCCGGTCTTGCCGTATGCTGCTGTCAGGAAAGCGATGACTTGAATGGTCTTTCCAAGACCCATGTCATCGCCCAAAACGCCGCCCTTTTGGTAGACAAACAACTCGTGCAAAAAGGCAACTCCTTCCACTTGATACTGGCGCAGCCACTGCGCAATCGGTGCCGGTATCAGTCCTAGGGAGTAGGGTAGTGTAATGTCCTTATACTCTCGGCTCGGGGGCTGATCTCGGAACGCCGGTCTCTCCAGGAGGTGCTCCAGACGTTCATCGTCAGAGAAGTCGATATCAGTGTAACTTGGCGGTAACTTCAACCCGGATTCCTGAAGATGCTCTCTTTTGCGATCAAACTGCACGCGACGGCGCTGCAAATAGTTCGGGAGCGTGTGCTCCATCAGCTCATCCTCCGACGGAACCGCGCCATACTCTTTCTGAGTCCGCTTGGCCCGTGGTTTGCTTCGCTCCTGCTTGGGGACCCGGCCCACAATCACATCTTCTTCTCGCTTGACCTTGGCTTTGCGGGTTGAGGCGAGACTCTGCTTGCGTTTGAGGGACTTGCGTTCCTTGAACTTCTTGTACGCCGACGCGCCATCGTTGAAGTCGGACTCATCGCTGTCTTCGAGTAGTCTGGTCAAGGGACCGGTTTTGTCGGTTTCAGACTTTACAGGTGTTGGTTGTGCGTTGTTTGCCGTAGTAGATTTCCTGTCTATAAGAAGAGCATGAGCTTCGCGTCGAACGCGTGGGGGGACATAGTCATACTGCCAGAATCGAGGTAGCGCGTCACCTCCAGATCATCAGAGCCCGAGTCGATGGAGATGACCTCGGCATTCCCAACTCCGTCACTTCCCATGGCATATTGGTCTGCGAGTGGCGTTGGGTGGGAGGAAGCTGGAGAGGTGGAAGGGCGAGGATAAGAGCGATAAGGTCAGGCAGGTCTGGTCACTTCCGCCTCCGATCTTTTTTTGCTCCTACCACGACCACCAAGACCCAGAGCCACATCGCTGGTCTCTCAATTGACTTACCAAACTCGGTATTCAATTGTTCGTCTCCACTCTTTCCTCCCTCCATTATGTTTGAGTTTGTTGGAAGCTGACTTTTGGACTGCGCAGAAACCTGGTCACGATCCCCCGACTCTACATTGTACCTTGAGAACACCGCAAATTCTCTCAAAATGCCTCTCGATACCTCTACAACCTACCCCCTTACCCGGCTGCGCCTGGACGGCCGCCGGTGGAACGAGCTACGTCTGCTGCAAGCCCAGATCTCGACCAACCCCGCCAGCTCCGGCTCGTCATATCTGTCGATGGGCAACACCGCAATCATGTGTTCCGTCCACGGGCCCGCGGAGGGCCGACGAGGCGAAGGATCAGGCCAGGCAGGAAGTGCTGGCGCTATGGTGGATGTGGAAGTGAACATTGCCGGGTTCGCCAGCGTGGACCGCAAGAGACGCGCAGGAGGAAGCGGCGGGTATGTCTTGTTCCTCTTTTTCCTCACGCCGGCCGCATGGCTACAGATACTAACTGACGCCTGCCAGACAATCATCGCGAATTGCTACGACCCTCCGCTCCGCCTTCCAGTCCCATCTACACACCTACCTCTACCCGCACAGCACAATCAGCATCCACGTGCACGTCCTCTCGGCGGACGGCTCGTTACTAGCTGCTGCGATCAACGCCTGTACGCTGGCTCTCGTGGACGCCGGTATTCCCATGCCCGGCCTGATGTGCGGCTGCACGGCTGGCATGAGCGGCAGCGCATCGACGCCGCGCGACCCGCGCAACGAAGAGCTCGATCCGCTACTGGATCTGTCGCTCCCCGAAGAGCAGGAGCTGCCATCGCTGACGGTCGGGACTACGACGGCGGTGCCGGTGGGAGAGAATCATATGGACGAGGAGGAGGGCGAGATGAAGGTATCGGTGCTGAATATGGACTCCCGGCTGCATGTCACATACATCGAGACGATGCTGGCGGTGGGCATGGACGGGTGCAAGCAGATCCGTGAGCTGCTGGAGGGAGTGATCAAGTCCAGTCGATAGGTAGTCTGTCACGATAATAATAATAACGACCATGATGATTCTGTTGGACCTGCCAAGAACGATAATCTGCTCAATTGCGCGCGCACTAAGGCCGTTCGGGCAAAATCTGCTCACCATGACTGCCATCCCAATCGTATTCTTTCCATCCATTGCTCCTCGTCCTCCTGGTTGTTTTGATTCTCGGTGTTCTGCCGCATTAATATAAAACTCGCTCGACAAGCCGGATCCGGATGCGTGGATCGCATTTACCGAGTTATCGCCCACACCAATAATCTACCACCATGGACATGAATACCATGACAATGGACATGGCGAGCACATCCACTGCATCTGCGGCCATGAGCACGGCTTCCTCGGGCATGTCGGGCATGTCTGGAATGGGAGGCATGGATATGGACATGGGGTCCTCCGGCTGCCAGGTCTCCGTCAGTTCCCACAATAACCACAACAAACTCTTTACAGACAGAAGGATGTGATAGCTAACAGCCTCTCAGATGCTGTGGAACTGGGATACCATCGACGCATGTATGTTCTTGTCCTCTGCTTTCCCGTCCGATGCACATCAGATTTATCCGTAGATGGACGAACACTAACACCATGGATTGACTAGGCTTCCTCTCCACATCCTGGCACATCCGCTCGCGCGGTATGTTCGCCGGCTCCTGCATCGGCGTGATCTGTCTCGTGCTGTGTCTGGAGTTCCTGCGCCGCGTGGGCCGCGAGTACGACGCCTTCATCGTTCAGCGCGCACGGCTGCGAGCGCTGTATCTGTCAGCGCCCTCGGCCGACCCTCTCATTCAACAGGGTGGTGGTGCTGCTATCTCCGAGCGTGGGCAGGAAAGAGACTCCAAAGTGGTTACTGCCAGCTGCTGCGAGAGCCATGGTAATAATACTTATGCGCACCACGGCCATGATCCGTCTTCCTCGTCCGATGATATCAAGGATGATATTACCACCTCGGCACCAATTCAGCACCGCCCTCCTCCTACTCAGACTACAGCACCGTGTGCGCATTGCAACACTCCCCGCGGGCCACCCATCCCCATCTCCAGAGCCACCGCCAATGGATTGCCAAGTCCCTGGGCAGTCGGCCCATTCCGGCCCTCGCTGGTTGAGCAATTAGTGCGCGCCCTGCTACACATGCTGCAGTTCGCCGTCGCGTACTTCGTCATGCTGCTGGCGATGTACTTCAACGGGTACATTATCATCTGCATCTTCATTGGGGCGTTTCTCGGCTCGTTTATCTTTTCGTGGGAGCCCGTGTCGTTGTCGAAAGAGTATGTGTTTTTTTTTTTCCTCCGGTCTTTTGGTGTCAATTGTGGATTGAGTGATTTTGTGGTTTCAATGCTAATCATGTTGTGAGATAGGAATGATGCAACGACTGTTACGAAATGCTGTGGGTAGAGCCTTGGTTATGAAACTGCATATTTACGGGTTGTGTTTTTTGGGTCCAGCGTCTTAGATTATTGATTCCATGAATGACAAGCAGGGACTTTGCCCTCTCTATCTGTTCTTTTGTTCGACGCATGCATACATGGAATGGTTTCTCTGCATAAAACGAACAATTGCGCCGCACATAAGTCTACCATTGGATTACAATTGCTACAACTGCGCTTCCATGACGTTGCGGGCAGAGGGGTAACAAGAAGATGAGATCATCGAGCCTCACAAACCAACCAGCGGCGCACGGCCACCGACGACAGGCTAGAACAAACAAACCTGGAAGCGAGACCGAGTTGGCCCGATGTTTGGCATCCAGCGCGGGGCACCCCCACCTTGTGTTTTCCGAGTGGCAACAAGAGAACATGTTGTTCATTGTTACTACGAATTGAAAAGGTGATTTTATGAAGAGTCCGAGGTTATCCGGTAGACAGTCTAGATTGATTCACTACGCCCGAGGCGAGAACATAGAGAGAGGGAGGAAGTAAGAGAAATTCTTCCTCCCCCTAAACTAGACTAGAGCACAACACGAGCCCGCCCACCTGAACCAGCGAAGCAATGGCTCAGACTGTCTGCGCGAATTCAAAAACAACCCCAACCAACCACGTTTCACTACATTTGCGAGAGTAGATTCCTGGGAAGAAGCTTACGCCTCACCGCAGTTGACGATGGTGGGCTTGACGGACGAGCGGACGGAGCCGGAGGCGCTGCCGAGAGCCTCAATCTCCTTGACGACCTTCATGGACTCGTCATCGGCGACCTCACCGAAGACGACGTGCTTGCCATCCAGCCACGAGGTGACCACGGTGGTGATGAAGAACTGGGAGCCGTTGCTGAGAGCGGGGTTAGAATGACAGGACAACCCAAAAAAAAAAGAGCAAATCAAACTTACGTGTTGGGACCAGCGTTGGCCATGGACAGCAGACCGGGCTTGGTGTGCTTGAGCTTGAAGTTCTCATCGGGGAACTTCTCGCCGTAGATGGAGCGACCACCGGTGCCCTATTAGGAACAAAGGACGTCAGTATCGAGAAAGATAGATAGTAAAGAGGAAAAAAAAGAGAAAAAACTCACGTTGTGGCGGGTGAAGTCACCACCCTGCAGCATGAACTGAGGGATGACGCGGTGGAAGCCGGAGCCCTTGTAGCCCTGGCCCTCGGGCAGCTTGCAGAGCTCACGGAAGTTCTTGGCGGTCTTGGGGACTTCATCCTCGAAGAGGTTGAAGTTGATGCGGCCCGTCTTGGCTGGTGAAGGGGTCAGCGGGGTACATTCGCATTGGATGCCATGAAGATGAGTGATGGAAAGAAAAGGGTCATCAAGGGAATCCAGGACAGGAATTGGATGGACTGGAGATGAAGCATTGCGAGGGAGAAGGGGGAAGGGGATTGAGTGCGTGCGTGTGCAGGCAATGCTGGGTGTTTGGGATGGAGGGGCAGCTTCAGCTTGGGCCCTCCCACCTTTTGGCCCACGACGCAAACTAAATCAAGGGAAAGAAAGGAAACATAAGATACATACCGGCGCTGGAGCCGACAGGGGCGTACTGGACCTCGAAGAAAGCCTTGGTGGTCATGATTGCGGTACTAGAGAAGGATCTGGTAGAGTAAAGAGAGGAAAGTGAAGAAGAAGAGAAGAAGGAAGAGGGTGGTGGGGTAGGCCTGAGTCGGGCGAACATTGTTGCTGAGGGGCACGGATTAACTATCGTGCCGGGGGGGTTAGCGGGTCCGGTAGACGAGAGGGACGGGAAGTGTAGTGGGTGCCTGAGGCAGATACCAGACAGCTCCAGGGGATGATCAATCCGGGTGGCTGTCTGCTGGTGGCACTGGCACGCGCATAGATCACGGCACTAGGCACTGCTGTAGGAAGCTCATCAACAGGTCACACTTACAGAGAATAAATAATACAAGGGGTGAATGCGGATGGAGACAAGAAACAACAGAGGGAAAAAAACGAAGCTCAACGCGAAAAGCCCCGGGAGCTGCGGCGCTTATGTAAGGGGCTATTTTTCCACTCCCTGAAAGTGTCCTAGGCTCTGACAACCTGGAGACCCTCTTAGAGGCAGAGACTACGATTCAATACAATGTTCAGTCCAGACTTATTAAAAATCAAGAGTATATTCCATGCGCACTGCCGTGTTTGTCACGATGTAAGCAAGAACCGACGACGCCTAGATGCGGTCGAGGAGGTAGTTATAAAAAAAGTAAACACAACCAGAGAAAAATGTGAGAAAGAAGAATAAAATACAAAAATATATCAAGGAATCAAAAAGAATCACCATGAATGCCATGCGTTTCAGGACTTCATTTCAGCATTGTCCGCTCGTTGCCCATCGATGAGAGAAAGAGAAAGAGAGAGAGAGAGACGCTCAGAAGCAAACACCACACCAGGGAAACAGATTATAGATCAGATGGGGAAAAAGAATTTTATGAACAGTGTGGAGGAAGAGGAGGAAAGAAGTAGAGGAGAGGCATGAGACAGACTCATTTTCAGTTGTGTCCCGATGCATGCAAGCAAGTATAGCAGCAGCTCGTGTCGTATATGTGAGTAAAAGAGATAGATCATCGGAAGTCCTCGTCATCATATCCATTTGCAGTGGCGTCAAGACGATGCACAAGCTCCTTGGTCTGGCGCGCGATCTCAAATGCAATGGGCGGCAGCTTGTTAATGGTACCTGGGCCCTCAGCCGCAGTTCCGTCCAGTCGAGTGCGGCACTCATCCAAGACCTGAATGATGGGTTCGGCGCGCTCCTGCAGAGCTTTGTCGCCGCTGCGCTCGTGAACCAGGTGCTCGGTGGAGGAGATGACGTTGGCGACAACGTCGGAAATGGCAGAGACGTGGGTCTGCACGGTGGTCAGACCGTCCTCGGCGCGGATGCTGGCGACTAGGGACTGGATGGATTGAACGAGACCGTCGGTTTGGTCTTCGACATATAGCTGAAACAAAACAAGTCAGTCATTTGGTTGACACGATATTTAGAATGATCTCACCTTGAGTTCTTGAACTTCATGGTCCTCCTGCGCGGCGCCATAACCATTGATAATACCGTTCTGCACAGAGGAGATATGGCTGTGGTCGGGGGGACTCATAGCACTGTACTCAGAGCCATTGCTGTACCGTCTTTGGCTGGCAGTAGTTTCGAAGTAGCCTTGGCCATTCATCTGTGCCACCTCGGCCTCATCATCCTCCAGCTCGTCGGCAGACGATGCCTGGATCTTCACCGCGCGGATCAACTCCACGATAGCAATAGCCAGATGCGAAGCTGCTGCATCGAGCAACGACACAGGCGACAAGCCGCTGGAGCTGGCGAAGTTGCGGGCTGCGGTGATCATGTTGTTCGTCGTGGTAGCCACGCGGTTCTTGGCTCTGATGCGCAGGGCAGCACTTCCGTCCACGGGGAGCGGGCCTTGGTCCACGTCCTGGAGCATGTGGCGGACGGCCACAATGACGAGCTTGATCTGGTGGACCACCACGCGCGATTCCTCGAACCGAGCGACGCGGAGCAGCTCATCCACGGACATCTGGAACTTGGTGACATGAACATCTCTGATCAATCCATCCACCTGTACCAATTCATGCTCCTTGACGATCAGGCTGGCGTCAGGGCGGGAGTCAGCGATACCACCAGACGTGGCGCGGACATGCCGTAGCTGCGCCTTCGCTTTGGCGTAGCGGTGCTTCCACTCATTGACCTCGTCCTCGAGCCGATGGACCTGGCCGGACAACTGTTCTTCATGCTCCCAAGTAGTATGGCTCTGCTCAGAGAGCGTTTTCATTTCCATGAGGAAGGTGGACGCTTGCTGTCGGACTTCTTCCGTGACGTTGCGTTGGTGTTGCAGCTCGGCTTGCAGGCTGTCGTGTTTGATCTCAAGGTCTGCGTACCGGGTTGCCAACGCCGCATCCTCGACGCCTCGAGCGGCATCTTCGATCTGGCTGCGAAGGTCACGCTCCATGACATCGTGCTCGGTGCGGACGCGTTCGAGTTCCAGTTGGAGCGAGCTATTCCGGTCCTCGGCCTTGGCCATCTTGGTCTCCAGTTCCAGACGCAGTTCATCCCACTCTTCACGTTCTTTGCTCGCCTCAGATTGCGAAGCATCCTGCGACCGGGCCAGTTCCTCGTCCTTGGTACGAACCATCTCTTCCAATTTATCAATCTTCTCCTGCAATGCCGAAACCTGGGCCTGGCTATCCACCAGAAGCCTTCTTTCACTTTCGCCAAGCGTGGCGGTCGTGCCCCGTCTGCTGAGAACCGCATCCAACGCAAAGGCATCACTCCGAGCATCATCATCATCATCGTCCATGCCCATATCGTCACTGTCTTCGACCATAGTGCTTTTATTCGGAACCATCGTATTGCTTTGGAACGATCGCGGAAGTGGTCCATCGCCGCCTTGCGGGCCACCTAGAGAGCCAGACCGAGGCGGAAACGCACCCGGCGGTCCACCAGATGGATATCCCCTACCCATGCGTGAGGGGGGTCCTCGCGACTGTGAACGACGAGGGTCCGGAGGCATCCCTGGTCGGCCACGGAAGTTTTGGCCTGTGAAGTGTGGGAACCGGCGCTCCAGTTCACAGTACACGTCGGTGGCCAGATCGCGGAATCGCTGGTGCTGGAGTGACGCCAGCTTCTGGCGGGCCTGGTTGCGCTTTTCGTGGAACTCTTTGCGCGGAGGCAGGAAAGGAGGCACATCGGGCCTGGGCGGGCGGCCCGGCGGCGGCATGGCCTGCTGCCTCCGGACCAGTTCGTCGTAGACATCGGTACTGAGTTCGTGGAACTGGGTGGGTGACAAGCGGAGTAGCTTGTCTTTGGCTTTATTGGAGCGACCGAGTCCGCGGTCGTCGCGATACGAAGCATTCAGAAATCTCTTGAGGGCGGCATAGTGTTGGCCCAGAATCTCCTCCATCTGTCGATACCGTCTGGGATCGCGTTGACCGTCACCCAGCGTGCCCACGCTCGAACGTGCAGCTATCGAGCTGGGTGGTGATGGGTTTGCGCTGCCTGTGGGAGGCGGAACGATCGGGCTCAAGGGAGCGCTGGGAATGCCTTGGGATGTTGGGGGCGTGGCGAGATTGCCTCGAGCAGAGAAGGTTGGCGAAAACGGAGGCTCCGTCTTTTGGTATTGGTTGATCCCGGACCAGTCGCTGCCGTCGACGGAGACAGGCGACATGGCTCCCGAGTGACCATTCATCACCGTCCGCAGTGATATCCGGACACCTCGGTCCTCTCACTAGGGCTGTCGGAAGGGTTGTCCCACCGAATGCATCCACGTTATTTCACCACGCGAGTTCCCCGTGTCTCTTTCCTCCACTGGCCAGGATCGATCTGAAACGAGGGCGCGAGGGAGGGCCAGAGAATCGGTCGGGGGCCGTCGAAGGGGCCGGAAGGAGGGTTGGGAGGGAGTAAAGCGAGTGGGCAGATACTCTTCTTGTTTTCTGGTCTGTTCCCCCAAATAAATATCCAAAAGAGTGACGGACTAGACTGGTGAAGAGGACGGACGGGAGTTGTAGTGGAAGAAGAAAAGACTAGCAAAAGGGAGGAAAGTGTGGGTGAGATTATTATTCTTAGAAGCGTTAGTCTCGCCCTGACGGCCGGACCCGCTAAGACCTTCCATACATACAACCACGATGGTGAATGATTTCTAGACTGGCCCTGTTGACTATCTCCGTGACTAGCTGACAGTTGATTCTACATTCCCATCGGATCAGCCCAGATGATGCGGGATAGCATTCTTCACATCGGCGGATCGCCAGGGCTGCTTCTCCGTACGGTATGGAAAGGGGGGGCTGACCGGGGAGGGCCACAAGCCACACCTAAGGGGCTGACCACTTCCACGAGCATCCGAATCGTGGGGGACTATGTAGAGCAGGCTAGATCATAAGCATATGGTAGATATTCAACACCACTGTTCTAGGAGATGTCCTGTCCTCCAAACACCCCAAACCCAACCCCTAATCACCCAGGCGCCGCCCCTGAAGGAAGACAGCGTGTGATCAATTCAGGAGACAGACAGTCTAGACCGTCGCCTTGGCCCCCGGTATCGCCGGGTACCCACCATGTATTCCATCATACTCAATTGCTACACAAGGTACTTCCCAGGTACATTGGACCATAATAGTTAAATAATATCACACGTTTTTACATGTTGGGGTCTACTAGTTGACCGGCGTATTTATCCAAATGGAAAAAAATGCGAAAATAAAGAAACAACTAAGTACACAGGGGGGGAGACACGAGTCCTCGCTCGTGTATCCGTTTCGGTCGGTTTTCTACCGGGTTGAGATACATGCTAGCTAGCCTTGACAGAAAAGAAAAGGCCCGCGAAGACAAGACAACCCTAGGCTTGATAAACCAGACGGAAACATGGCGGGTATAGAAGCCCGCATGAAATGGAGGGAGAAGAATGGGCGAATTCAAGACCGTGTCTGGGCCCACAAGAGATATACAAGGGCCGCTCTGAGAGAGCTGGTCTTATTTAGAGGTCATGGACAATCCGCGGGTAGCGCCCACGGCGGCCGACACAGGCGTCGCGGACCGGGTGGGTGCCTGGCTGCGGTTGTGAGCCATGTGCGCCCGGACGAGATGACCGGCAGCCAAGGCAGCGCATAGGCTGAGCTCGCCGGCGAGAACCGAAGCGCCGATGATGCGGGCCAACTGGCGGGCGTTCTCTCCGGGGGTAGTTGGGTGGGAGCCGCGGACGCCAAGCATCTCAAGCATGGCGCCCTGCGCCTCGAGGATAGTGCCACCGCCGATAGTACCTACCTCGATGGAAGGCATCGACACGGCGATCTGAAGGTTGCCGTTGGAGCTGTTGGAAAATGGCATTTAGCATGGTGAACATTCGTAAGGAAGGACAAAAACCTACTTCTTCATGGTGGTGATACAGTTACAGCTCTCCACATTCTGCGCAGGGTCTTGGCCGGTGGCCAGGAAGATGGCAGACACGATGTTCGAGGCATGCGCGTTGAAGCCGCCGACGCTTCCAGCCATGGCACTTCCGATCAAGTTCTTACTGATGTTCAGCTCCACAAGCGCATCCACATCGCTCTTGAGAACACTCTTGACGATATCACCGGGAATGATGGCCTCGGCCACAACCGACTTGCCTCGGCCGTCGATCCAGTTAATAGCAGCGGGCTTCTTGTCCGTGCAGTAGTTGGCCGAGAGGGAAACCACGGACATGTCGTCAAAGCCGCACTCGTTAGACATGATCTCCAGTGCTTTCTCACAACCCTTGGAGATCATGTTCATACCCATAGCGTCACCAGTCGTCGTCTTGAATCGGATATAGAGGTAGGTGCCCGCAAGCGAGGTCTTGATGGACTGGAGACGAGCAAAGCGGCTGGTCGAGTTGAAGGCAGTCTTGATGATGCTCGAGCCTTCTTCCGAATCAACCCAGACCTTGGCAGCGGCTGCGCGAGCCAGAGTCGGGAAGCTCACACAGGGTCCGCGGGTCATGCCATCGCCGGTCAGCACGGTGACTGCACCGCCGCCAGCGTTGATAGCCTTGGCGCCTCGACTGGTACTCGCGACCAGAACACCCTCCGTAGTGGCCATAGGAATGAAATAGTTCTGGCCGTCAATATTCAACGGGCCCGCAACACCCAGAGGAAGCGGCAAGTATCCAATCACGTTCTCACAGCATGCACCGTGAACCAATCCGTAGTTGTATAGCTCGTACGGAAGCTTCGAGGCCTCCACGGAATTGGTGAACATAGAGGTAGCAGGGGTGCGGGAGACCACAGACCGGCGGATTTTCACAGCCCGAGTGAAGGCATCGACCCGACTCATCAGGTTCTCGTTCTCCATGGTCTTCTCCAACGCATATCCGGGGAGCTTGCCCCGAAGAGAGAGACTGATCAGCTCCTCATCCGCCAGCTCTGAGCCGCGCTTCTCTTTTAGCAAAGCCTCGCATTCTTCGGCGGTCCGGGTGGACTCCTGCCCATTAAGATCCAACTTCGGGTAGACCTTGGGAGGGGCCACTACAGACCCATTTTGCGCCGCAGGAACTGCCTCGGGATCCTTGATACTCCAACGTGCGGCGTTGAAGAGATAACCGTTCAGAATAATGCTTAGCGTCAAGGCCGCGATGATCCACTTGCTGATGATGGGATCCTCCACGCTCTTGAGCAGACTCTCAAGGACGCGGCCACCGAAAGCGTCCAAGAACTGGTCGCTGTACTCAATGTCAAACGACCGGCTTTCATCGGGCGCAGCGTAATGAATGGAGGGATATTCCAGCTTGTATTTGATCGGCGGGATGATGGTCACCACGGTTTCCTGCTTCTGGCTCTTGGCAGACACATAAACCGTGTCCAGGCCGTTCTCAGCCACCTTGAAGGGGTCGATAGGGGTGGGTGCCAGAACATTAGAGAAGTGTGATAGCAGGGCGCCATTGCCCGAGTCCCGGAAGGGGATGGCCCCCAGGTTCACGACGTTGACGAGAATCAGACCACCAACCATGAGGATCTTGAACCGGCGCACGCTGCTGGATTTGATCTTGCGTCCGAAAATGCTGGGGTCCATTTCACTGCCATCCGACGAGCTTGGCCAGTCGCTGTTCGAGGCCACATTCTCAGCCACACTGTGGGTGATGCCGTCCTCTTCCAGCGCCTTGCGCAGCGCGACGTGGCGTTTGATCCGGGTAATCTCGAGCTTGATGCAGAGAATGGTCGTGTAAAAGGTGAAGAGAAGCACGCAGTCGAAGAACAGAATCCAAGCCGCGAGGAAGCAGAACTGCTGCAGTCCTCCTTGCACACCGGAGACGGCACCAATAATCAAGAGGCCAATCTCGATGCAGTAGTGCTGGATAATCTCGAAGCCTTGGTGCTCAATCGCACTTGCAATTGAATCCTGGATAGAGCCCGGCGTGCTGGAGGGCAGCGCCGAGCCATTGGCCCTTGAAGCCTGTCGTCGCTTATCTACCGAAGCATTCAGGACCGCACGAGTGAACATGATCGGCTTCTCAAAGCCAATGGTCACGACCAAGAATGGGAGGCCTTCGGAAAGCAGAAGCAGGTTGATCGGCACACCCAGCTTGGTGGTCACCAACAGGCCGAACAGGAACGCAAAGGTGCCGGAGAATAGCACGGTGGCGGCCAGCCAGAAGTTCGAGCCTAGCCGTCTCATCGAAAAGAAGAGCGAGACGAAGCTGAGGTGCATTGAGATGTAACCAAGGGCCATGATGACAATGTCAATGGTCTCCGCATGCTTGATGAGGTCCACAAATGAGCTCCACGCATCGGTCAACCAGAGCCTGAGAGCTCGACTGGATCCGTACACGGGGCCACGGGCAGCTCGCATGATCCATTTCTTGGACTCCTCTTCCTCCTCATCCGTCGACGGGTCCGAAATCTCCTGCACCGACCGCAAAAAGTCGGCCACTTGGCTATAGGGCACGGTGTAGGCGAGCGCAAAGTCGTAGGAGAAGGGCGAGAAGAGGTTGGGTGTGTAGGGGACCGAGTGTGCGGACACATTGCTTGGAATGGGAATGGCGTCGGTCGAAGGCGCCGTCGCCGCCGACTTGGAGATCGAGTCCGGAAAAATCAAGGTGGTCAAGGCCAGGTGCTCCGCGGTCGTCTTTGTTGTTTCGCAAATTAGCATGTCAAACGTCTCACGGAACCCCCCGAAATCTCTTACCTCTGCCTCCGCCGGCGTCCACGCGTCTTCCGCCTGCCACTTCCACGAGGTTGACTCGCCCAATCGCAGGTTGCGACTTCCTTGAAGAAGGCCGTCGTAGTCTACCTGGCCGGCAATGGGGCTTCGCACGGTATCTAGCAGGCTACCTTCCAGCAGACCGACGTAGGTCGTGCTGGCCAGGATAGCGATCACAACAATTGTGTGGATTGGGTGCACACAGGCCCGGCGAGAAATGGATTTCAGACCACCGGTAATCTGTCGCCTGAGCCATCCTGGCTCCGCCTCCCGGGTTTCCTCCGCGGGTCGGAGCTTGTTGGCGATGAACTTGGTGGCCATTGTGGGTCACGGAGGAGCTTCTGTTGAAGAGACCTTCGAGAGAAGGGGGAAGGTCGTGGAGACGATCCGCAGGGACCAGGGCCTGCGATCGGAACCGTCGAGGAGTGTTGAACGGCACAAAATGGGGGGAGAGGGGGAAGAAAGGAAGGGGAGATAAGAGAAGAAGATTAAACGGCGGGCCACATGTGGCAGAGGGCAGGGACAGCACAGAACCCCCTGGGCGAAGGGAAAGAATTGGAAGCCACAGGCTCGAAAGGTACGACCAACACACGGTGTATATGCCGAGTTCGGGGAAGAACAGGGAAGAGTCCACCCCTGAAGGCTGCAAAATAATTATCGCTGGCCGGGAAGAAGGTATCGCCGACGCCAAGCCTTCCACAGAAAAAACGTGCAGGACGAAACAACAAGCAGAAATAGTCTAGACCCAACAGAAATTATATAGTTCCGGTGCTCTCGACTGGAACCCTCTCACAATGCTCCCAACAATGCCTCTCTGGTATCCCCCAATCCGGCGAGGGTTCTTTGTTCCCTTCCTCGCTCTCGCTAAATTCCAGGATTGGAACTAGCACTCCTTGGGTTTAGCTGGTGGTGGCAACCGCAAACCCTGGTTGACGGGACTTTGTCAGCCCGCACAGCCTCTGTGGGGAGCACAGCATCAGATAACTAACACCGCAGGAGAGGTAGTTGCCAGGAGAATATCCCCCCTTAATGTATTAACGTATGCAGAGTGTTGCCCAAGACGGTACTTCTATGTTCAACCGAAACAGGCAATTCACTGGGAGTGATGTTGATGGCCTTCGTCGAGCGGCATATTGCGAGCTTTAGGAAGCAACATCAGTTCTTCTTGATCATGGTCATATCGTGGATATCCTGTTAGCGTCGACAGTGCGCCATTGCTGTACGCGATTCAAGGAACTGTAAAGACGTGACTGGGTTACTCTTGGAAAGGGATGCGGATATGAGTATGCAGATGAGACCACTGGAGGACTGTCCAGATTTTGGTCGAAACGAATACAGATGCGAATCTGTGTGATGGAATTTACGGGTCGGCAGTTAGAAGCTGCCAGAAGGATATTTATTCAGTGCTCACATACTCATTATCAGATCGATCACGATCACGTGACTACTATGTTTACACGGTTTGTCGTCTAGATGTACTTGCTTTGTTTTCTTCTCTCTTCAGCTTCAAGGTTCTTCGTCGAATGGCACTCTGTTCCATCCGGATATGGGTATATCTCCATATGGGTGGATGAAATAGAAATGAAACACAGCGGAGTAAAAGCAAGCGCCAGGGGGTCACACGACCCGCCCGTGCCCTAACTCTTCGCGCCAGGACGTTACAGACCCAAAAATACTTCGCTCCTTCTCGCCCAACGATTCCCTGAAGGATCTCACCGATCATCACATCAATCTACATTGGGCGCCAGGCTTGTTTAGAGTCGGCTCCAATGAGGTTTATTGCTGCGCGGACGATGGCCCATTGAAACGCTTTTTGAAAGAGATTGAATTGAATGAAACGACCCCTTTGTCCTATTGATTAGGATGAACAAAGGCCTCCTCCATTATTTCCTATGCCATTCCAAGCAGCCTGATCCTTCTTAAGCGCCGGCTCTCGATAAATAACCTTGGCTGCCCATTTTACCATGCTTGCCAAGACAACATCCCTCGTGAAACGACCCTGGTGGTCGACATCCTCCAAAAACCCACAAGGGTGTGCGCTTTGCTCTTGCTTTCACCAAAAAAATACGTAGAGCATGCAGCTCTACAAGACTCTGGGGGTGCTTCTGCCGATCGCGGTGGCCAACGCCCATTCCTGGGTGGAACAAATGATGGTCATTGCGCCAAACGGGACCTTTATCGGCGCCCCAGGCTACGCCCGGGGCAATTATCTTCGCACCGCGCCCGGGTTCAACGACCTGACTATGACGTACCTGATCCCGCCGGACGGGGCATCCAACGTCACCCTGCTGTTGCCCAGCTACGAACTGTGCAAAGGCACTCAACAGAACGAGACACAGACATCGGGGAGCCCGAGACTGCAAGCCAGTGCTGGCGCTGCGATTGCACTTCGCTATCAGGAGAACGGACATGTCACGCTACCCGAGAACCAACCCGGTAAACCCAAGAATCGCGGCACGGTCTACGTCTATGGGACCACGGAGCCCAAGGTCGGCGAGAAGCTCTTGGATGTGTATGGCCAGTGGAATGAGAATGGCACCGGCGGAGACGGACGAGGGGTGCTATTGTCGACTCAGAACTTCGACGACGGCCGCTGCTACCAGATCAACACGGGCAACATCTCCGAGTACCGCCAGAAGGAATATCCGCACGTTGCAAACCAACTGATGGGCGCCAATCTGTGGTGCCAGCAGGACATCCAGCTGCCCTCGACCGCCCCAGCGGGCAGGACGTACACTCTCTACTGGGTGTGGGATTGGCCCACGTTGCCCGGCATCGATCCAACTTACCCAGACGGCAAAAAGGAGATCTACACAACGTGTATGGATGTGGATGTGGTCAACGCCGATCAAACGCGCGTACAGGTAGCAGCAGAGTATGCCAAGGACCAGAGCCTCGACAGCGCGGCGATTCCGTCGGAATTTGCCGACCTGAACGATCAAAAAGAGGCTGTCGTGCCGACTATCCACGACACGACAACGACAGGGGCAACTGCCACGGTGACGGTGACGGAGACAGTGACGACGGTGGTTGATGTGGTCATCGAGACAGTGTTCGTCGAGCGATGCCAGTCCTCCTAGGTTAACTAGTTAGGTTGTCTATGTACAATAATTAGGCTCAAAATGGCAGTGAAATGTAAGACGAAGCGAGTGTTATAAGGAGATTCTTGATCTCACATCCTCCTCCACTCTCTTCCAAATCTCGCCCTTGAGATAATAAATAAAAGTTTTCTTATAGTCTCTACTCTGTGGAATAAGAGAGACATCAAATGGCCCTATTTCAGCTCTCCACGGTAATTTTCATGGTTTGACATATACATGCGGAATTTCATAGGTCCCCATAGTGGAATCCCACAGATCTGACTTGGCATTCGATCTCCTTTTGAGCCGCGTAATAATGAAAGTGTTTTCTGCCATGATTGGAATGAAGCTAGGTAATGAATCTACCACTGAATATATACGATTGTATGTTTTGTTTTTTTCTGCCAGTTGGCTTTCTGAGTACAACTCTCGTATGTCCGTCCCCTCGGGGCTTGACCGCCAACCCTAACCATGCGGCACGGGACAGGTTCAAGGAATAGGGATCAGGCGAAACAGGGGAGCCCTGCAAGTCAGTGCCACAAGATCTGAATTGCATTGTTGTTTCCATTAGAGCCAGTGATGTGCCAATAGTGCATATGTCACACAATCTACCCGGCGGTGTCCGTCGGTCCTCCCACCACAACGCCGAATCTAACATCCACACTAGAGTCACCGTCTTAACTGCCTGTGCGAATTAAATCGTTGATGGTGTTAATTTTTCAGAATTAATGGAATCTCATCTGTGGCGAGCGATATTGCGGTCATTCAACTCGCCAGGAGCCTTGTGACGATTTGGGGAGCCCCCACACCCCGCACCCCGCCCCCTCATGTTGTTCCCCACAATCAAGGCCCGCCATTTCTATTGCAGCCTTGCCTCAGGCAATGTCGATGGCATTTACATGCAAGATCCTCATTGTGGCTGATCGATCCTAGTACTAGAGTATACTTGAACAATTGTATGCTAGAAGGAATGAAACTTGTCTGGTTTGTTACACTTTGTAAACGACCAGCCAGCGAAATCATTATATTCCTAATGAATATCAATTCCATTTCTCACCTACAGAAACACCCACGTAGGACGGAGGCACCAGATATCCTATAGTACATGTTTGAAGAGCGTGTATGACCAAAATGTCCTTCGTCCCTCCCTATTACAGGTTGGCGAATTTGATGCCTGCCTTTTGTGCCGTGAAAGTCGAAATAAGATCCATCAAATCTGGCGACAGCACATCGTACGTTGGCAGCCCAACAGCCTGAAATTTGCTTCTCACAGCGGGCAATTCTTTGGGGTCTGTGCCCTGTTCGATGATGGACGACACGAATCCCGCAAACTGCGGTTCCTGCCATCCCTTATCATTGGACAATTCAACGTGGATAAAGTCAAGTCCTTTGAAAGCATGATCTTTTTCAATACGACCGAAAAGATGGACACCGCAATCTTTGCAGGCGTTGCGTTGAATGGTGGCATCTTTATCAACAACGACAAGCTTTGACGCGTTCGCTGTGACAGAGAGAGCATCTCGAGGCACAACTCCAACAACGGAGAAGAGGGCACCGGATGGCTTCCAGCATTTCGAACAACCGCACGCATGGTTGTGGGCAACGTTGCTTTTGACGGTGACCTCCACAGGGTCTGAGGTACAGTGGCACTGGAGCTTCCCGCCCGAGAAGCTACTCGAGCCTGGGTTGATGCCGTTATCAATGAGGGGGTGAAGAGAGGGTGCCATGATCGTTTTTGTAGAAATCCGTGGTACGTATAGAAATAAGAGATGAATTGTGATAGAAAGAATCTTTCGGATGCGTTTGGGACATTTATATGTAAAGCAAGCTCTAGGGAGCAATGGCTCGAACATACCCAGCTCCAAGATTTTTCAATCCCCTCATGAGGGGTTACAGGAAAACTCTTCCTGATCGGGCTGATTCGGATGGCGCATCGGTCCCACCACATTTCACTGATCTGATAGCTCGCCGTGATTGATTGCGGGACTAGTTTGTAAGAAGCAATGCCACACGGCACCAATGGCCAGCGTGATTGGTATTCAAAGCAAAATGAATGCGCCTGTTGCCATCCCGCTGACGCCTTCGATCCCCACGATTCGAGGTTGAGAATCTCATACAGTTTGCCTGACAGAAAAATCTACTTGCTTCAGAGGTCAATCTACTGTGGATGTCGGCGAGAAACTAAACTCTGCGCTAAATGGCTGACCATCTGGCCCTTTGATTGATGAACCGGAATGATAGTTCTTAATATGCCACGAAGAGGACGCCTGACTATTCCCCCGGTAACTAGTGTAACTTGTTGATGGTACCATGGATACAAGTCAATCATGGAATTCCGTCGGTTGCCAGGAGAAGCCTAGAGCCTTCTATGAGTGGGGTCATGTAGGGCACTGCTATTTGACTGTATTTCACCCCGCATCGTTCGGGACCACTAGCAACATCTATGAGCGGGGTCAGGCAAGTCATCGCTGTCTGACTATCTTTCACCCCGCACTGCTCGGGACCGCTAGCAACAATCCCGAACACATCCTACGATTCCCCGAGTTGCGGGCCCACGGATGAAAGTACGGCGATTTATATGATTGATGTGCGGCGCGTAATATGACTTCATATCAGAGATTCACAGAGAACCAACACAGCCATGGACATGACGCAAAACAAGAAGCTAGCTGATGTGCACATTATCAGATAGGGCATATAATAAAGGTATACTACTAGATGTTCATCAGACGAAGCGAGTGTTGCATTGTGAAACTAGGAGCGACTGGATTAAATATAGTAGCAGTCATGTGACTGCACGTGACGCCCCAGGGGTTTCTTGAGGAGATTCTCGAAACAACAATCCGAAACACACGTGACTCCTCCTGCTTATCTAAACCACGCCGGGCTTCAATCCACCAGAAAGAAAGACACAATCCATCGCCCGGAGTGAGCGAATCCTAGGCTCGAAACCGTTCATCTTTGCCCACCCTTCCTCCTCCTGTTCGTCGGTCTCCTGCCCCGTGCTTCACAACCCTGCTGTCCGGCTGGCCGACTCGCCCGTTTCGCCCTTTCCTTCAGTCCTGCCCCGACGCCCCGTTGATCATTAACCCTTCCAGCGCAGTCGGCTGTCAAGAAGGTATGGCAATCTCCGAGCGTTCTCACCCTGTGCCCCGTCCAATCTGGGCTTGTTTTGGTTTTATCTCCAAAACTCTCCCAAACAGTCCACCTCAAACGTAAGCGCACGGCGTGGTTCTCATCTCTGACACTTGCTTTTGCAGTTCGATTGCTATATTTAGCATTGGCCATCTGCCCTCGAGATCGCAGGACACAAGAACCTTCAACCCGTCCCCCGACCGGTCCTCATCACCCAATCCCAGCTTTGCAATACACTCAGCCTTTCGCCGGCAACTCACGGCTCGCCGAAGTCTCTCTTCAGTCTGGTCTGGACACTCGGGGCTCTGTACGGTCTCACTTTCGGTGGTCGTTTGACACACTTCCCCGGCAATCGCATCCAACCCCTCCTGATTACCGCGCCGGCCACCCGACCAACTCCCCGACCGCGTTCTGGGCTACACATATTTTATCCCATACCCCTCGGGAATAGCTCAATACGGTGAATTCTCTCACTGATTTGGGACCACGAAGCGGAAACCCGCCCCTTGAAATCTCCGCCGCTCGCACCACACCACCAGGTCGGCCGAACCCCTTCTTGTTAAAATTTGGACGGCTGTCCGAGAACAAAGGGCTCTCATTATTTCCGATCGCGTTCCAGCCTGCCTGACTCCGCCCGCCCATCGCGATGCGAAACTGAAGCGCCAACAACGCGACCGATGAACTCTCTTCCATTTCCTTAATCGAGACCCGAAGCGATACTCCTCAAGGTTTTGTACTCACGAGCAACAATGTCTTCTCCGACGCCTCCGCAAAATGCATTGTCTGCGAACAATCTATCCGTTCTGGCCCCCATCGTCACGGATAGCATGGTGAGACGCTCGTCGACCAGTGCGAAGGACCGGCTGTCCATGTACTCCAACGTCTCCTTCACCTCCCAGAATCGTTCGCGCCCAGGTTCCCACGTGTTCCCCATCTTCCACTCTAGCCTTCCATACGCCTTGGTGCGGGACTTCGCTTATCCTACGATCCATCCTTTGCACTATGGACCGCCACCCCCGCGCGCCTCGGAAGTGTCAACACCAGTGAGCGAGCAACGACCTTTGTCGGATCCCCCGACATCATTGGATACTCCGCGAGGCCAGTGGTCGTGGAATACGGAAGGCAGCCATGTCAGCCAGGGCCACCAGCAGCTTCCGGCCATGTCCTTTGGGGATGGCCCTCCATACAGCGAGGATGAAGACTTGCACAGTCCAGTAGTCACGTCCCGCAAGAAGGAGGATGCGAATGGAATGCTAGTGGATGATCATGGCGTGGCAGAGCCCCACGGCAATGGGAACCGTGGGACATTTGTCTCCCTGAACCCGGATGGCAGCGAAACATATTATGTGAATGGTGGGGATGCGATGGAGGATGGCCCAGGCGGGGAATATGTCACGTACCCACCACGAGAAGGATACTTTGATGGATATGCCACCCAGCAAAGCTATGCACACGATCCAAATTTTGAGTCAGAGGATGAATACGTGGGCGGAAACCGATACTCGACCGACTACCAATTTGCTGTTGGCTGTTCGGACGAAGAGATGCACGGCAAAGCGGTCGCCTTGTTCGATTTCGCGCGAGAGCACGAGAACGAGCTTCCCCTTAAGGAGGGTCAAGTTATTTACGTCTCGTACCGGCATGGCCAAGGCTGGCTGGTGGCGGAGGACCCGAAGACCGGAGAAAATGGTCTTGTCCCAGAGGAATTTGTGCGTCTTTTGCGGGATATCGAAGGAGGACTCACTTCATTGAATGAGGAGCCGACTCCAGACTCGACGGGCATTGGCATCGACCTGACTCCTGATTGGACCGAATCAGACCAAGCACGCACACCTACCCAGTCGATAGCGGATGATACCCACTCTACCGACCATGGCACAAATGGTGATACCCCCATCAGCATCTCAACCGAGGGCGCGGACCACAACGTCAATGCTTCTAGATCAGGGGGCAGAGACCGGACCAGTAAGGCGGCTGGCAATACTGGGAACCGGTCGAGCATGATCAGAACCTGAGCCAGCCATGCTTTTTCTAGCTAGTAGCGGCTTCGACCAGGCAAGAAACTAGCGACGTGCCCAGCATGCATCAGAAATTTGCCCGCGTCAACCATACAGCTGCCAATGGCTCAGACTGAATTGGCATTGACGTGGAGCTGGGTTTGTCTCTTATCAGCCGGCGCGAGTGTGTGCCATTCTCACTGTTCGTACCGACCAAATCCCTATGATTGAGACAACTCCATAGTCAAGCCACCTGCCGCTGGCAGCACGGCTGTCTCTTCGCTGGCCAGAAACTCGCCTCGAAGTCCATCCTGCCGAGTCTTTCTCTCCGTCCGACCCACTGAACGCAATTTAAATCCGAACCTCAACCTTCCGCCATGGCGCAAAACGCCTCACGTGCATTGCTCAGCTCTGCTTTTTTGCAACATAATACACCAGCCAAAGAGCATCTCCACCAAGTCAACCGCTCCTCCGTCTCCCACCATCCTGAGACTCCATTCAACGAACCTCGTACACGTTCCCATCGTCTCATGATCAGCTTGATTAAAAGTGACGAAATAAACGAGGACAAAAAACGACCCCCCTTCATATTATATGTTATAACTGCCATCTTCCAACTCTCGTCCCGCGGTTGTCCTTCTTCAGTCTTCTCTTCTCTTCTACCTACCTGTGTCATGCAAAGTGCTTGTGTCATCTCTCTTTCCCTCCTCCGCTTTGATCCTCTCTACCTCCTCCCTGTATTTAGCTATCTCTTCAGCGCGGGCGTTTCTAGCATCAATGAGCATCAGCGTAATGCCACTCGGATCTATGGACCGAATCTTTTATCGTTTATTCCTGATCTCGTACATAGTAGTACAGTTATCCTGTGGTCATAACACGCTAATGCAAATCATCTATTTTGTGGAAAGGCTAATTCGATGCACGAATCACGTAGCCCCTGCGAACTATGAAAGCAAGTGCGAATAACGCCAGTGTGTCCTCCTTCTCCATGGTCTACATAAGCCACCAAAGAGCCAAAGTAAAGAGCAAGGCAGGGGGGCTTGTTGAAAATTTACCACCTAGGCGAGAAGAGAACAGAAAAAGAAGAATCCGTGTATTCTTGCTAAAGCGTAAATTGAACCAGCAACAACGAATTTTTTGGGTAAACTAACTCTCTCTGCTCAAGCGGTGACAAGACAAATTCCTACGCAAAGGGGGAGATAGATAAAGAAACGGGCCAAAAAGGACGACAACCCATGAGAAAGGAAAGCAAAAAAGAAAGAAAAAAAAAAAGGCGACAACACAGCTCCAATAAAAGGAATTGCCGCATGATTGTGATCGCCCTATATCGCAAGAAATAAAAAAAATGATGTCTGTATTTCAATCAACCAAGTAAAAGAGAGGAGAAAAAAGGAAAAGCAATTTCTCCTTTGTTGTTCTGCTCTGCTTTACTTCGTTGGACTCGAATGTAGTAGGGTGTAATTGTAAGTGTGCAAACTATCCAAGCAGGTCATCAAGACCAGAGCTACCGGTCGACTTCTGCTGCTGCTGGCCCATCGATGGAGTAGTAGCGCTGGAGGACTGCGCGGGCGCGCCCCAGATGCCGGCACTGGCCTTCTCCTTTGCCATGCTGGCGAGGTTGGGCCCCTTATTTCCGGTATTGGTCTTCTGGATGCCGGCGCTGGCGCTGGCGGTGGACCAAAGCGAGCCGAAGGCGTCCCCGGAAGGCTTCGCGGCAGCGGGTTTGTTCGCTGTGGCGGAGGGGGCTGCTGCCGTGGAGGAGGCGGATGACGGCGCGGCTTGAGAGAACTGGGGTTGCGAGGGGGTGGTGGAAGTGGCGACAGAGGTGAAGTAGTTGGGGGTTGCAGCTTGGTAGCCCGACGGCTTGGGGGCCATGGGCTTCTGTTGCTGCTGGGTGGGCGCAGTCTGCGACATGGGGGAAGTGATCGAGCCGGTCGAGGGCGTCGGGGTGGCTGATGTGAAGCCGACCAAGCCGTTGATGTTGGCACCCTGCGACGCGGAGACAGGCTGCGGGGCGACGAACTGTGTGCTGGAGTTTGTGCTGTGGGTGGCCGCTGGGGGCGGGATGGCGAACTGATTCGACGAGGTGGCCTGCGAGGTGGCCGGCGTTGCGGACTGGAAGTCATCGAAATCGTCGTCGTCGGCCGGGCTAGCGTCCAACATGTTCAGAGCGCTGCTCGCGGGCTGCTTGCCTGCAGCAGTGGAGGCGGGCGCTGGGGGCTCGTCGTCGCCAAAGTCGAAGAGATCCGGTACTGGTTCTGGCTTCTTAGCCTCCGGCTTCGCGCGAGCAGCAGGGCTAGCTCCAGGCCGGCGCGCAGGAGCAGCGTCCGCCTCGTCGTACTCGTCGTACTCATCGAACCGATTTTGTCTGCGCCCCGAGTCCTGGAAGTCAGAGGAGGTAGCGCCCCCGAACCCTCCCCCATCTCCGTATACACCTCCGCTGTACCCGCCGTATCCCATGCTCTCACTCCCAAAGCCTCCATACCGACCAGAGCTCATGCTGCTTCCGACGTTCATGCCACCTTCAAACCCACTGAACTTGTTCCGGTTGGCCCGGGCCTTCTTCCTCTCGGTCCGGATCTGATCCACATCACCCAGCAACTTCACCAGCTCTGAGGACCGATTGCGCACGTTGATACCCTGGTCCTTCCCATTCATATCAATGTAGTGGAACTGCCGGAGCATCCGCAGCAGGGACATGTGAGATCTCGCATCGTCGACGACCCGTTCTGATCCGTTCTTGACAAGGAATTCGAGAAGTTGAAGGCTCTGTTTTCAAAAACAAATCACTGTCAGCCGATATAATGACGCAAGTGGAAAGCAAGTCCTTTTTGACGAACCTTGTAGATCTGTCTCCATTCCTCCGCAGCCTTGTCGGTGAAGCGCTTGTAGATGATCGGCATGATCTCGTTGAGCAGTTGGCTGCGACAAAGTCAGTAAATTCGGTACCGCTCAGTACCTAAACAACAACATACTAGTTGTGAGTTCCACTGGAAATCTCCTGCATCAAAGTGGTCGAAGCACCCCAAGGTTCATTGTTTGTAGCCTCCCGAACCTACGCGGCGAGTAAGCAAGCTGTCGCAGAGTCTTTTCCCCCAAGCCACGCCCCGTCGAAACTCATGACTTGAACGTATTGATGAGGAATGAGAGTTAGACGAACCTTGGACTCCATTTCGGTATAGTTCATGACAGCTAATCAACGAAGCGGTCAAGTCAGTACAGCGATTGCAGGGCAAGGAGAAGCCGGAATCTATTCAATGGAAGCTCATTGGGAGACAAAACCTACCATTCTGCACCTTGCGGACACCCGCCTTGAGATCGTACAAGGTCAGGTTGCTAACCTGGTTCTTGAGGTTGTCGAAATCCATGACGAGGGGCGTCTGAAGGAAGTCTAACGGAAAAGGACGTAACTCGGAAAGACGGGGAAGCTCGCCAGGCGAGACGAGTGAGTAAAGCGCACCGAGGATCGGGGTCGAGGGCAAGAAGCAATCGAGGAGGGTGCGATTGTCGCGGGATTCGGGGCTGGAGGGGGAAGAAGTTCCAGCTGGCCCGGATTCCACGCGCCACAAGGTCACGTGGCAGCCCCTGACATAAACCGGCCATATTTGACTGTTAACTAACTACTGTATTTAGACAGTTAACCCTACGAGGGAATTGACCAAGAGAGAGAGAAAGAGTTAATTGAATGCTGTGTACATATTGATCATTTCGGATGCCCATGGGAGTCCCGAACGCTATCGCTATCGACCTGGAAACAAAGATAAAGAAGAAAATACCCAAGGTATCTAGAACAAACAAGTAACCCCGACAAGAATGAATATCCATAAGAATGATGTGCCCGTATTCGTCCTTCATCATAACCCATTGAGAAAAGCCGCTCATTCATTATAGAACTTCTTCATAATCAGATGCAAGAACAGGTTGACATTGACCCGCATATGCCCGTCGAAGAAGTCCATAAACTGCACGTTGTTGAACTGGGCCTGCAGCAAGTCGTCCAGCGGCACCTGCGCGTTGGCGCCGGGGATCATCATGTTGCCGCTGCTGCCGTCAATGGTAAACACGCCGACCTCGTTGCTGGAGATGGTCAGATCCACGCGATCCCATTGCCGCTCCGTGTAGCCCTTCCATGAAACCAGAACGCCGCGGTCGGCCAAGGTGCGAGCAGAGTACTTGTAGGACCCGAACTTAAATACCTTGCCGGATTTCTGAAGCTCTCGCTGGTGATCCCACTGCTTGGTGAATGGCATCAGGAACCGCTTCTTTCCTTTCTTGTTCTGCAGCGTGATCATGGCCTGCTCAATGTAGTCGTTGTATGTCTTGAGCTGCTGTTCTAAGTAGGTGGCTTGATCGTTCAGGCGGGCCGAGGTCAGTCGGGAACCTTCCAATTCGCGTTCTCGCTGGATTCTCCGGCGGTGTTTGGTTCGAATGTCAATCGCAATGGCGTTCAGAAGATCCTGGTAATAATTGTGACGATTGATCTTGCCGGTCTGCTCCAGGCGAAGGATGTTCTCGAGCGCAGTGCGCTTGAGCTCTCCGTAATCCATTGATCCAATGTCGACCAGGGTGCTGGCCTCAGAGTAGGCGCCCCGGCGAGGATTGTTGGTATGTAGCTCTTCTCGCACCAGCGTCTGCCATCTTGCTTCATCCTCCTCGCTTGGTGGCTTAACCATGATGTCCATCAGGTTGGTACCGGTCTGGACTCGAATAATGTACAGAATGCATCGCTTCGTCTCCATAAACAACGCCTTCACCTCGGCCTCCGGATCTGTTTATCTGGTTAGATGGTCTGTGCAACAAAGCTAACAACTCAGAATTCTCCTACCTTCGACTTGAGCCAGCTTCGGGTTCAAGGTGAGATTGATCTCGGTTGAGCTGACGCTCATCAATTCGTTCTCGTTGGATTTCACGTTGCCAAGATCACGCACAAGATCCTTGAGGAAATCATCGGGTTGTGGGCAAATGTAGCTGATCTCGGAGGCAACAAGTTGATGAATTGAGAAGATGTCCGACATCTTGATGTACAGGGTAGGCTTGGCTTTGGCGTAAAGATCATTGAATTCGTCAATGTCGAAATAGGACTCTGCGTCTTGCACCGCAATCACTGCAATGTGTCAGTTTCAGTCAAAGGTTGAGGATGTAGGGAAAGACGTACTCTGACCCCAGATACGTCCGAGCCGTTGGATTGACTCCCCGATGTACTGATTCAAGGGCTGAAGGTATACATTTTCTGCACCGAAGAGCCTGCCCGAGGCGACCTGGGCGACAACCTTGGAAATCTCCCCAAGGTTTCTCTTCTGTTCCTGGGTCAAGCCCCGGTCGGCAACGCCGTGCTTCTCTGGCTCCAGGACAGCGGGCTGGAAGTAGTTCTTCCACACCCAAAACCCGACAGTCTGGAGAATGAACCCAGGGTCTTCTTCCGAGAACCGTTGGGTCAAGCATTCGTACATCTGCTGAGCAAGGTACCTGATTCCGAAAGGCATGCGGTATAGAAAGTCCTCCAGAGCCGCAAAGAACTGGTCGGCAACGTCACGAAGATCTTGCAAGTGTTGGATGAAGGTCGCTCTCGTTTCCGGATCTCGGATCGCTTCTTCTCTAGGGATGTCGGGCTGTCGACGACTCCGCTGGCCTGTCCGGAGCTCCTCGTTGTTGATCGCGGAGCGATAAATCTGGATTGGGTCGCTCTCCAGATCAAGATCGCGGTTGTCGATAATGGATTCCTTGACCACGGGTCCCATAACGTCGCGCATAAATTTCCGATCACGCGGAGACTTCACGTATGAGCCAAAGAGCTTGTTCCAGAATGAGGTGCAGCGCAAGAACTCCGGAATGGATGCAAAGCTCTCGATGTCTTCTTTAGCAGACCTTGCCAGAAGTTTGACGAGATAGTACTCCTCACGTCTTTTCTGAGAGTACCCAAAGAGACCCATCATCAAGTGCCTGATTCGCTCGTATTCCTTGTCCGATGTGTTGACTTCGCGAAGCCGCCGGAACAGCCTGGCCAGGTACTGTGACTGGGTCTGGAGGAGAAAGAAAAAGACCTGATACTGGTCTAGCTTCTTCCGCGACGTCTTGTTCAGGGCCTTGAGATCATATGGATCCTTGGAAGAGATCTCTGTGTTGGACAGCAGGTGTCCAATGTGTCCACCAAAGTGCCTTTGGTGCTTGACGACTTCATCCAGAGTAATCTTGTTCTTGACGAGCAAGGCGATCTTGATATCAAGCTGGCTGATGTATTGCTCTGCAAGTTCGTTTTGCCGCACTTGCTGGACAACCACTTTTCGCAGGCGTTCAAACTCAATCTCCTCATCAAAGTCGAAATCGCTATCGTTGAGAAGATGAACAAAGCCTTTCACCGTTCCAACAGGGGGGTTCTTTCCGCTTGTCAGACTCTTATAAGCTTGACCCTGGATTCGCCCTCGGATAACGCTCTGAGCCTTGATGACTTTCTCCATGTTCTCCTTGTAATACCGGCGTTTCTCCTCAAAGCGATTTCGAATGATGTTACCCCGGATACGTGCTTGAATGTCAATGATGATGTCTTCTTGATCTTCAAGATCGCTCAGCGTTTGACCGATCTGAACCCGAAGGATCATAGCTCTGGCCAGGGCCTGTAATTGAAGAACTTCATCTTCGGTATCCTCGAGGCGAGACAGAATGCTGCCGACATCAATGCGTAGGATTGCTGCTCTAGCAAGCGACTGAAGATCGACAACCAGGTGCTCCTGCTTCTTCAAGGCCTCTCTTTGAGCCTTCAAACGCCTCCGCTGTATCACTCCCCGAACCTTGGATTGCAAATCCAAAACGGAAACTTCCGCCTTAAGCAATGACCGACGCTGCGAATCCAGGAATCGCCTCAAGGCAGTGCCCCTGAGGATGCCTTGGAGCTCAGTTACTGCTGATCGATTCTGGGCCAGCTGAGCACGGAGTGCTGAAGTCTCTCGTCTCACAGCTGCAGCTCGAGCCTTAGCTTGCAAGGCAACCAGCCCATTCTGTGTTTTTGCAATGGAGTCCAACAGTTTTGAATGGCGGTTGCGCGCTGCCAGTGCCCTAGCACTCGATTGAAGGGCCGTGATTCGGCGAGATTCGTCGTGGAGTGCAGCTTTCATCTGAGACAGGCGTTGACGGGCCATCGTCCCTCGCAACACGGCCTGAAGCAGCTTGACGGGGTTATTGGCCTCCTCCACTTCCTCGAATTGTTCGGTCATGTGCTTCCGTTGCAAAGCACCTCTCAGGGCAGCCTGGAACTGCTTGATGCCATGTTCCTCGCGCCGCACGCGACTAATGAGCACGTTAGTCTGCGCTCGAGCTTTGCAGCCACGGATCAGGCTCTGTAACGTGAGAATGTGGCCCTCTTGGGCCCCGCGCCACTTCTTGTCGCCCCGCTGGCGATGCCGTACAAGGAATCCCCGGCTGGTCGCCTGTAGATTGACCGCAAATTGGCGCATGCTGAGTCGATACTGGCTGACCTGACGGGCCCAGTCACCGCGCAACCGACTTTGCAAATCAACCAGCAGAGTTTCGAAGTCCCAAAGATCGTTCATAGTGTTTCCGAGTCGCAATCGGAGCATTGCTCCTCTAATCTGGGATTGTAATTCACAGATAGGTGCTTCATGTTCGTGCAATTCTCGATCGATTCGTTCGTCCTCTGTCTCAACCGGCTCGGGCTCTGCACCAAAGTTCGCCGCCATGCCGGCAAAACTAGGCATGCTGACACCTGCTTTGTCGAGGCCTTTCTGGGTTTTCTCGAGCTCATGGTGTTCAAACTCCAGCTGACCGACGAGGTTGCCCATGCGAAAGTCCAAGAGCCCATTTTTAAATAGCAGCCAGGAGAGTGCGTGGATACAATGAATGACTTTGGGCAGGTTCTTCTTCTCGTACAAGTCGATCAGCTCGAATCGGAAAAGCTCGGGTAGCTCAACCTCGTCAAGGAAGCGGAAGAACAAGGCGATGTTGTCCGAATGGCGGAATTGTAGTTTGGGGTTATGGAAGATTCGAAGTGTCCGATCAGGGTACATGGCTTGTACGACCTCTGCCAGGGTTACACCATCTCGTAGCGCTTCTTCGAGTTGAACGATAGGCGGAATTTGTTTCTGGATCACCCCTTCAATCCACTCCTTGGCCTCTCCAATGTGGCAGAGATATTCGTAAGCTTGCAAGAACTGTCGTTGCTGGTCCATCCAGTTCCCGGCGGCCCACGATGAGGCATTGGGTTTGCGGGGGGAGATGGAGCCACTGCTTGCGGCTGTTGAATCGGCGCGCTTCAGACGGCGTCGTCCTTGCAGGCCCACCACGGAAGGGGTGGTTGTTTGCATCGTGAATTCATCACCTTCGCCGGACTGTGCAAACTTGGATAGAGTCCTGAGATGGCGTGTCGACGATTTCTGAAAGGTCTCCAGGTCCGGTGCCGAGAGCGCGGCGGTCAGTTGCGGCGGATGGGGACTGTGGGACTGTTGCGTCTTCTGGGGCGAGTGTGGGCGTGGAGACCCTGGGTTGGGGGACCAGTGATGAGGCGAAGCCGTGTGTGGAGGCGTTTGAGGGTCGTAGGCGTTTACTCTGTGGCGAGGCGACTGATTTTCCTGGAGGTGAACCTGACGCGACTCGGGGGTGACGGGTCGATTTTCCTTCCACGGTTGCGATTCGTCGATGGTATGGCTTCGAGAGTGAAAAGAGTTCGGTTTCTCGCGCGCGCCATTGGGCGCTTGCTGCAGTGGTCGCAGGGACCGACGAATATTCTCGTACGCTGCGCCCGCGTTCGACGGAACTCCTCGTTCCGGGATGCGATCGGGTGGGGGACCCATGATGCTTGCTTCGCTTTTCCCCCGATAGTGACCGATGTTGCTCTGGATCGATGCAGTTGAGGAAACAGTGCTGGTACGACTCGGCGCAAATGTACTGGATGCGAGGGAGTAGATAGAGGAGTTGGTGGATGCTGTCGACCCATGGCGCAGTGGGCTGGACGACTCTGCCGAGAGGTCTGTCTGCGCTCGCCTGAAGGAGGGGACGTGGCTCGACATCACTGAGAGCGGCGCGACAGGAATGCGATAACCGATGAAGGAGTGGCTTGCTCGATTGACCGCATCCCTGCTTCAACGAGCAGAAGCGGTGGGTGGGGGAAGTGTTCCGGTCCAGGTATTCTCCCAGCTCGCGACAAAAAGACGATTTGGGTGTTGACGGAATGTGGGAATCAAGGGAGCGCCTGGCAGTGCTCTCGCAACGCGAGGGACGGAAGGGGAAAGTTAAGTTGACGGTGTGTGTGGTTTTGGGTGGTGTGGTGGGTAGAGTTGCAGCAGTGGTGGTAAAGTGTTGGAGCAAAGAGGCGCAAGAAACCTGAGCCACCGAGTCAGGGTCGGTGTTAGTGTTGATTGACGGTGGGGGAAAGTGCGACGAACGCCAACCGGTAAACAAATCTCTGGATCGGGACTAGTGCCATCAGGTGATTAATGCCGTGTCGATCACATCAGCACGTAAGCCTTCTGATAAGACTACAAACCCTTATAATTAGGACTATATAACGTCTAGATAGGGAGGTCCAAAATTTGATGCCACGAAAGGCTAGGGCTTTGCATTTTTTTAAGGAGAATCATTTATTTGACAAGAGAGTAAAGTTCGTGGAACGGTTTCGCACTTCCTCCTTCCTTGCACGCAGGCGGCTAAAGCGACCGAAGCAATCATAAATTGTCTTCGTATGTTGACAAATGTGTTTTGAGGTGATCGGGTCGCTTGGGTGAGCGAGTCGCTAGGGAATTATGTCAACTGTGGAAATTACCGTCTAGAGCTGAAATGTTGCCTTTGGCACTTTTTGGTCTAGCGGTATATTTGCCCAAATGTTGGTCGACAAATTACGTTAGGACAAAAAAGGTACTTCCGCTTATTAAGAGAAGGCGGGTGCCTAAGAATGCACCTGTGTACGTGATTTGGTGTTCCTTTTTTTTTCTCAAATTCTTTCCGTCCTATTTAGGAGGCTGACCTGGGTGTTGTTCTCACCGGACGACTTTGAACGGTTCCTTTCATATCCTCCACACCGTGGGACAAAGCAGCTTCCGCCGCCATGACAACCGTAACGACAGAGACCTCAGCAGCGTCGGCATTGGCGGAATCATGCGATGAAGGACGCGACAAGGAAATTGTGGAAACGGAAAGAGAGTCGCCAAGGCTATATAGGAACGTTCTATGTGAGGAGTCGTTGGAGAACGATAGCAAGTCGGCCTTAGAGTCGCTCTGGATTATCACTATATTAACTGGTGTCACTTTCATCAGTGTCTCGGGAGCTGGGATTTTGACCACCGCGCTTCCTTCTATCTCAGCCGACATCAACCTCAACCGCGATCTGATCTTCTGGCCGGCATCGGTATATGCTTTATCTGCAGGATGCACCTTGCTAGCATTCGGCTCCGTTGCAGATGTGGTTGGCTCTAAGAGAATGTGGCTGATCGGGAGCGGCTTCTCGTGTCCTCTAATCCTTGCATGTGGACTTTCCCGCACTGGTAACCAATTCATCCTTTTCCGTGCGCTGCTAGGACTCTTTGTGGCTATGTGTCTCCCGACATCCATGTCGCTAGTGACTGCGTCCTTTCCACCTGGACGCAAGAGGAATATTGCCTTTGCAGCAACAGGAATGGGACAGCCACTAGGCTATGCGTTAGGACTCATTCTTGGTGGTGTTTTCACCAACACCATCGGCTGGCGATGGGGGTTTTACATTACCGCCATTATCGATGCCGTATTGTTTGTCGGGTCCATCTTGATCCTTCCATCGGACGCGGATTCGATGAAGCTATGCCGGGCTACATGGCATAAGCTTGCTTACGATGTTGATTGGATTGGCGTAGCAATTCTAGCTTTGGCATTTGGACTCCTATCCTATGTACTTGTGTGAGTCATCTTTGGTCTTTGTATTTAATGCCTTATCCAGATGTTGCTGACACTTCTATAGGATGATCACATATACCTACAGGAATATGTCTGAGCCCCAATACATCGTGCTGCTCGCCATCTCTATATTACTCCTCCCTATTTTCTCGCTTTGGGTGAAATGGCAGGTAAAGCACAACAGGCCGGCCTTGATTCCAAACGCTTTATGGCGAAATCTGCCCTTTCTTTTTATCTGCGTGGCCATGTTCTTCACATGGGCCGGGTTCAACTCTTTCCAGTACATATCAACCCTGTTCTTTCAGGACGTCCAGGACATCTCGGCCCTCCAAGCTTCCATTCGCTTCTTGCCCATGGCTGTAGTTGGCGTGGCCACCAACATAGTTACTGCTCATCTAGTGTCAAAGGTGGATGTAAACCTGCTGCTGGGGGTGAGTGCACTGATAACAGCGATTTCACCTATCTTAATGGCGGTTGCCTCCCCCAACTGGACATATTGGACTGCAGCCTTTGTTGCTATGACGTTAAGTCCGATCAACGGCGATGGTGAGTAACTTCCTCAACTTATGTATCTGATAAGAACGATGCAAATGCTGACTTGTCATTTGCCTAGTGCTATGGACTGTGTCTAGTCTGATAATTTCTCGGGCATTCCCTGATGACTCAATGGCTCTGGCTGGGAGTGTCTTCAATACCATCTCCCAGCTGGGTAACTCTGTTGGGCTGGCTGTCACTGCCGTCATAGCCACCTCAGTCACCGCCCATGATGGCTCGGCAAACAATACAAGTACATCTTCTCAAACGGGCAATCAGCTTCTAGAGGGATATCGTGCTGCGTATTGGACTATATTTGCTGGTATGGTATTTGTCTTCCTAGTGAGCTCCTTGGGGCTTCGTCACGTGGGAAAAGTTGGTAACAAGCAAGGCTAAGAGCTTCTAATGGTCGACGAAGATGGCAACTGGTACCGGTGTTTTTTGTTTTTTCTTTCCCTTGGACGCGGAGAATCTCTCCCATTCTGCGCGAATTATTGTACCTATTTCCTCAGGGAACAAATTTGACTGGATTATCAGTTGTCCTGTGGGTGATTGAATGTACTGGTCACGTCCATTTTCTCATTAAAATGTGCTCTATGATTCAAAATGACAGCTTCACTGTTCGTAGTAATCACACTATAAAACCGCTTATTTGTTTCTCTGCGTTCCTCTTTGGATAATTGAGGCCTTAATGATCTGGTTTCACTCGTTGGCCGAATCGGCAGAGCGTGTTCTAGGCCTAAAAAAGGCTAAGACTGGCTAATTTCTGTCTGTCGACGAGACGCTGCTCGTCTTCCCTAGTTTTTCTCTGTGATGCTAGATTTGGCCTAGACTCTTACTAAGCTACCGGCTGTTAAGTTAACTAACTAACTTATTTTATTCGGATGATGGAATCAGCTATTTTATACGCCTTGGCACTTCCAAAACGGGTTAGTTATGAGCTCGCGGCAGCCCGCGGTGGGCGACGGGCAGAACGAGTATGGGCGACGGGCAGATAGTTGGCGTGGGCCGGGTTCTAATTCCAGCCCACGGGCGGGCGGTGGCGAGGCCTATCTGTCCCTCAACCATAACTTTCGGCCGATCTTCAATTATGGTCGATTTTCCCTCCAGGATGGGAAGTGTAGGTATGTAGACCGCAGATATGAATGATTGTTGTGACGATAATGATAATCAGTTAGTAAATTTAGAGTAGTTGATCAAGGCTTATTCTGCAGAACCTCCGAGCTGGACCGAATATATATCGCCGCCAAGCTAGTTGTCACAAACAGGATGTAGATATTGGAGAGTGACCAACACCCGGTATTCTGTAATAGTAGCACATAAGGCGCATAATAGCTCGATTGCCGATGGAACCGACAGCGGACCCCGCCGCCCTCACCAAACTACTCCAAAGTCTCTCCTTGGATGGACGAAACAAACATCGCTGACAAAACACCCTCGCTCTTTCTCGCCTCTCCACCACCCCCCATTATCCAGTCCCCCGCATCGATCGGTATACTCTTATATCCTCTCACCAACAGATAAGAAAATGGCGCTCGTCGATTCCGAGCCCCGGTACATCTACAAAATCATCCCCTCCACCTCACCCGTCCGGGAGCCGCTGCCCGAGTTCCTCCCTGTGAGCGAACTCGACCAGAACTCTGGCTTCATCCACCTTTCTACGGCACTTCAAGTCCCCAACACGCTCAAGTTCTTCTTCAAGGACGAACCGCTCGTGTACATTCTGCGCATCGAATATACGACTGTGGTTCACCATGTGCGGTGGGAGTCGCCAGATGGCAAGGTGTGCGGGCCGCGGCCGGGGGAGGGATTGTTTCCGGTAAGGCATAACTTGGCATGCTCGCAACCAAGTTGAAATACTAAACTCCTAATTAAAGCATCTGTACAACGGATTGAAGTTGGGAAAAGACCAAGCCGAGAGTATCGCTATTTGGCAGAATGACGGTGGATGGGATAAAGCACTGAATGGGGCAAAGCCATGGCTCGTGTATTGATTTTTCTTCTTCTTCTTCTAATTATTCGTTTTTCCTTCCCAAAGTTCCGGTCCGGCATAGCCAAGGAGATCACCCTACGAGTTCTATCTAGTCTCCAATAGGATGACAGTGCATAATCTGTCCGTCTGTTCAGACATAAGCATTGTTCTTTTCTTCCATGGGCCATTCGGGAGAGCACTTACACCACAAAGCAGACTCTGGACTCGCCAGAAAGACAAAGCTGGTTGCCACCTCGCTGGGTTCACCGGGTCGACCCAGCGCTGTCTTCGTGCCCCATCCCTCCATTTGCTTGGCATCTCGAGTATCAACTTGAATGGGCGAGTAGACGGCACCAGGGCTGCGCATCCATCAGTTTTCATGAACCAAAAGGGAAAGTAAGACTGACGCCACTGCATTGACGCGAATGCCCTTGGGGATCAACTGTACAGCCAGCGATCTAGTGAAGCCGACGATAGCACCTTTCGTCGCGGCGTAGTCGACCATGGTGCCTGATCCACGGAAGGTCACAACGGAGGAAGTGTTGATAATGCTGGTGCTCATGTCAGCTGGGACTGTGATTCTTCCACCAAAATACATACCTATCGCCTCGGCCCATATGCGGTAAAGCATATTTGGTCAACGCCATCATCTGGATGATGTTGGTCCGGAAAATATCCTCGACCTCGTCCAGATTGATGTCTGCAAAATTCTTGCACATGTTCTGGGCGGACGCATTGTTGATCAGGACGTTGATACGGCCGAATCTAGTTCCAGCGTCAGCGAGATCAACAGCAGGATTGGGCCCACGAACTTTTGGACATGTTGCTTTACTGCCTGGCAGCAAAAAGTACGATCCCTCAAGTCCCCGACAATGAGATGACAAGATCGTCCCTCCTTCTCAATCACACTCTTGGTGTATTCTGCATCCTCTTGCTCCTTGGGCAGATAGATGATGCTGATGTCTGCGCCCTCTCTTCCCATAAAAATGGCTACTGACCGACCGATTCCAGAACTAAGGATGTGCTCTTAGCCGGTAGATCATTATCCATGACGAACACTTACTCTCCTCCTGTGAGGAGGACTTTCTTATCCTTCAGCTTGCCCGATCCAACATATTCAATGAACTGGCCGTTTGATTCCAGCTTGGTCGACTCGCTAGGTGGCAGCATTTCCTTCTCCAGCCTGACAAGTAATTAGAATAATTCTCAGGGACCGAAAATTAGAATGTGGTTCTCACGCTGGCTTGGGCTGACTCTGTACCGACCTCGGAGCCTTGAAGGTGCCATGTTCGCCCATAGGAGACGCCATCTTGGACAGTAGGATGAGCAATTTTTTGAGAGGACAGACAAACCGGTGAGTTGACTATTTCCAAGACACACATGACTGTATCTTTGCTTATATCTAGTGTATTTGGTTCATGATCATTGTGTCGTCATGCTAGTGCAAAGCCGTGCGGGATGAGGGGCCGGAAACGGCACACGCAGAAGCATATTGACGGTCATTTACTTTCAGGAATCACGCCATTCAATCGACTCGGGCAGCACTTCATAGTTATGGTTCTGATGAGGAAGGAGCAGCTATCTTATCTTGGTAACCCTAGGAGACCATATTGATCCCCCACTGTTGTCAGGATCCTGCCTAGATATGTAGGTGTCTCGAGAGTCTCATGCCCGCAGAGAGTCAGCGCGTTATACACTGCTATGTATTATTGCAAACCAACTATAGTGAACTACATCCCAACACTCCTTTGAAATCATGACTCAGCAGATGCACCCACTGATCGGCTGTTGGCCAATCACGATCGTCACCGGTGAAAACCCAGGCAGGCTAAACCCGAAACAGTCAAGCTCCTGGCCGAGCACGGAAGGAAACCAAAACTGCCATCTTCGCTCGACTTTTTTTCTTCTTCTTTCTTTTCTTTGGGAAAGCCCGTCTTTCTCCATCAACAGAAGGTTTCCCTGGTCCTGTTGATTATCCTCGAGACCTCTGTTTCATCTCTCTGGATTCTCCTATCCTTCGGTTTATAAATAATGCCCATTTCCAACGGCGACGCTGCTCCCGGTTCCGCTATGAAGGCCGAGATTGAGGACTACACCAAGGCCTTGGAGGTCCTGGAGACGTACACCACCCGCGATGGCCTGGATGTCGATACCCTCATCGACTCCGACAAGCACGGTGCCTTGACCTACAATGACTTCCTGGTCCTGCCTGGTTACATCGGTAAGACCCCTCCATCTTTTTGGTTAGCGGTCTCGTGCTCACATTTTTCCTCTCAGGTTTCCCTGCCTCCGATGTCACTCTGGACACCCCGGTCACCAAGCGCATCTCGCTGAAGGTTCCTCTTCTGTCGTCGCCCATGGACACGGTCACTGAGCACAACATGGCCATCCACATGGCTCTGCTCGGTGGTCTGGGTGTCATCCACCACAACTGCTCTCCTGAGGACCAGGCCGAGATGGTCCGTAAGGTTAAGCGTTACGAGAACGGCTTCATCCTCGACCCGGTCGTTCTCTCGCCCAAGGCCACCGTTGGTGAGGCCAAGGAGCTCAAGGCCAAGTGGGGCTTTGGTGGTTTCCCTGTCACTGGTGAGTTACCAACATTTTTTTTTCTGGGTCGTTGCTTGCATGATGTTTTCCATCTTTTTCAAAATAACTTTCGTTCCACTGCAGCAACGAAAGTTGCATTGTAGAGAACCAGATTTTATCTGAGCAAGTTTGTTTTTTGTGTCATTTGTCACACAGGATTTGCTTTCACCAGAATGCTAATTTAGCATTTACAGAGGACGGATCCCTTCGCTCCAAGCTGATTGGTATGGTTACCTCCCGGGACATTCAGTTCCACCCCAACAACGAGGACCCGGTGACTGCCATCATGGCCACCGACCTCGTCACCGCTCCTGCTGGCACCACCCTGGCCGAGGCCAACGATGTCCTCCGGCAGTCCAAGAAGGGCAAGCTGCCCATTGTGGATACCAATGGCAACCTTGTCTCGCTGCTCTCCCGCTCCGACCTGATGAAGAACCTTTACTACCCTCTGGCTTCGAAGCTCCCTCACTCCAAGCAGCTGATCTGTTCTGCTGCTATTGGCACCCGTGAGGAGGACAAGCACCGCCTCAAGCTGCTCGTGGAGGCTGGCCTGGATATCGTCAACCTGGACAGCAGCCAGGGTAATAGCTTGTATCAGATTGAGATGATCAAGTACGTCAAGAAGACTTTCCCCGAGATCGATGTTATCGCCGGCAACGTCGTCACTCGGGAGCAGGCTGCTTCCTTGATTGCTGCCGGCGCCGATGGCCTGAGAATTGGCATGGGCAGCGGTAGCGCTTGTATCACCCAGGAGGTTATGGCTTGCGGCCGTCCCCAGGCCGCTGCCGTCCGCAGCGTCTCATCCTTCGCTGCTCGCTTCGGCGTCCCCTGTATCGCCGATGGCGGAATCCAGAACGTCGGCCATATCGTTAAGGGTCTGGCGATGGGTGCCAGCACCGTCATGATGGGCGGTCTCCTCGCCGGTACCACCGAATCCCCCGGTGAATACTACGTCAGCAACGAGGGCCTGCTCGTCAAGGCCTACCGTGGTATGGGCAGTATCGCCGCCATGGAGGACAGGAAGGCCGGCGGCAGCGCCAAGGACAGCAAGGCCAGCAACGCCGGTACCGCTCGCTACTTCTCCGAGAAGGCCAGCGTGCTGGTTGCCCAGGGTGTGGCCGGCTCCGTGGTGGACCGTGGCTCCGTCACCAAGTTCATCCCGTACCTTGTTGCCGGTGTCCAGCACTCCCTGCAGGAAATTGGTACCCAGAGCGTGGCCGCTCTCCACGAGGCTGTCAACAACGGCACTGTCCGCTTTGAAATGAGAAGCGCCAGCGCCATGGCCGAGGGCAACGTCCACGACCTGCACAGCTACGACAAGAAGCTTTACGCGTAAGAGCTAAGTTTGTTTTGTGTTTCTGTGAATATGTTCCTCGGGAGCCCGACACCTCCCTCGCCCGAAGATACGTGGCCTTGGAAATAAAAAAAAGGGGGGGATATTATGATAGGATAGGAGTTACGAGCGTTACGCAATCAATCAATTCTGGTTATGAATCCATTTTATTTTCAAAAATGTAGTGGTAGTTTGTAGTTGATATGCCGTCGAGCACATGGTTCGGCTAAACCGGCGCGACAAAGGCGGGGGGCATTTTTAGCCTAGGCTGTTTGTCGGCTGGGCCAAGGGGACGGATCTATGGCTCTGCCACAGCTTCGCGGTCAAGCCATGTCCGCCTTGTTTCTTCACGACGCGCTTGTTTGCAGTCGCCAGATCGTATTCGCAGTAAACGTGTGCCCTCGAGTGACCGTGTCTCGTCATTCCTTGCATCATTGGCCATCTCAGCGCTTAACAACCATCGGACAGATCTCCGCGCGGAGAACGTATTCCACAGGCTCAGAACCAGGTTCAACGCCTCAAACCACTACAATGCCACGCACAAAAAGCGATGGCGCCGCGAAGAAGTCGCCCGCAGTGCCGCGTCCCAGTTCGAGGTTTGTCGTTATCGTCGTCATTGAGATTAATTGCGATATCTCATGAGCAAGTAACAGCTAACTTGTGTCCAGTGTGATCCTCGTCTCCCCCAAGAACGAGATTCTGCTCCTTCATCGAGTGCAGACCTCCAGCTCTTTTGCATCTGCCCATGTGTTTCCGGGCGGTAACCTGTCCAGCCAGGACGGAGAATGCCCGCCTCCCGAGGACCGGACGCGGCACGATGATGCTCCCTGCTACCGACGTGCTGCGATCCGCGAACTCTTCGAGGAGAGCGGTGTTCTTCTCGCCAAAGATGCGGAGTCGGGGAAGATGATTGCTGTCAACGAGGAGACGAGAGAGAAGGGCCGGCGCCTCATCCATCAGAATGAGGTTAGCTTTGCAGAGTGGTTGAAGCGGCAACACCCAACTGCTGTGCCGGACATCGGTTTGTCCTTTCGCGTCATTTCTTTCTAGACCGTCAATGCTAATGCCCTATACAGACAAATTGATTCCATTCACCCATTGGGTGACCCCAACCAACGTGCCGAAGCGGTATACCACGCAAATGTATCTCTACTTCATGCCTCTGCCCGTCAACGTGGATAAGAGCCTACTCAAAGAACTGCCCTCCGAAGGCGAACGCGACGAACTCCAAGTCCCCACCGCGGACGGCGGCATCGAGGTAACAGAAGCGCAATTCCTGCCCGCTTCGGAATGGCTCCGGCGCGCACGCAACGCGGAGATCATTCTCTTCCCGCCACAGTTCCTGCTCCTGCACTTGGTCTCGGGGTTTCTGGATCAGGAGCCTCGGGCGAATATTTCAGTCGAGGAAATGGAGAGGCGCCGTGCGGCGCTAGTTGAATTTGTGCATTCGGGCTCGCCGCCTTGGACAGATAAGTTCATCTCGCCGAAGATGCTCAAGATGACAGAGGACGGACGCTCTATTCTGGCATTGGATGATGCTGGGGCTGAACTTAAGGGATTGGGGAAGCAGGGCGAGTCCGAGAGGGTTGTTCTGGTGCAGTTTACGAAGGGGACTGTTAGAAAGGTGGAAGTGGGCTGGAGGAAGGAGGTGTTGCGGGAGGAGAGGGAGAAGAGCAATTTGTAGATGATTTAGATTTTTTTTCTGTCTATAATTAGCGAGATAGCCTACTGTACATATGGCCAATACATGTCTACATCGGAGAGAGACTTTGGATGTAAGGAAATGGTGGAGCATTACTGCCACGGCCTAATTTAGGGCCTGGAGTAACGCCACACACTCCCGCTATCGCTACCGCCAGCCCTCGACAAAGATCACATGACCCACACAAATCCATTTCCAGTCGGATTTTCATGTTCAGCGAAACCCTCCACCTCCAACCTCACCGTCGCCCAAACCCTCTACCACCCCCCAACCCGCCAAAATGGAGAACGAGAAGGGAGAGATCGTCGATCTGTACGTTTTCACTGCTCCTTTTTCGCTGCGATCGAAATCTCTGTCTCGTTCCGTGTGTCCTGGAAATCTTCCCCCATTGTTCGTCCGACACTCCAGCAATGCCTTCTTCACACCCGGTCGGACTGGAAATCACAGCGCAACAAATACCGGCGAAATCAATTCTGTGCGACCTGTCTTGTGAGCAACCGGAGAAGGTTTTCAGGACGCAATCGGGAACTTGACGAGAGACATCGAAAATTCAACTCCCAACACAAACTAACCAATTCCCACTCACAGCTACGTCCCCCGCAAGTGCAGCGCCACCAACCGCATCATCAAGGCCAACGACCACGCCTCGGTCCAGCTGTCCGTCGGCAAGGTCGACGAGAACGGCCGCTACACCGGCGAGAACCAGACCTACGCCCTGTGCGGATTCATCCGCGCCCGCGGCGAGAGCGACGACTCGTTCAACCGTCTCGCTCAGCGTGATGGCTACCTGAAGAACGTGTGGTCTGGCAGCTCCCAGCGGTAAATGTTTTTTTGCCGTGTGGTATTAGATGGTTGATGTGATGGTGAGTTGATAACCAGGCGTCTCGATGAGTTCCCGGACTAACGTTGTTCATTGGATAGACGAATGTGGCTCGATGGTCGCGTTCAGGGAGTTGGGATTTTTAAAAAGAAAGAAAAAACAGGACAGAGGGATACATCCGGTCCCTTCTTCGTCTCTATTTTTTCTTATACTTCTGTTCTCCTACTTTCCTCTATCTATCGAAATGAAAATCGAATGGACGACTTTAAACCAAACAAAAAGTCACTGGGGCCAGCATATCGGTCCTCTTTTCTTATTCTCTGCATATCGGCACATCAAGGCCTCCTCACCCAAAGTAGACTCGAGAAGACTCCCCGTTTTCTCTGATGTCAACTTATCTCCCATGAGCGAGGAGGTAGAAACGTAACCATCTGCCGAATATCAAATCTCCGCCTTCTGATGAGCCACTGTTGCAGAGATTCATGCACTGGGGCACAGATACGGGTGGGACATTTCTGTCACTAGTACTACTGTTGTAGAAGCTGCATCGATCTAGCGCATGTTCTTCATTTCTCCTCATCCATCGTTGATATGCAATCCCGTCATCTCCTACATGAACTCGTAAACATGCAGAAACTCTGGCGTGATAAGAACCCAGAACCTCCGCAAGACAGAACAAGAAACAGAAAATTTTTCTCTATAAGTTACCTCCTCCAGTTGCAACGTTTTAATTCTTTTCCAGGCGAACGGCGGGGTTGCTTTCGATGAAGTTCAGATCGACCTTGTGGCCGAGGAGCTCACGGATATTGTTCACGCCGTACCTGTGAAACCAAAGTGTTAGCACGAGCCATGATAATACAGTAGATAAAAAGACATACTTAATCATAGTCGGTCTCTCCAAACTCAGACCCCAGCCGTAGACTTGCATGTTCTTCGGCAGGCCCATTGACTCCAGCATCTCTGGCCGGAACATACCACTGTTACCGATCTCCACCCATTTACCCAGACCCTCGTGGTAGCCGAAGATCTCCATGCTTGGCTCGGTGTAGGGGTTGTATGCGGGCTTGAAGCGCAGCTGGTGGATGCCCATCTTGGCGAAGAAGACTTCCATGAATCCAATCAGACCACCGAGCGTCAACCCAAAGTCCGCAATCACACCCTCGATCTGGTGGAATTCTGCCAGATGGGTAGCGTCGACGGCCTCATTCCGGAAGACACGGTCAATACTGAAGAATCGCGCCGGCCGCGGGTTGGCGGCCAGCTTGTGCAGCACGTACGACGAGACGGAAGTGGTGTGCGTGCGGAGCACCAGGCGTAGGGACTCCTCCGCGCTCCAGGGGTAGCGGTACCCGATAGACCCGAATTTACCGTGCTCGTGCACTTCCCGTACGTTGTCCCAGTACTTTTTATAGTCGAGCGGCGCGTCCGTCGTTGCCTTGGAGGCGGGCTGGGTCGACTTGGGGCGGTGGGGGTCGTCGAGGGGATCCTCGCGCGGGGGGTCTGCGGTTGCCGGGTCGGCGATGTAGAAAGTATCCTGGAGGTCGCGGGCAGGATGTTGCTGCGGCACGAACAGCGCATCGAAATTCCAGAAGCCCGTCTCGACATAGCGGTTGGTCGGCATCTCCTCGAAACCCATCTCGAAGAAGATGTTACGGAATTCCTGCCGCACCTTGTTCAGCGGGTGGAAAGCACCTGCGGGCGTGACGGCACCCTTGGCGTTGAAGTTGTAGGGCTTGAAGGTCGCCGTCTTCCACGAGCCGTTGGCCAACATCTCGGGAGTCAAGTCGGTCTCCTCCTTGATCATTTTCCGGGCGTACTTGGGCCCCTTGGAGGCCGTGTAGGTGATGACCTTTTGAAGGGTGACTAGCTTCCTCCGTTTGAGATCTGTGACGGCTTTTGCGTCGTCGAGGGTCTGGGTGCGTTGAACGGTGAGCAGCTGCTGTTGCGTCTCGTCCACGATTTTGTCGGTGGTTGCCCGCAACACGTCCTTGTCCTTCTTGATCCAGCCGCGCTTGAAGGCATTGCCCTGGCCAACCTTGGCGTTATCCTTGCCCACCACCGCGGGCAATTCGCTGATCTTCAATCCGTCCATGGCGGCGACCACGGCGGCGAAGACCTTGGCCTCGTGGGAGCCATTGGTCACAATCTCCTGGCCCTCCGGAGTGAGAACAAATATTTCCTTGTCATTGGTCTCGTACTGGACCATCTGCCGCGAGGCTAGACGGTCCAGCGCACTTTTGACGATTGCTGAGGGGGTGGAGGGGAAAAGTTCGTTGGAGGGGAGGGGCACATCGGATGCGGATAGAGCATCCAGGATGTGGGTTGTCATGTCGTCGGACGCCATGGTTGCAGCCGTTGCCTGCGTGCTGTGGCGACGAGAGCTGGGGGTGAGAGAGTCGGGGAGATGCTGGTGGGTGCCGTTCGTGGAAATTGTGACTCTACAGACAAGGTGGCCCGGTGGGGCACAGAGACCAAGTGTGCATTTCCATTGACTGACTCCGCGGATGACTCGTGATCAGTTGTTTCTTTCTCATCACCTTGTATTGCGCATTTTTCGAAAATGCAATGTTGGCCTCGGAAGACCTGCTTGTCGAACTGCTGTCTATCCTTCCAGCCAATTTGAATGAGACAGCCGATATTTGTCCCTTGTTTGTCGTAGCCTCTCGATGTTTCTACTTTGTATCAACAATCAACAACTTCAATAGCCCTGCATCCTATGAGCCACTGGGTGTGATAAAGCCAAGCTTGTAAGCATAGTGATTGCATCGCCTCTATGTTCAATTGTTCAAGGTCTAGTGTAGTGCAGCCACTCTACAAACATGGAATGTATATCCGTTCCTTAGCAAGATTTGTGAATGCCACGTCAAGTCTAGGTTAGGCAAGAGGTCACTGAATAGTGCGAGCCTCAAAAGTTTCTGAGAGCTTGTCTGACCCTCGTGTAGCCAAGCCGCATGATTATCGTGCCAACCTCCTCGATCTCTTCTCGTCTCACTTGTGAACTCGTCAACGAATGTTACATGAGAACAGTTGACAAGGACTAAAAGGTTACAGTTGGACTAGAACACCCGCAGGCAGTAAACATAACATTAAAGTAGGAACTATGGAGCCTGGCATTGCATCTCACATCTCGTTGCTGTTTCTGCCTCCCTGAGAACCTCATATTGAGAAAGCCTTATAAGGGCTCACTCTGGGAAAAAGAAGGCGATGTCTCAATCTTACCAGCTACGTAGCTAGAGGCGAGAGTAATCAACATGGGAAGAAATAGGAAAAAGTGAAGTCAAATCCAAACTGATTTACCTCATGTAGATCAAGAACACAAATAGCCCGGATATCGTCTACATGTCAGTTCATGGCAAGTATGATCACCGGATGATATATTGGTGTGAGACAAGCTTCTAAACTGAACCAATACACGAAAGGTCAATGGTGGTCTCCGATTTTATGCCATACAATATAGTCTACTAAGTATAAATGAAAGTCCTATCCTGAGGCATTGATGAAGGAGAATGTCCTTTGCCCATCCATTCTCTTCAAGTATAGCTCAAGCAGTTACTCCGCCATGAAATTTTCAGTATACTACGGAACCTTGGCTCTCGGAGCTCTTTCGCTCCCCTCGATGGTCGCCTCTGCGGTTCTTATTCAGCCTGCCATCATGACGAATGCTGCTGGGATCCATGTTCGCGGCTCTCTGCTTGAGAGAATTGCGAGGGCCACTAGTTCCCACGAGGAGCTGAATATCCAAGATCAGATCTATGTTTCTTGCACCCTGGATCATTATACTCTCGGACAAGTTTGCGGTAAGCTCCTTCCAATGCGCGAACTAGGGAACCTTGTCCTGACTATAGCAATGTACTGAAGCTGGCGTTACTTGTACGGTATATCTTGAAGAGCTTTTCTTTGTTTGTCCGTAAATAGCCGTACTACCGGGCAAGAAAGTCTCAGTATGTAAGCCGAGTAGTATTGATATCTCAATTATTTGCGATTCTTGGCAGTTTGGAATACATTAACAATATCTTGCAAGGATGCTCGTGTTCTCTCGTGCTTCTGTAACAGTATGCATAGCAACGACATCTACATATTTTCCAGATATATCCCACCTCCTTGTACAATGCATGTTATTGCCCTGAGTGAACTTGCCGAGAGTTTAAAACGACCACCCTGATCAGCATGTGAGGCAGCATATGTACCGAAGGCACAGCATAATGCAATGGAGAAGGTAAAATAGCTCAAGCCAAGTCGGGCTACCATGAGACAAACGTCCAGACTCTGTAAGTAGAGTATTTTTCATCTCCAGTCATATTCTTGGGTACCATCCGACACAAGACTTGGAGAAGTAACGCAGCCTTAAACTCATGTCTTGGCTTGATGTCGGGTCATACAATTACTTCACATATTTCACAATGCTACCCAAACATAAAATGAATTACTCAGTCGAGCTCATTCAAGTACAACTCGCCCGCGCTATAAGAAGCTCAATATCTACCTGGTTCTCTGTTTGCGAAGACAGTACTACCAGGCTCCCAATCTTCAGTGACATACATTGATCTTGTTCAGTTCGAAAAAAGCAGCTCTGTCAACATGAAGTTCCAATCATGGCTAGGAACCGTTCTCTTCATCGCTAGTTCTGCGAATTCCATGGCACTCAAAGGAAGCGAGCTCGAGCCTCTGATTAAAGTGCTCAGCTCACACATCTTGAACGATCCCCTCGCGGATCCCGAAATCGCTTGCAATGTGACCTATACCTTCGTTCTTGGTAAGTTGCTCTCGTTCACGGAAGGGCCGTATGGAAGACTCTTGCTAATCTGGAAATCAGGCACGACTGGGCCCCCATACACGATCGACCTAGCGACGTTAGATATTAATAACTGCACTTTCAGCTCGCCCTGAGGGGCTAAGAACTCGAAGATCTCGTGTTGGGTACTGGGGTTCAACATTCTCACTCGCTGAGGTCGGGTAGGTGGTGGTTCTCTGATGGAAGTCTCGATGACCTGGCGATCGTGCGCACTATTCAACATATGGCTCGGAAGCAAGCAATGGAAAGAGTTGTCAAAGCTCAAAGCTGCGATTCCGCACTTCGTAGATTGTAGAGATCGCCCTATATAAGAAAAAAACGCGTGGCATCTTTGCTTAGAGTGGCAAAGATATGAACCACTCACCCACAGTCAAGGACGTAGACTTGACAATTTTAAACTACATGTGTTTTCTGACAAGGAGCGGCCCGAAAAAACGTTTCTTTCATTCTATACCTCAACTTGCGGGCATAGAAATTAGGTCAAATAGAATACTTCAATATGATTCCCTAATGCCCCTTGAGTTTTCTTGAAGCATCATATCCCCGGGCATCGGTTATCTTTAACCTTCTCAATAGGTTCAAGGTTAGATAATACCCATTCGTCCGTCAGTTCCATCATCACAAGCAATAATCCGAAGGAACAACTAAAATCCCCGCAAAAATCGATCGCTGCTTACCTAACGGCCTCCTTTCTTCGCGGTGAACCATCCATGAGTGATTTGACTCGGTTTTCATTCTTCAACTTTCCCATCCCCTGCTTCCTCCCCCGATGTCGCCATAAGTGGCCCGCCCGATCATTTGTGTCTGGATCCCGACTAGCCGGTACGTTTGTCCATTTCTTACTTGCCCACCTGATAGCCGTTGAGTCCCTGCGACTGGTGAACTCCTCGCTATCTCTTCCCGCCTTCCCCCCCCCCCTTTTACCACCAAGCTCTCGGATCCATCCATCCATGGGTCCCGGTCCATCCCCTAACTTCCCTCCCCCCCACCACCCTCCCTTCCCCTTTATTCTGCTTCCTTCCTTTATTCTCATCTATCTTTGTGTCCATGTTCTACGACTGATTCAGTGCAGGGCACCATGGCTGCCGCGGACGAAACTCTCGCCGCCGCGACGGCCGTTCTTCAGAACCTGGCGAGAGAGGAACCGACTGCGGGGTCCTCATCACCCCCATTTGATTTCCAGTTCCCTGTGTCGAACGGCGCAAAATCTGCAAGATTGCCCGGAGACCCAAGCCCTGCAAAGGCAGCCTTTGAGTCTGAACTGGAGGCCTTGGTGCGCCGGGTGCACCATCTGGAATTCCAAGCTGTCAGTCACCAAAAGTCCCCCGACGTTTCCCAACAGGGATCGCCGCCTGCTTTTGGACCCAACGAGCAGGCGCCCGATTTCCTGCGGACCTTTGGGCTCTTTCGCTTGTCGTCCGATCTTGGTTCTGACTCTTATTGCCCTCCACAGCAGCAACACTTGAATCAACCCGATCGGCGACAGCGAACTCCTGCCCTACCCGAAGAGCCACGTTCGACGATCGAGGTTGATGAAGACGAAACCGAAGACGAGGACGAAAACGGGACGCGGACCCGCGTAGTCCGCGAGGAAGACATCAGTTTTCTCCGCAACCATGTACAGAAACAAGCCGAGGAAATCAGTTTCCAGAAGGACATCATCGCCCAAGTTCGAGACGAGCTCCAGACGCAAGAAGAGCGCACCCGCCGTGCCCTGACCAAGGTCGAGAACGAAGATGTCGTCCTCCTCGAACGCGAGTTACGTAAGCACCAGCAGGCCAACGAGGCCTTCCAGAAAGCGTTACGGGAAATCGGCGGCATCATCACACAGGTCGCCAACGGTGATTTGTCTATGAAGGTACAGATTCATCCGCTGGAGATGGACCCGGAAATCGCTACCTTCAAACGGACGATCAATACGATGATGGACCAGCTGCAGGTCTTTGGTAGTGAGGTGTCTCGTGTGGCCCGTGAGGTCGGTACAGAAGGAATACTGGGTGGTCAAGCCCAGATCACTGGCGTCCATGGTATCTGGAAAGAACTCACGGAGAATGTCAACATTATGGCCAAGAATCTGACGGACCAGGTGCGAGAAATCGCGGCTGTCACTACGGCTGTCGCGCACGGTGATCTGAGTCAAAAGATTGAGAGCCGCGCTCAGGGTGAGATTCTGGAACTGCAACAAACGATCAACACTATGGTAGACCAACTGCGAACTTTTGCAACGGAAGTGACTCGAGTCGCGCGTGATGTCGGTACAGAAGGTGTACTCGGCGGTCAAGCTCAAATTGAAGGTGTCCAGGGCATGTGGAACGAACTCACTGTTAATGTCAACGCCATGGCGAACAACCTGACTACTCAGGTGCGAGACATTGCTACGGTCACTAAGGCTGTGGCCAAGGGTGATCTGACGCAGAAGGTGCAAGCCAACTGCCGGGGAGAAATTGCAGAGCTGAAAAACATTATCAACTCCATGGTGGATCAACTGCGGCAATTTGCACAGGAAGTGACGAAGATCGCCAAGGAGGTCGGTACAGATGGTGTCCTAGGTGGTCAAGCCACTGTCAACGATGTCGAAGGTACATGGAAGGATTTGACTGAGAACGTCAACCGCATGGCCAACAACCTGACTACGCAAGTGCGTGAGATTGCAGATGTCACCACTGCAGTCGCAAAGGGCGATCTGACTAAGAAGGTCACCGCCAACGTCCAAGGAGAAATCTTGGATCTGAAGAGTACCATTAACGGCATGGTTGACCGATTGAATACGTTCGCTTTCGAGGTTAGCAAGGTTGCCCGAGAGGTCGGCACAGATGGTACCCTCGGCGGACAAGCCAAGGTTGATAATGTGGAAGGAAAGTGGAAGGATTTGACCGATAATGTCAACACTATGGCCCAGAATTTGACTTCACAAGTGCGGAGTATTTCCGACGTTACCCAAGCCATTGCAAAGGGTGATCTCAGCAAGAAGATTGAAGTGCATGCCCAGGGAGAAATCCTCACCCTTAAGGTCACTATCAATCACATGGTGGGTCGACTCGCTAAGTTCGCGACTGAACTGAAGAAGGTGGCCCGCGATGTCGGTGTCGATGGCAAGATGGGTGGACAGGCCAACGTCGAGGGTATTGCTGGAACCTGGAAGGAGATCACGGAGGACGTCAACACCATGGCCGAAAATCTGACCTCCCAAGTGCGCGCATTTGGTGAGATCACTGATGCTGCCACGGACGGAGACTTCACCAAGCTCATTACGGTCAACGCCTCTGGCGAAATGGACGAGCTGAAGCGCAAGATCAACAAGATGGTTTCCAATCTCCGCGATAGTATTCAGCGAAACACAGCCGCCAGGGAAGCAGCCGAACTGGCCAACCGCACCAAATCCGAATTCCTGGCCAACATGAGTCACGAAATCCGAACCCCGATGAACGGTATTATTGGCATGACGCAACTGACGCTGGATACGGACGATCTGAAGCCATATACTCGGGAGATGTTGAATGTTGTTCACAACCTGGCGAACAGCTTACTCACGATCATTGACGATATACTCGATATCTCAAAGATCGAGGCCAACCGGATGGTCATTGAGAGCATTCCATTCACTGTTCGGGGCACCGTCTTCAACGCACTGAAGACATTAGCTGTCAAGGCCAACGAGAAGTTCCTCAGTCTGACATATCAGGTGGACAACACCGTTCCCGATTATGTGATTGGTGATCCGTTCCGTCTGCGCCAGATCATCCTCAATTTGGTTGGCAATGCCATCAAATTTACCGAGCATGGAGAGGTCAAACTCACCATCCGCAAGTCCGATCGGGAGCAGTGCACTGTCAACGAGTATGCTTTTGAATTTTCGGTTTCCGATACCGGTATTGGTATTGAGGAAGATAAGCTGGATCTCATCTTCGACACCTTCCAACAAGCGGATGGGTCAACTACCCGGAGATTCGGTGGAACTGGCTTGGGTCTCTCCATCTCGAAGCGTCTGGTGAACCTGATGGGCGGTGATGTTTGGGTTACGTCTGAATATGGACACGGAAGTACATTCCATTTCACCTGCGTGGTTAAACTCGCCGATCAGTCCTTGAATGTCATCGCCAACCAGCTCCTGCCGTACAGGAACCACCGTGTTCTGTTCATTGACAAGGGCCAGAACGGCGCCCAGGCGGCCAACGTCATGAAGATGCTCAAGAAGATCGAGTTGGAACCGTTGGTTGTGCGGAATGAGGAACATGTCCCGCCACCCGAGATCCAGGATCCCTCTGGCAAGGAATCAGGCCACGCATACGATGTTATCATTGTCGACTCTGTGGACACTGCTCGGATTCTGCGAACATTTGATGAGTTCAAGTACATTCCCATCGTCTTGGTTTGTCCCCTGGTCTGCGTGAGCTTGAAGTCTGCGTTGGATCTGGGTATCAGCTCGTACATGACCACGCCTTGCCAACCGATCGATCTTGGAAACGGCATGCTTCCGGCACTGGAAGGGCGCTCGACACCAATCACCACGGACAACTCTCGTTCGTTCGATATTCTTCTTGCCGAGGATAACGATGTGAATCAGCAGCTTGCCATGAAGATTCTCCAGAAACACAACCACAATGTCTACGTTGTTGGCAACGGTCTGGAAGCCGTGGAAGCCGTCAAGGAACGTCGCTACGACGTGATTCTGATGGACGTTCAAATGCCGGTCATGGGTGGATTTGAAGCCACCGGCAAGATTCGCGAGTACGAGCGGGAGAGCGGATTCCAGCGGACTCCGATCATCGCACTTACGGCCCACGCCATGTTGGGTGATCGCGAGAAGTGTATCCAAGCCCAGATGGATGAATATCTGTCGAAGCCGCTCAAACAGAACCAGATGATGCAGACCATCTTGAAGTGCGCGACTCTTGGTGGCTCGCTGCTGGAGAAGAGCAAGGAATCCAGAATCTCGAGCAGTGGAGAGATGCATCCGATCCACTCGTCCGCTCCTGAAAACAATCAGAGCCAACAACGGCCAAACCAGCAGCTAAAAATGGAGCCGCTGCCGGACCCCCGACGGCCTGCTGCAGAGTCTCGGGCCGTCACCACGGGTCCCGTCACCCGAGGAAGCGCTGCTAGTCCCAACGAAGGCAAGGACGAAGAAATGATTGATGACCGGGTACGTTAGCGCGTATGTTCTCGAGGAAAATCGAGTGCGTGGTTGACCAGACCGGCTAATTGTTTTCATGTCACGCAGGCCTTCCTACGATCCAACAGTACTTAAAGTTGGTTGCATACCATCATTCTTGTTCCTTTCTTCCCTATCTTTTCTGCATCTGCAGATTTGTCAAATGGTTTTCGACTTGGCCTTTGATACCCTGTCTATACGAGTGTTTTGAATGATTTCCTTCTATCATGGTCATTGAACTGACCCCACCCCGGGAGAATATCTATATCCTGTCTGCATCCGCATTATCTCGTGCTTTTTATCTACCTCTTCCGTCGCTCCATACCTACCTAACCTCATCATCGGCAGTCAAAGCATGGCCTTCGACTAGCCCCGCCTCTCTTCCATTCTTGCATTCGCATGTTCTTGTTTCTTCTTCGGTTGATGGTGTTTGGCGCTTGCTGTCTTTTGACAAGACATTGATCGGTCTAGTCTGGTTTAGGCTGTTAGGAGGTCACTACGGGGGGAGCTTAAACTCAATGGGGAGTTTTCTACTGTCTAAAAGACTCTATTTTTGTGTCCCTGGGAAATCTATTGTATTTTTCCCCTCTTCTTTTTCTTCTACCAACTAGTCCTCTCTCTCTCATCTTCGCTTCTTTGGAACTGTCTTTCCCTGCCGTTCCAGTTTCCGTATTGCACTTCTTGTCCCTGCCCTGCCCTTCATACTGAGGGCTATATTCGCTCAAGGTTGTCACCCCAAGATCCGGGACAATTCTTGGTTCCATCTTTCCCCGGAAAGAATATCATTTACTTGCTTTGTGCCAAGACATCTCTCTTTTCCTTGAATCCCAGGTGGATGAACTCAGATTAATTTCCCGTCCTTTATTGTTACATTTCGGGTTCTCTCAAATCATTTATTGTCTGTGGCCTTTAAACCCTAAATCCAAAAGCATCAGCAATCTCATGCCTATTTTGCCGTTCCATATCTCCATACCCACAGCGATGATCAACAAGCTATAATTCTTCCCTCAATCGTATTAAGCTTCACACACAACATACAAGCATTCAAGCAATTCACCTTTTCACATCACAAAAGCCATCATACCCGATCTATCAACTTCCCGACATAAAGGAAACCAAATCTAACCTCGATCCCGCAGTCGACGGAATTTGATTGGCATTGCCGCATTCGAAGTCGTAGCCACCTCAGACACCGAAGTCGACAATAGCTCAGTTGTAGTGGTATTCAGGAGGCTGGTCGTGTTCGTGAAGATGCTGTTGGTCGTATTGGTGAAGATGGCCGTCATATTACCCACAACTTGGCGACGCACGACACCGGAGGTGACCAATGGCCTGCTCGAACTGGTCGTGGCCCGAGCCGCGGGTGAGCTTCCGCCAGCTCCAGCACCAACACCAGCTGCCGCCGATGTTTGGAGTGTCAGAGGCGTACTGGATACCTCGATTCTCGTGCTGAGACCCACACCACCGCCCGTGGGGGTCAACGGGGTCGATGTTCTGACTGTTGTAGGAGCGACCCGTCCGCTGGAAGAAAGTCCGCCGCTGATGTTGTTACCTGGACCGATTGAGCGAGATGATACTGGGGTGCTGAGTCCAACTGGAGGCGCGGACGAGGACGCGGCTGCACCTGCACCGCTAAGAGGAGTGCTAGCTCTAGCACTAGCACTAGAACCAGCTGCGGCTCCGGCTCCCGCGGGAGCAGAGGCAGCAGGAGGAGCGGCAGCAGGAGGAGCTGCAGGCGGGCAGCTAGTGACGGTGACAGTTGTCGTGACGACGACGGCGGGACAAGCTGCACACAGAGAGGAAAACGAGCCCGGGCATAGTTCAACAGTGATCGGTGTCGATTGTGGGACGGTGTTCGTCACGGCTGGAGTAAATACCACGCCACTTGCTCCGCCGCCGCCAGGCGCACCTGGGCCCGAAGGACTGACATGGCTAGACGCAGCGACTCCACCACCGCCAGGAGCACCGCCGCTGGGAAGAGCACCACCACTAGGAGTACCGGGACCACCTGGAGCGCCACCGCTGGGGGGAGCACCACCGCTGGGGGGAGCACCTGGAGCACCTGGAGTACCGCCGCTGGGAGGAGCACTACCACTAGGGGGAGCACCACCACTGGGAGGAGCACCACCGCTGGGGGGAGCACCTGGACCACCTGGAGTACCGCCGCTGGGAGGAGCACCGGGACCACCTGGAGCACCGCCGCTGGGAGCACCTCCCCTGGGAGCACCGCCGGGACCACTTGGAGCACCGCCACTGGGTGGAGCACCACCACTAGGGGGAGCACCGGGACCACCTGGAGTACCGCCGCTGGGAGGAGCACCACCACTAGGAGCACCGGGACCACCTGAAGCACCGCCGCTGGGAGCACCGCCGGGACCACTTGGAGCACCGCCACTGGGAGGAGCACCACCACTAGGGGGAGCACCGGGACCACTTGGAGCACCGCCACTGGGAGGAGCACCACCACTGGGAGGAGCACCACCACTGGGAGGAGCACCGGGACCACCTGGAGCGCCAACGCTAGGGGGAGCACCACCACTGGGAGGAGCACCGGGACCACCTGGAGCGCCAACGCTAGGGGGAGCACCACCACTGGGAGGAGCACCGGGACCACCTGGAGCGCCAACGCTAGGGGGAGCACCACCACTGGGAGGAGCACCGGGACCACCTGGAGCGCCAACGCTAGGGGGAGCACCACCACTGGGAGGAGCACCGGGACCACCTGGAGCGCCACCGCTAGGGGGAGCACCACCACTGGGGGCACCACCGGGGCCACCTGGACCGCTAGGAGCGCCGCCTCCTTGGGCACCACCACCAACAGCTCCGCCGGGACCACTGGGAGCACCGCCTCCAGGAGCACCGGGTGCAGCCGTAGCCTGGTTGGCTTGAGTAGCTTGAGCCGCAGAAACTTCAGAAAGGAAAGAGCTAAGAGCAGCGGGGCTTCCACGCTCCTCCAGCATGGCGCGCTTCTGCAAAATTGCGTGCTCATCAAGAGGGTCCAGGCTCATGTCTTCAGATGCGGGAGGCTCTGCCCGAACGTTTTGTAAGAGGGCCCAAGACGTGGCCAGTAAAAGCACCCATGCCTTTGAGTACATTATGTGCACTAGCTAGAAGAAGAGCGTCGTAATAAGATGACTCCAACGATCCAAAACCCGGCAGGACTGCTTAGACCTCTTGTAGATAACGTAGTAGGAGGTCAAGAGGTCGAGCCAGTTGGCAAAGAGACGAAATGAACTTGAAGTTTGCCGCTTAGAAGAAGGCGAGTAGATTCGAGGCTTTCGTGGTGGAAATCGAATTGAAAGAGCAAGAAGCCCCAATTATTGAGCAAGTCGAGGCGCTGAATGAAAAAGGAACAAGGGCAAGAGGCTGGTAATTTGTAGCGCGGCGAAGAAAACCGCTGCTCGATGTCATCTGAGCGTCTTTTCGGAGTCACAATCTTTGATAATTGTTTATTATGGGAAGTTTGGACAGCTTTCCCACGGGTTTGGGTTCCATGGCCAGAGCAAGGTCTCGGCCATCCTATTGGAAATGATCGGAGGCGAAGAACCATGGGTGGACATGGCCATCATCGTGACTTGCAGGTTACATCGACACTGCTATGATTGTGTGTCGTTGTCGGAGGGTTCACGCGAGTCGGACTAGTAGGAGGTGAGTGAGGCCTTTTAGCCCTAATCCGGTCAGTCATCGCGAAGAGCTGAACTATGCACTACAACAATCGATGCTCTCAACGATCTTTGGATAAATATACTGCCATTCATGTCATGTCAGATAATTCTTCCCAGTGCCAAAGATCTCCTGTCGTGGTGCGTCATATCCAGGAACGGAGTGTATCTCCGATTATCGAAGAAGAGGCTTGACTGCATTGCATCATTTTCATGAAAGTGACTGCCAAAGCAAGCCTTCCAATAATTGAGGAGCGCTAGATTTATCTTTAGGTAAACAAATCAATTAGCCTGAGTAGCAGCTATATACTAACGACAGTTTCATGTAGAAACGTTTCTTGTTCATAGGTCGCTCTCAAATGCAAATCCGCGCCGACCACTGACATCCGCAATAATGCCTGTGATCCACTGTACGAATTCCTGGGGAATGTCGCTTGCTCCTTCCATTGCATGGAGGAAATGCTTAGTAAATGGGGTGCCATAGGAGCTCATGCAACGGATGTCAGTGGACTCTACGCATAGAAAATGGCAGAACTGTTGGTTTCGAAGTCATCAAGTCGTATCTGAGGATATATCAATGGAGCTAGTAAATGGCCAGTGGGCGACGCCATCCAACTTGGATGACCTTGACGGCTGTACAGCACGCGAGACCCATAGCGTAACACACGACCGTGAACGTAATGAGGCCCCAGTACTGACCGTTACAACGATTCAGGATATTACCTGCAATCGGAATTCCGGTGAGGGTACTAAGTGGCAACATATATGTCAGTTGAGTGTATGTGTGACGACACTTGAGGGACAGTCTCACCCAAAGCTCACAATGGTGTAGGCAGTTGCGTAGTACCGACCATAGTGCTCGGTCTTGCAGAGTTGGCCAACACAAACGGGCGTGAGACTGATGTTGCTGCCACTAGCAAAACCGAATAGGGCCGAGTACACGACAAGCAGGGCCAGGCTGTTTCCAGCGGGAAGCCACAAGCATGCATTGCAAAGTAGGCACAGGGCCACTGTCGCGATCAGGGCATTGAAGCGGCCTAAGATGTCTGCAAAAAGGCCTGGCAGCGACCGGCCAAAGAATGAACCTGCGTTTAGAATGGCAATAATCTGGTACGATAAACGAGTAGAAAAGCCTTGATCGATGGCATAAGATGAGATGTAGGCAATCGGAACGAAGAGTCCCCATTCAATGAAGAAGACGCTCGCAGTTGTGAGTGTGAACCGCACATCCCTGAAGATACGGAAATCTGGCAGTATGTTCTCTTTGGAAAATGGTTTCTGGGGCAGCCGAGACTTGATAAGAAGACAACCAATCGACAATGAAATTAAACAGATCAAGGCGATCACTCGAGTGGCCCAGGCCCAGCCGATTTTGGGGAAAAGACTCTCGAGAATGAGAGGAAACGCCACGCCCCCAAGGGAGCCTCCGGTGGAAGCAAGCCCAGTTGCGAGTCCACGCTTCTCGTAGAAAAAATGGCCGATTGATGAGATGGCCGGCGTAAAGATGAGAGATGTGCCGATACCCCCCAAAACACCGATCACAATCATGAAATGCCAGTATTGTGTGCAGAATCCGAGGCTAATGACCATCGCCATTTGACAAATTGAGCCTGACAGAATGAGCAAGCGTGGGCCTCGTGCGTCAAAGATCGGGCCGATCTGGACGCCGCAGAAGAAGGTCAAGAAGGTATACATCCCGAAGATCCATCCAGTGCTGCCGGTACTGTAGTCTTTCAGCTGGTGAGTCTGGATGTATGCCTGGAAAGTGGCTATGGTGTTGATCAGCCCAAGTGATCCAAAAAGACCACAAAAACAGCCCAGCACCACCAGCCATGCTTCCAAGCCGCCTTCGGGGTACGTGTTTCCCTCTGCGTCCGTCGTCACACGGGTGATAGGGTCCCGGTGGACGGACCTATTTGACGGAGCCACAGTCGATGCCATTCGGTAAATAACCTCATCTGGTACTCTGTATTCGTGCTCCGGGGGTTGGTCATTTTTTGAATCTGCCGGCAAGCCGGCTAGTTCCTCAAAATTCGTCACATCTAGGTCGGTTGCATTTTCAGGGTCTGGACCTTCAGAGTTCTCCTGTTTCTCGTCTGTCACGGCACTCTGGAAGCCCTCATTTGTTGGTTGATGTCCATGGCCGTCAGCTAGATCCGATGTGCTAACAGGCCTGGAATTCGTGGACATTCTACTAGAGGTACTATGCCTCTAGGAATCAAGTCTTTCCGTTGGTCCTCAAAATGTTGGTTATGCCCGTGTGGTTATGACGTGGGTGTGGAGGATCTGGAAATTTTTCTGGAGAGAGGCGGAGGGCCTTCGTAGGAAGATTTATCAGTCAAAAGTCGGAGTCATCCTTTTCACTAGTAGAAAGAGTTTGATTGGTCTGAGTCTGGGGTTCCTGGGGGTTTTCCATGACCCCAAGGAAAATTCGGCGTCAGCGGCCATTGGCGGCCGAGGAGGAGTGGAGCACGCTCACTAGCAGTATAGGGCAACCCGATGCAGCATTGCCCAGCGTGACTTTATACGATGCGGAGGTAACTCAGAGCGTCGGCGGGTCCCGAATAAAGGTCTTCAAGGCGTTTGGCTCTAATGCTAGCAAAAGACCTTATAATAGGTAAATAAAGACACGGCGGTGATTATTGGCCCTATGAATTGACCCTTACGCGCCAAACCGGCACAAGCCGGCGTTCGTCGGGTTCATTCACCGATTTTTGAAATTTTAGATCCTATATTAAGATAAGTCCAAACCTTCTCATCAAATGGGCTTGTGGTCTAGTGGTATGATTTTCCCTTAGCATGGGAGAGGTCCGGGGTTCAATTCCCCGCGAGTCCATTTTTTGCTGTCCATTTTTTTGTTGTCTCTTTTCCGAGAGGTAGTTGTGTTTTTTTGGTGATGTGTGGGTGACATCGCCTCGCTAAACAGAATCAAGTAATCAATACAAAACAACAGGGCTGGCAAGATATGTAAGAAGTGACTGAAGTAATACCCCCGGAATAGGGGTGGGCCGAGGTTATCCCCGCAAGTCCATTTTTCGGCTCAAACAAGGCGTATTTAAGTTGCTGTTGCTCCTTTGCACTATTTTCGTATCATGTGTGCTAAACGCATTGATACTCGAACATAAATGGCGAACTTTTTGTATAGTTATAGTGCTGACTGAAACCCGAATCCGGTGACAGACAGCATTCCTCGCCAGTACCTGGCCCCTTTCCAGAAAGCTTGGCGAACAATTAAGCTTGCGATGATCAGGGGTCATGCTTTGACTGACGCTGTTTATCATGGCGACCTGCGAGTATTTATTCTTTCCTCATCAGATTTGATGTTGACCTGTTCTGCACGATCCTTCCCCGAGTGGGTCGGTAGGAGCCAAGGAAGATTGCGGTCAAAGACAACATCGCATGAATAATTTTAGCCGGCAGAGAGGCGTGTCTAATGGCCGTCGTCAGCCGTGCTGGGATGCTTCATGCGCCATTTGAGTGGGGGGGCTGTACGCCTCGCATTCTGTGCTTTAGCCGATGCAATCAAGTAATCTGAGGGGAATAACGAGTGCGTAGCAAGCCGGTGGCGACTAGTCCCCGCTTCTCATAAACAAGATAACCGTCGGGACAGCCGGAATCCGTCGCAGCCCCGGGATTCCTCCTTATCGGGGAATTGTTTTGATGGAGAGAGCCAAGAACCGTAGATAGAAACACGAGGCTCGAAGTCAAATCTCCTAGGCAACACCGCGTGATGAGAGCCTCGCAGGATCGAAATGAAAAAGCGGGGCCTAAATGCTAAATGCTACTCTATCACGCACGGTAGAGGGCTATCCGCAAAAGGGCCTATCACTTGCCTTTCCCGTCGGTAGGGACCCCGCTTGGACCGTGGAAGCCATGATTATCAGTGGAAGCGCAATCGCTATCGACAAGGGTTCTGTGGAGGCGTTCGGAGGTGCTTGGCTTAGCTTCATGCAATTAAAGCTATGGGCAGTCTGGACTCACTATATAGCCTGCATGCGCTCCCGGATCGTAGAAAGTGTTACTTCAACCCCCCTCTTGAACTGCCCCTCATTCCCTCCCCATTGACCCAGGATGTTGTTCAAATCGGCTTTGACATCCGCCCTTCTGGCTCTATCGCTGGGCTCGGAGGTTGTTACCGCTGCGAAGCATGGACGATTTGCGGAGAAAGCTCGTGCGCCTCAGGAGAGGGCCAAGAAGCATTTTGATGCCAGCAAGAACCCAGGCCACTCGCACCACTCGGATTTTCGTTTCCTGAGCTCCAAGACGAAGCGTTAGTGATATCCGCTCATCGTTATCCGTAGGAAAAGCACTGACCTATAGATAACAGCGTTTCTGGTCGACCACATGCCCGAGGTCAACTTTGACATTGGCGAGATGTACTCTGGTCTGATGCCCATTGACATGAACAATGACTCGCGGGCGCTCTTCTTCATCTTCCAGCCGACCATTGGCGATTGTGTCGACGAGGTCACCATCTGGCTCAATGGCGGCCCTGGATGCAGCTCCATGGAGGGCTTCCTGCAGGAGACTGGTCGTTTCATCTGGCAGCCTGGTACCTTTGCTCCGGTTGAGAACCCGTACTCTTGGGTGAACCTGACCAATATGCTGTGGTAAGTACAAGTCTGCTGGGGATTGACTGGATTGCGCTGACGGTGGCTCTCGTGCAGGGTTGACCAGCCTGTTGGGACTGGTTATTCCATCGGCACACCGACTGCGACCACGCAGGAGGAAACCGCAGCGGAGTTTGTGAAGTTCTTTAAGAACTTCCAGGAGACTTTCGGAATCAAGAACTTCAAGATCTATGTCACTGGCGAGAGCTATGCAGGACGTTACGTGCCGTACATCTCTGCTGCGTTTCTGGACCAGAAAGACAAGGAATATTTCGATCTTGATGGTAAGTGATGCAAGATGAAATAGACAACAAAGACTAGCAGAACTGACTTAGAACAGGTGCCTTGGCTTACGACCCATGCATTGGCCAGTTCGATTACGTCCAGGAGGAAGTACCTGTAGTGCCTCTTATCCAGCAGAACGCGAACCTGTTCAACTTCAATGAGACGTTCATGGCAGAGCTCGAGTATCTTCACAAAGCTTGTGGCTACGAGGAGTACATTGAAAAGCACCTTGCCTTCCCTCCAAAAGAACACCAGCCTCCCAAGTTCTTCAACTACACCACTCAGGCTAAGTGCGATGTGTTCGACCTGGTCTACAACGAGATCTTCAACATCAACCCGTGCTTCGACCTCTACGAGATCAACCTGATGTGCCCCCTGCTGTGGGATGTACTGGCTTCCCCAGCCTCGATCGACTACAAAGCCGTCGGGTCGACGATATACTTTGACCGACCAGATGTTAAGCGGGCCCTGCACGCTCCCAATGTCACCTGGCTCGAGTGCTCGAATCAGCCCGTCTTCGTGGGCGGAAACTCTGGCCCAGAGCAGGAGGGCGACACCTCTGCCAACCCCATCGAACATGTCCTGCCCCAAGTCATCGAGGGCACCAACCGCGTCCTGATCGGTAACGGCGATTACGACATGGTCATCATAACTAACGGGACGCTCCTTAGTATCCAGAACATGACCTGGAATGGCCATCTTGGCTTCCAAGAAAAGCCTCACAAGCCGATCAACATCGATATCCCCGATCTCATGTATGCCAACGTCTTTGCTGAGGACGGTGCCTCCAGCTTGGATGGTGCTCAGGGTATCATGGGTATTCAGCACTACGAGCGCGGACTCATGTGGGTTGAGACTTTCATGAGCGGCCACATGGAGCCCCAATTCCAGCCGCGCGTCTCTTATCGCCACATCGAATGGCTGCTGAGGCGCCGCGATGATATCTAAAGGCCTGGTAGTGGTGAGACAGCGATGATTTAGTACATATGTGTCATAAGAACATCGCTCCCTCGAGAACATAGTTCAAATATGCAGATAAATCAATCATGTTGGCATTTGCACTCAGGTAGCCAGACCCCTGCATAATATCTTCCCCAGACCGCAACTCGGCTGCTACTTCCATGCACATGTATGAAACACGGGACTCCAGGGTGTTTGTGGCATTCCTATGCCGTTTCACCGCCAGATTCTTCCTCGTGAACCTCTGGCATTCTTTTCCCCCATGGGGTTTAATTTTCCATCGAGACACGGTAGGTGTAGGTAGTATACAAGTGAACCTGTGTTTATAGTTCCAATCTGAGGGGGTCTCTTCATCATCCCTTGACTCATACAGTAAAATTACTCAATTTTGAGGCTTCAATCACAAGAGACAGTCATTAGGTGATGTCATTATTCTCAGGACGACAGGATTGACTTTCCATTTCGGGTATCTTTTTGCTAAGCCTTTCTGTTGCTCGGGAAATCTTAGGATAGTAACTATTGTGTATTGATTCATGTTATATGTCGCAATTCAGAATATTTACTACAACAATATATGTTATATGGATGGCATAGTGAGTGTGCTTTATGATGTCGTGGGAGTGGATCGTCCTACATTATCGACTCCACCAACTACGATTATGATTGGAAAGTTTTGAATGGTTGGACTGCTGAAAGTGAAAACCACCGAGATATAACATGGTCTTTAGACATCTTCTATAGAGTACGATTCATTCTGATCTCCGCATAATACTGGGTTGATTGAAGTATATCCTTAAGACTGGTCCTGTTATAAATACTGCCTTACACTCACTGTTTCCTACAAACCAAAGAAGAACATCTTAGGTACAAAAGAACCCCATTTCCAAGTCAATATCACCTCATAATACCTTTCCCGATCCACTTTATTCCGTAGAGTGTTATAGTTTTCCCAAAGTGGAGATTATGGACGCCTTACTCACACCCCGATGACATACCATTGAATAAATTTCATTACTAGTGTCTATCGACCTAGTTTAGTGCGAGGACATTCACTGCCGAGGAGGCTGTAATATAGCATTCGACGAGGTTCTTGTTCTCACTCTGCAATACACCGTTATACGTAAGGTTCCCATGAGAGACACGATGTGGCAAATATTGGCAACAAGCTAACATTTATACAGTCATTGTAGAAACTCCGCTCAATTCGGCTAATCGGAAATGGCCTTAGATCTGAGCCGATTTTCTGTGATGCCAAGGAAGGCCATCGGTGGATTGTGCTTTGTGTTGGGCCGCCGATTATGTACTAGATATGAACTGAGTGGATTGATTCCATGCTCCGTACTCCGTACAGGCGAAAGAAATATCCCTCAGTGGGGAAGATTTACCCTCCAGTTTCCAAGAACGTACGTGTTTCGCCGATGATTAGACTTGTGCTCTGCCGTGAAACATTATGGTCATTCTATGCCAGACTCCGAGGTATCGAGTCAAAGGAACGGCCGAGAAGAATCTTCGGGATATGAATAGGGCTTAGAGGTGGCGTGCCAACGTAAAGTGCTTGACAGGACGCGAGGATCGGGATTAGCCCGGAGTTCCTTGTACAACGTAAAAAAAAAAAAAAACAGTGTATAGTGCTGGATCAAGGGGAAGTCTCGAGATGTGGCGGATGTGCCCGTTGGCCATTCCCACTCGTAAGAAAAATTACCAGTAATTTTGGTCTTTCCGTGGGAGTTCCTATGACTACTCTGATTCTGATTCGCCCGGTGATGAGCGAGGAGTCTCCGATGTACCCACGGGTACGAAGTCATCCCGCAACCGGAAGGGATTCGCCGCGCCGACAGAAAGTATGCTGCTTCACTGAGGGCCACATGGAGCAGTTTGATCACGCGGTCAATTGTGTCATAGTGCATGAATCCTAGCTGTGGGGGATTTTTTTTTTCCAAATGAATATTTTCCTTACCACAAGGTTGAGTTAAGGCTCCCACGGCGGGATTCTTGGCCTTTTCTTGGAAAATGGACTTGCCGCAAAAATTTTCGCTGTGGATCCTCCAATAATACAGCCTGGTATGAAACCCATTTAGGACTTCGGTCCTGAAGCCACTCAGCCCCTTCCGATCGTCCCAGTTCCCATCCGGCCATTGTCGGGCGGCCGACAGTCAGTTATTCCGAGCTGAAGCGAGCGACACGGCGTCATCACACGCCCTTAAATTCGGGTGGCGTCCGCGGCTCCTGCGCCTCAACCTTACTCGGATGTGACCCAACGCTCGGTACTGCACCACGACTGCTCATTTTGACGAATAATTGAACCCGACAGGCTGGAGATTGTGAAAAGCCAGTGTATGTATCCGGATTACATACAGACAGCGACTAATCCCACCGGGGCATGTCATGATGTCCGTTGCGTGGGCCCGCTATGGCTTGTATTGGCCAATACCGGCCTTGCCGCACTTTATAAGCCGTACCACCGTTATTGTTGTGTAATGAAAAGAAAGAATGGGAAGGAAATACCTATCCTGGGAATCACGGTGCAAATAATTGTATATAGCTCGGTACAGCCCACCTTCTCCATACCACTTCCCTCTCTTCCCTTTCCCCCACACGTCCTCTCCTTCCCCCACACCACACACCACACCTCATACACTATCTCGGACGAGACATAGCTCTCTTCCAGCTTCCTCTTTGTGAGAAACAGACAGAAAAAAGACACGCTCGTCAGGTACTTGCGCAAAAACGGTCCTGCTCTCAAGTAGCGTCTATTGCCACCATATTCGACATCGATTTACGACCGCAACTGCCATCCATAGCGGTCTGCTTTGTACGACGATTCACGATTGCAGCATTTCTCTGCCCGGTGTCCCGAATTAGGTCCCGATTGCATCTTTTGACCATCTTCGGATTCGACAGCCCCAACTTGTAGTCTTGCCCTAACCGGTCCGGTCTACTTGTCCCTCGACGAACAGCAGATAGCAGCAATTCCCGCAGGCGATTCGATTCGAAATCCGTTCACCTTTTCACCCCAAGCGCCTTTGTCTCCCTGAACCCCCCCAAGTCGGTCAAGATGGGTATCACAAGATTTAATCCGTTCAAGAAGGACCGCCAAAACTTTCCGGGCATTGTGATCCCGCTAGCTGATGCACCCGCACATCACGGTTCTGGTGGCAGCGACGTCGACGAAAAGAAAGGCAGCGTTGACGACAAGAGCCTCGACCGTGCTTCCTCCTCGGAGAATGGCGCGGCCTCTAGCTCTCAGTCCGAAACTAGCCATTTGACCATCGAAGCTCTCCGCGCGGAGGTCGAGGCAGATGTCGCTACTGCGGGCCATGACTCTGCGTATGATCGTATGTGCCTCTTGTTCCGGTTCTCACCCATTGTTTGGAATTCCCCATGAGCCAAAAGCGCACTTTGCCCCTTGGTTTTATCCCTGTGAGTGCCTTTATGTGGAATATGATCTGATTTGGTGATTTTGTAGGCAAAGCAAAGGTGATCAACAGGGCCGTCCAGGATATCGGCATGGGCCGGTACCAGTGGGAACTGTTTGCCCTCTGTGGCTGCGGTTGGATGGCGGATAACCTCTGGCTTCAGGTGAGTCAAATTGGAGAAAATATAACAAAAATTGATCTGACCATATACAACAGGGTGTTGCCCTCACCTTGACTCAACTGTCGCTGGAGTTCAATGTGGATGACTCAACGGTGCGCTTTACGACCTGCGCTCTGTTCTTGGGTCTGTGTATCGGTGCCTCGTTCTGGGGTATTGCCTCCGATATTATCGGCCGGCGCTACGCTTTCAATATCACCTTGTTCCTGGCTGGCACTTTCGGCCTGGCCTCGGGTGGTGGTCCCAACTGGATTGGGACCTGTGCTCTATTCTCCTGTATCGGTCTCGGCGTGGGCGGCAACCTGCCTGTTGACGGCGCTCTCTTCCTGGAGTTCCTGCCCTGTGCCTCTGGAAACATGTTGACTATGTTGAGTGTTTGGTGGCCCGTTGGCCAGCTGATTTCCAGTCTGCTCGCTTGGGCTTACATCCCAGCTTACACCTGCACTGGTAACGGCCCCTGCCTCAAGGAAGACAACATGGGCTGGCGCTATCTGGTTCTCACTCTGGGTGCCATCACTTTCCTCATGTTCACTGCGCGCTTCTTTTTCTTCCACTTGTACGAGTCGCCCAAGTACCTGCTTTCGCGCGGCCGCCAGGAGGAAGCCGTTGCATCTGTTCACGGCATTGCGTACAAGAACAAGTCCAAGACGTGGTTGACCAGCGAGATCCTCAACGAGATCGGCGGCTACCCCGACGAGAAGGAACAGGAACAGCAGAAGCTCTCCAACTCCCAGATCGTCGAACGCTTCTTCTCCAAGTTCTCTCTCGAGCGCATCCGCCCTCTATTTGCCACCAAGCGACTGGGTTTCACCACCGTTCTGCTCTGGTTCTGCTGGGCCGCCATCGGTATGGGCTACCCGCTTTTCAACGCCTTCCTGCCACAGTACCTGAAGAACAACGGCTCCGGAGACACCTCGACCTACACCGAGTACCGCAACTACGCTATCACCTCGATCGTGGGCGTGCCGGGATCGATTTTGGCCTGCTACACAGTCGAGATCAAGTACGTCGGCCGCAAGGGTACAATGGCCATTTCAACTCTGATCACTGGCGTGCTGCTGTTCTGCTTCACCGCGTCTTCGAACTCCAACGTCCAACTCGCCTGCAGCTGTCTTGAGATGCTCTTCCAGAACATCATGTACGGTGTCCTCTACGCCTACACCCCCGAAGTCTTCCCGGCTCCCAACCGCGGTACCGGCACCGGTATTGCCAGCTGCTTGAACCGCATTGCAGGCCTCTGCGCCCCAATCGTCGCCATCTACGCTGGCTCGGGCAACCCCAACTCTCCCATCTACGCCTCGGGTGCGCTGATGCTTGCGGCTTTCGTGGCTATGTGTCTCCTCCCCATCGAGACGCGCGGCAAGCAAACTCTGTGAAAGGTGGCAGGGGCAGTGGTCTTTCTGAACCGACCACTTTACTTCTGTTCACTGCCATCAAGTATACTTAATGTACTTCTGACGCGAGGCCCGAAACAGCTGTTCGGCGCTGCACGACCAGATCTCGGGAGGAGCAGCAGTGGCAGCTCTGCCATTGAGCCAGCCTCCTTGCGCTCGAGGATCTCTCGGATCGAACGAAAGGGCCCGGCGCCTTCTGTACAGCATGAGCGAGAAAGGAGCGAAGAGGAGGGGTGTATATAGAGTTTGCCTTGAGAGCTTACTGTTGTATATCTTGTTTTATACTTGTTTCTTTCTGGCTTATCCCAGAGAGCATATGCACGAAATGAATGCCTGTCACGTCTTAGTCTTTCCTTTCCTTAGTGCTTGCTCCCTGCCGGAGCATTCTCAAAACGTAGGAGACTTGAACTCGAACTGAATCATACATGTACACTGAACCTCTACCGAGCTCTACGCATGAAAAATCGACTAGGAGACGGTCGGCCGAGAGGGAAAAATACAACATACAGATAAGCTGGATGCAAGCAAGTGAGAATTTTGAACAAGATGCGGTGCTAAGCAAACAGAGAAAAAAAGAGCCCTATGAATTCATTCAAAACGCCCACCCCAGACGATAATCGAACAAAGTATGAGAAGGGGGAAAAATGAAATTTGAATGGACTGGTATGACAGAAACAAAGATGGAAATTCTTTCCCCTATCCATTTTGTAACATGCATAATTCTTCGCCGGAGACCCGAAAAAAAGCACTGTGCTAAGAAAGGAAAAAGGGAAAAAGAAAGGCGAATAGACAATGCGTGTGCTTGTAGATCCGAAACCTAGAATGACATCGCTCGTGCAATGGACGTGTATGTGGTGCTCGGAGGGTAGTAGTAGATCGCGAGTGGATATTGGCGAGTTCGGGTCATGCTTCATGTTCAAGCCACCGGTTGTCCTTCATTGCGGCGTTCTCGCTTCTCTAATAAACTGGCGTTGTCGAGACTAAGTTCGAAGGGCTCTGCGGGTTTGCGGCCAATAGTGTTTCGGGCCGCTGCGGCAACAGTGGCGTCGTGTTGTCCGTATCCCTGCTGTTTGGGCTGACGATGTGCCTGTCGTGCCTGGGCAGCGGTGCTTTGTGCCCCGAGGTTTGTAGAGCGTAGCTTGGCCTCCATTCCTGCCATATCGCCGCCTTGTTGGGGGGCAGTTCCTTTAACGATCTTGGTGGGTGGCTCTGTGTTTTCGTCTGTCCGCGGCCGGTGTGCGAGTGGCTCGTCGCCGTAGTCTTCATTGAGAGAATCAAGCGCTGACTGAAAGCCTGCGGTTCCACTCCGGAATCCTTTGGCGGCATTCTTGCGCCGCTTTGCTTCTTCTTCTTGTCGGTGAACTGCGTATCCAACATCGAAGACTTCGCGGAGGTTGAATGCGCCGGGGGAACGGAAGTCCATCCGACGGTCGGATGCCGTGGAGGGTTGATCGAGGAAACGGGCACTGGCAGGAAGGTACGGAGCTTGGTCCGCACCGACCGGGTCGAGTTGTTGCGGGGCATTTTCGCGGACAGGGCCATACGGGGTCGCAAGCGGGGGTGCATCTGCTGCAGCGGTTGTCTCCTCGTCCGTCTCCCGGATCCAGGGGTGTGCAAGGAACTCCGTAATCGAATAGCGCTTCTCGGGGTCCACCGTGAGCAGGTGTGAGATCAGGTCTTGTGCGGATTTAGAAATGTCATCCCACCAGGGCGACAGAAAGGTATACTGGCCCCGGGCCACCTTCTCCGTGAGAACCTGGATGCTCTCGTCGTAAAATGGTGGAAACCCACATAGAAGCGTGTACAGGACACAGCCCATGGCCCACATGTCCACACTCTTCGAATACCGCTCATCTTTCACAATTTCCGGCGCGGTATAACCGACGGTACCGCATGGAGTCATCGTTTGGCTGTCCCAAATCACCTTGGAGAGGCCAAAGTCTGCAATTTTAATCGTGCCAATGCCTCCCGAGCCAATGCCGGGGAGGAATTCCCCTTCGTCCTCCTTATCCTCATCACCCGGCTGTACAGGCTTAGGGCTTTTGCTGGGTATAAAGGGGGTTGGGTAAAAGAGTAGATTCTCTGGCTTAATATCTCTGTGATGCGGTTAGCTGGAAAGCATCTCGGAGGGGAAGGAAACACGAACCGATGAACGACACCGGACGTCTCGTGTAGATATTCAATCGCTTTGGCCACCTGCACGATTACATGCCGACTGAGATCCTCGCTGAAGTATGTTAACCGCACGATCTGGTGGAATAGCTCGCCTCCCGGGCAGAGTTCGAGAATGATGTAGTAGTATTGTTTGGATTCAGAGAAGCTGACCAGCTTCACGATATTCGGATGGTCGAGATTGCGCATGATTTGAACTTCCTTGAGGATGTTCGCTCTCTAGAAAAAGGTCACGAGTCAGCCGTGTTCACAGACCCCAGTCATCTTGAACAAGCGAGGAACCCAAAAAAAGGTAATCAGATGAAACAAAACTGCCACAGAGCAAGTAGAGTGTGATGAAGAGAGAGTCGCGCACCTCTGCAGCCCGAGGGACCTTCACAGTAGGATGAACATGGCCGGACTACATAGAAAAGAACAAAGATTGGCGATTATTTTCACGACTACTCCCCGGATGGAGTTGCGTGGCCGCCAGAACAAAAGCCGCAGTAGGACAGAACAGAGTGGAAAAAGGAGCCGCATCCATACCTGATTACTGTTCATCTCGAATTTCCGCACGACCTTGATCGCGACCTCATCGTACTCCGTGGTGGTATCCTTGGCGCGGTAGACATTGCTGAAGGCGCCGTCGCCCATCTTCTCCAACAAGATCCAGCGCTCCAGGCCGGGATATTTGGGCATCTTGGACCGGTTCACTCGCTCCTCTGTAACGAGCCGTTCAATCTCGGCGGCGCGCTCCCGCTTGGTCTGGGCCTCGGCGGCTTTCTGGGCCGCCGTTGGGCCATCCTGTCGGGTGTCTGTGGTATCCAGATTGGCGAAATCGGGGGTGTACAGGCCTTGGGGTTGTGGTTCCTGCTCAGCATGGATTGTGGAAATGTCGGTGGTGGGTTCGGCATGGGGGGGCACGAGGCGGGCCTGTTTGCCGTGGCGGATAAAATTCTTGATATTCTGTATGGTGCTCATGATTAAACAATCGACGAGGGGGGGGTTGGAAGGGAAAAAAAGAAGGGGGGGGAGGGGGGGGGAGTCTAAAAGAAGGCTAAACGGACTGGGGGAAGAGCAATGGGAAGGTAGAAGAGGAAGGGATGAGATCAGGGCCGTGTGGAGGGAGTGCGATGATGACGACGGGTGGGCGATGTCATCGTTGTTGCGGGATGGCCGCCGCGCCGAATCCTGTTGGGCATGACGCCCGGCCCCGCCACTGACGCGCCTTTCCATAGTATATAACTGATTAGATTAACTGGATCCCTGGATGGTGGATTATACATAGGAGAGTCCATTTACGATTATGTTGCCGGTTCTTATGATGGCCAACGGCGCGCCGTTGGAGGTCCTGGGGTCCCGATAAGCTACGTCTTCGCACCGCCGGTCTCAATGATGCTATTCCTCCTCGAATGAGGGTGATATTGCCCGGGATATTCTTGGTTCCTGTGGAGGTCGATATCGTCATATCGCCACATGTTTGTAAAAATGCCCGGTTCCGAACCTGGTTGTAGTAACCGTGGGAGCCAAGAATGCCAGCCAGACAAACAAGTCAGTAAGGAGCTGAAACAAGAAGCCGCCCGTTCAGGAACGCGACATTTGGATCTGGACTTCCCCACATGGACCGGTGGCCTCGATGGAGATATCTAGTGAGTGTGTTGATGTTGATAGTGGGGAGGATGGAGAGGATGTTGAAAGAAGAAAGAAAGGGACTAGAGACAGAAGGGAAGAGGCTGGCGATGAGCAGGGGCCTCAGACGCACACACGGCATGATTGTGACCCTGGACCCCATCCGGATTCTTTCTTCTCCGTTTCATCCTCTATCTCTTTCTATCTGCTCTCCCCCCCCCCTTCGATGCCCTCTTCGCTGATGGGTGTCGCTATCATCTGTTCCCGCCATCACCTTCCCTCCATAGTCCGGGGAATGCGCCCACAACTGTGAAGGCGTCTCAGCCCAGCCACACCACCGACCGGCCCCCTCAGGCCCCTCCCCCCTAAAAGTGGCACGTCGCATCCTTCCAACTTGCACACCATCGCACCCAGGACGTCCACAGGGGAATGCGGGATTAGCATCTGTATATATCGAATCGCTGACTCGCTGTACCTTGATCGACTACTGTACGGTACACCTACCACCTACATACGATCTACTCCCTTGCATGCGACCGAGACAAAATCCCCTGGAAAGCTACGTCGCCTATCCCGAAAGAGACACCTTTGTTTTCCCTCCATCGCCGACGGTCGCGCATCCTGCTGGAGGATCACTACTGCCCTCAACTCGCGATGCGACCTCGGGACCGACTCTCGCCCGAAGCAGTGAGCGCCGATCTTTCAACGACATCGTCTACGAAGAGCGACCGTAAATAATCTCCGCTGGTGCCATTGCGCCGACCATGCCAGGCGTGGAAATCATGAGTACGGTGATGGATTCGCAAGGACTGGAACGACCGCTGCTTCGGTCTCACAAGGCTCTGCCGCGGCGGGGTATCGTCGTTCCCAATATTGAAATCATCCAACCGGCCTCTCCGGATCAGCTCACGGGGGCGCCGGCGCCTCCTTTGACTCCTCCCGGCATCAGCGAAGGAGACCTCGCTGCGGACGACGATCCCACGCCTCGAAAACCGGATTCCTCTTTGCTGGACACTCAGACGGCAGGCATGTTGACTCCTCGCCTTCCCTCCAAACCTCCAACCCCGGATGTGACGCCGCCTCGGACGAATTCGAGCAAGCGACCGGCCCTTAATCAATACATCGATCTTTCTTCCTCCTCTCGCGCGGAGTCATTCCAAACAGCCCGTGAGAGCATGTCATCGGACACAGACATGGAGACACCTGTCCGTTTATCTCGGCCCATGTCACGGGAACCCAAACACGGTGTCCAACTGAAATCGAATGGCCAAAATGGAATCCACGCAAATGGACTGAGCGCCAAAGAAACGCCGTCCTTGGGCTCACAGCACGTCAGCGAGACAGAATATGAAACCGGCTTCGAATCCTTTGATGGAGATTGGGGAACCAGCCAGAACGAAGTCTCCCCAACCCCGGGGGCAAAAATGGATAAGCCCGGTGAGGACCATCATCGATCGGGCCGCAAGTCGGACCTCGACCACGATGATGCGCTGGATGTAGAGGATCTCGACGCTTCGTTGATGAAGGAAAAGACTCTACGCGATCGGGTCCACTCGCGTGAAGTCGCAGCGAGTGCGTCCATGGAACGATTCCGCGAAGATATCGGTTGGCCTTCCTCCGATGTCCCGCCTTCGCAGAGCGACAGTGCCGACACTCGTCGATTCTCAGGAGTGTCTAGCGCATCTACGGTCGAGGCGATGATCATTGATTCCCCCAAACGCGCCCAGCGGACGCTGCGACACACGGACAAGAGGAACTCTCTGCGCTCGGCCAGTTCCCCCATCACGAGGTCTGAGCGTACATCCGTGGTGTCGAGCTCTGAATCGCAACATCGCCTCATCCACAAGGCCGCCCGAATCTCGGACCAGGATCGCCGAAGTGTGTCTTCTGGCATCTCCTTCTCCACCAAGACTACAACGAGCGCGCTGCACCCCAATATCGAGATCATTCCGGTGGTTGTCGTGCCTGAAAGGCGCTCGTCCTTGCAGTCAGCTCACAACAGTCATGTGCCTTCCAAACACGGCTCTCAACGGTCCAGTCAACGTCCTCCAACGGTGTTTGCTAGTTCTGTGGATGCGCCATGGAAAAAGAAGAAACGAACCATGTCCGATTCGGTTTCCACCCGGTCTCAGGAGACGACGGGTGCTCGGGGTCGACGTTTCAGCCAACCTATCATTCCTCCTCGCAGCTCATCCCTTTCTGCGCCAACGAGTCAAAATAATTCCCGCGCTACATCCCTGACGTCAGCGAGCCTGCGAAGTCATACATTGGCTATGGACCTGGAGATGCAAAAGCAACGTCAGCAGCAGCCCGTGTCACCTCCCCGAAACAATGTTCTCGGCGCGAAGGCGCCTGTTTTACTGGAACCGCCCAACTTACAAGCGGTGATCATCAGTTCTGATGACTTGCTCCAACCTCCTTCTTTGCCCTTCACACCGAGCTCAATCCCCTCGTCGTCGCCGGGTCCGATAGAAATCCAGGAGGCCACCGCTATCAGCCTGTTTGCTCATAACAATCACTCCCTCCTTTTGGTCGACCCTCGAGGGCTGGCACAGCCACGCGCTCTCCATGGACTGGGACTGCAACCAACTCGCAGAAACACAACACCAGATCGCCTCATCGGGACGGTTCACGTGGAATCTCCACTGAGAAATCCTCGGCCTCCACCTAAGCCTCCAATCGCCAAGCACCTCCCACCACTTCCCCCACAGGCGAAGGCGGCCAGCCAAAACAACGATGGACCTCTGGGACGGCGATGGAACTCTGTTCGCCAGACCTTGGGGAGTAATCGGCCTCGTTCGGATTCCTTCAATACCCTGGCTCGGTCTTTTTCCATGAAGCCGGCCAAGAACCGTAAATCGGGCATGGAGATAGACAGCAAGCTCCAACCATTTTGGCGGCCGCGTGGTTTCTGGGAAAACGTTCCGGGTTCTCTAAAGAAAGAGGACCCGTCCGGTCAGCGGACCGCGCCAGACGCCGACGAAGGCCTGATTATCAACAACTCGCTGGGCCTACCACAATATCGGGTCGTCATTGAAGGTCCACCTTCTCTAGCACGCCGCAGTCCCGAAATGAGACGGCTTTTTGACGGCATGTCGTCGACTCTCCAGCTCCATCACAATGCCAGCCGGGGCAGTTTGGCCGATCGCAAGATTCTCCGCACTGGATCCCCGCTATATCAGCATCGCTACCAAGCCCTATCTCGCTGGGGCCTCCGGCTGCGAGCACTGTCACTGCGCAACGTGCGCAATCGCTTGCGGCGCGTTCGTCAACGACGAGAGGAACGCAAGCGAGCAGCCCGGAGGGAAACCCTTAAACAGAACATTGGCGGACCCGTTTATGTGGCCTCCAGCGCTACCCAGGGCGTGGTCGCGAGCTGATTTTTTTTTCATCTTACTGCTCATTCTTATCCTCCCACGTTTTCACTATACCCCTCGACTACGTCTTCTTCTGATTGGATATGTTTCGCCACGCTTTGACGATGTCTACGATGATGCATCTGGGCGTCTTCTTATCTATGCCCTTTTTTGCCTTTCACCTTTCACCTTTTATTTGCAATACGAAAACCACGACCATGATTTACGAAAGCACAGTACGATGCTTATGACGTGAATGACGATTGAAATCTCACCTACACCGCGTTGATATTCTTGCTGCATTTAGTTTTGTGTTTTTGTTTCTGTTTTATTCTTCCTGGCTTTCAAATGTACCATAAGCCCGGTTCTGCAATTCAGCCTTTGCATTTTCTCACACATATCATCAATTATAATCTCGTAGACATAGATGTCAGTCAACGTCTCCCACTCCAGTACACTCCCCCGTCACCTCCTCTCCCTCTCCTCCTCCCTCTACCCCTCAAACTTGACCGTCCTCTAATCGCCATACTCCCGTACTCAACCTCCCTCTCTCGTCTCCGCCTCCTCTCCTCCCCAGTTCCCGGCCCCGTCGCCCCAGACTCGCTCGTATCCTCCTCTTCTCGTTCTTCACCAACCTCACCCCCGCGCTCATCATCCGCAGATCTAGACTGCGTCATTGCCTTCACCCGCCGCGTTCTTAGAATCGATTCCCACAGTGGCGGATCGAGGAAGGGCTGCGGGATGGCGGAGAAGGAGACTTCGATGCGGGGCGGTTTGCGATCTTCTTCGTCTTCTAGGACCCCTGGATCCCGGTCTTCTTGGCTGTTTGTATAATTGTGGTGTGCGCCCTTGGTTCGTATTGAGGCTGCTACCGCACTGGGATTGAGGATGCGCTTCACGGGCTGATGGTGGGTTGTTGGTGTTGGTGGGAGGAGAGCGCGTTTTGGGGGGATGAGCAGGGTTGAGGGGGGTCGGGAGTGAGTTGGTGGTGGTTTTTTGGGGGACATTCTTGTTTCTTTGTAGATATATAGACACGTTATATAGGAAGAGAGGGGATTAATTAGAATAGAAGAGTGAATGCGACGAGGTGGGACTCCGAATGGGATGAGGTCAGTCGACCTTATCGCTTATCAACAACATGACTATGTAGATTCAAGAACTATTCCAGGTTAACAACCTCTTCTTCGCCTTTTTTCTGTTCAGCTCATTTCTCCCTCTCCCGCAACACAATCCGCAACACGAAATTCGGCACGTAAAACTCCTCGAACGAAAGCGATCCCGTCAACGAGCCACTGGCACCACCCGGCATGAGGATATCGTAGTTGACAAGCAGATGCGCAAAGACAACTTTCATTAGAGCGCCAGCCATCCACCTACCGGGACTAGGCGGAACACAGAAAAACAAAAATAGTCAGCCGATGTCAACAGTGACGAAAGGAGGAGGAGGGGAGAGAGAAGCGGTCGGTATTGAAATCCAACTATGCGGGAAAGGGAAAACAGAACAGAATCTCACCAGGCATGCACGCCCATCCCGAAGACGAGGTAGCCCGGGCTCAAATCCACGAGTCCTGTATTCTGCGTGCCAGCCGCGGCGCGCTTTGCGAACCGGAAGCCATCGAAAGACTCCGGGTTGGCGTAGTGGGTGCTCGAGCGCTGGATGGCGGCGCTGGGGACGCCGACGTGGGTTCCTCGTTGGAGGGTGATTCCTAGTTTGTGTTGTGATTAGTGAGGTAGTGGATGCATCCTTTTTCCTTCCCAGAACAAATTTTCATACCGTTCGATAGCTCTAGTGGCTTGACGCAGACTCGATGCGCAGACACTGCAATGCGCTGTTAGTCTTCTGGACACAGTACGCGCCCTCTGTATGGAAAGGCGTCACATCACATACCGGCCGCAGGTGGATGCAGCCGCTGACACTCTTTCAGGAAAGAATCCAACAGTGTCATTCGATTACACGCCGAGACAGTGGCGCCGTCGCTGAACAGGGCCTCGATCTCGTCGCGCAGGGGTGCGATGTATTCTGGGCGTCGGGCGAGCTCGGCCAGTGCACCGTAGAGAGCCTGGAGGGTTGTTAGTTATTAATTTGATATTATCTTTGCTGGGGATGAGTCGTGTGCGCTTACATAGCCTGTCGTGTAGATGAAGGCAAACTGCAGCAGGAGCATCTCGCCAATGACCTCTGAGTAGCTCCATCGCTGGCGGAGAACGGAGCTCTCGTACAGCCAGCGGAAGATCTCGACCTAGGCACGATCGGTTCAGTTTCTTTTTCTGTTTGGACGGTGCGAATGCGAGATCGAACCGGCTTGTCTGCGCTCTCGGTACTAGCTCCCTGGTCATCCGGGACAAATCCAGTACCCATCTCATCATGATACTCGGCAGCCCGCGCATTGAAGTGCTTGAGTAGTATCTTGCGTGATGCATGCATATCCCAGCGCGTCCCCAATGTAGCCAGGCGACTAACGAATCCGCCAATATATCTGCGCGATCATAGAGAACTCCGAGATCAGCTGCTAACCCGACACAGAGCAAGGTGCATGCAATCTCACCGTTTCAGACAATCCGGGACCAGAAACTGCACCCGAGTCGTCATGATCATCCCGAGGATATGCTCTTTAACAGCCTTGAGATACTCCTCGTTCTGAGAGAGACGTTCACCAACTAGGGCAAAGCTGCCGCTTCGTGCGACAATCGAGTACGCAAAGTCGAAGCAGTTGACGGCACATTCTGTGTTGGGTGTTAGCGAGACCGAGACTCATCTCTGTATTGGTAGACGTACCCCCATTCTTGAACTCCAGTGTGCGAAATTGCGAGAGGATCGCCTCGTTCATAGAAGGCATGTACCGGTCCAACTGCTTGTACACCGTGCCTCGAATGAGTCCCGGCGTAGTCTTGGCAATGGCAGGCCATCCACCACCCTTGGGGAAGTATCCCGGCATGACATGGGAAATCTGCAGAAGCTGTTGATAGCGCTACGGTTTCAGTGACCGTTTTCACTAGAGGCACGCAAGTAGAGTATCTTGTTTGCTTACCTGGTCAATCCACGGCTCTGGCGAAGCAACTGCACTCGGCGTATTTTTGAGTTCTTCGATCAACTTGGGAGTGCACAAGATGATTTGCCCGAAGCGAAAGGTGCGTGGGATCTCGAACAGCGAGCTGGAAAAACGCGCACAGCCGCTTTTGATCAGGCCGGGTCCGTCAATGACGAAGCGGTAGTGTTGGTACAGGGTTGCCAGGGCACTCTTGCCCGCGGCAAAGGGGATACAGTCCTACATATTCGGACGAAATGGGTTAGCAGGATAGTGGGGATGTCCTTTCTCCAGAATGTACAGTGCCAGAAACCGGGCAGATAGGAAACGGGAAGAATGACTGACATTGGACAGGCGCTTCGAAGTTATCACCAACGCAGTAGCTGCCACCAAGCACAGGACCAAAAAGCTCCCAAGGATGATCGTGAGTGTGCAGGGGCCAGCGCGATCAGACCAATAAGATCCAATCACCATGCTTCTTCCCAGTCCCAGATGGTAGTCAAGCATCAACGGTAAGTAAGAGTACATGATAGGCCGCAGGAAAGAAAAAAAAGCAGCAGGGAAGAGAGTGGGAAAAAGTCCTGCGCATGTGCAGAGCCGTAGAGATAATCCTAGATAAGGAAAGAGCAAGAAAGAGATTGGGAGAATGTATTATTATAGAAGGCAGCCACCAGCATCAGCCCTAACTAGTGGGAGGAATTAAGCCCTGTCAGAGATATTAACTCGTGATAGATATTCAAGGTGACGAGAAATATATGTGTGAAATCTACTGCAGCAAAGTGCTGCACGGGACCAAGGCCTTAACATAATGACAGAACAGGTTGTATAATACGCAGACACACTAATCAACCCCCAAATAACAAAACGCCCGGGAAGATATCACACGATTGGATCCCCGATGGTATAATGATACAAGCAGAGACGCCCGCAACACGACGCCCGCACGAGCATAAACAAAAACACCGACATAAATACATAAACAGTTACTTCGGCCGACACTATGCAATGCCTTGGGGCTCCACCCCACCCATGGTTGAATACGAGTAGGGCAGATCGACCAGGCCATCCAGCAGCCAGTTGAGGGGATCGAACACTTCGTAGTTCGGTTCCATGAACCCACTCGGGAGCCCACCGACTCCGTTTCCGGATGCTTGGACTCCAAGACTGGCTTGGGGGAGCATCGGTGCCGGAGCTAGGCTCGGGTCGCCGCCGGTGATGCCGGGGGTCGAGGAGGAGGTGCGGACAGGACCGACGGATGAGGCTGCCGATGAATCGGCTGCCGAGTCTGGATTGGTCGGGTTCTTCAGGTAGGCTGTGCAGATATTAGGACCAATTCTGGAATAAAGCACGACGAAAACTGACCTTCAATGTTGCGTCCCTTTGTCCGCGTATCTTCACGCCATCGCCATACGGAATCGAAGAGTAGCGACATGCTCATGCGACAACGAACTTTCAGTCGCAAAGAATCATCGACGTCGGGATTGTTGCTGCTGGACCGCTGAGGCCCACTTCCCAACCTCCACATCTGTGCGAGTACTTCGGCCAGCCGTTCAGGCAGATCATTGCTCGACACAGACACTCCCCGGATTGCCCAAATGGTTTGATTGAAAAGGTGCTTGGTGTACTCCATGTCAATGTGGGCCGCAAAGAAACTCTTGGACAATTTCAGAAGGGTGCAGCCCCCTGCAACCATCATCTGGTAGACGTAGTAAGGGGTATAAGAGAGAACAGGTCCAACTTCGGTCTCAAGGTTCATGGCACCTTCAAGGAATGAAGTGGTCGCGACATAGAGGGATAATAGGCGCTCACGATAATCCTTCGTATCTGGGTCGTCAAAGAAAGCGGAAAGATGCAGATGAAGCTTCGATGCACGGAGGTACAGGTCGGTAATGCCTAGTCTAATTAATATCTCGTAAGTTAAGAAAGGAGTCGTAGACGTACTGTCATTACTGTGGGATTTCAGCTGTTCTTCAAGCTCATCGAAATCCCTCGAGAGGAAAGAGATCATCGTCGATCTCTCCCTGTCACTAGTCAACCCAACAGGGTCACGTCGATTGTTGTATAATGCTCTAGTAATCTTGTCACAGAAACGTTCAATCTCAAGCTTAGGCGTGATATCCCCTGGAAGTTTGAAATTTGGATCCGTTGAATCACTGGACAACGTCCAGTCATAGAGGGTGGATGGCGGCTGACCATAGCCGGTGGACACTCGCTGAGCAACAATGTTGCAAATGGCCCATGTCCGCACTTTGTCTCTCAACTCATCCTCAATGAGTTCCACCCGGAACTTGCTGAAGTCCTGGGTATGGGATGGGCGATGAAGCCCGAGCTGCATCGCGACCTGAATCATCATTCCGCACAGCATGAAGGTGGGATCGGTGGATGTACTGCTCGTGGGGAATGGCCAGGAGCAAAGCAGGCAGAGCGCTTTCACAACATGGTAACTCTGGGGAATGTCCGCTAGTGTGCTCCATACAAGTCGTGTAACAGGGCCCGCAAGTGAATTCAGCAAGTTTGAATCGCTTTGGTAGCGTCGCGCACCAACGCTAATGATCGTCCAAAAAAATAGTGGCGAGGCGTTATAATAATCATCTGGAGACTGTTTGCGATCGAGGAATGGGAGGAATGGATGATAGAACATGAAGAACCTGGGGACAGAGTTAGAACGTGCAGGATGGTCACAAGTAAATAAAAAAGCATACAGGTTGAATAGCTCTGTCACTTTCTCCGGTACGACGATGACATCCTCAATGCGCTTGAACTGAGTACCTCCATTCCTCATATAGTTGGAGCCGTCAAATCCGGAGCGCAAATCCAAAAGCGATGCAACGGCTTCCTGGGATCCCATGTATTGATCCGCGGCTGTGGACATGGCTGATGGAGTCTGATAGACGCCCGCCGGACTCATTTGGCTGGAGTCCTGCTTGGGTGTCATCTGTCCCGCCGCCATCAGCTGTTGCTGTTGCTGTGGTGTGATCGGTGTACTCGAGGAAGCAATTTGCTTCCTCAGCTCCATAATCTCGCGTTCCATCTCCGCATTGCGGCTGCGTTTCCCAACTCGTTTAAAATTGGACTCAATTTTGCAGTCTAGCTTTAATCGGCGACACCGTGAGCAGTCGGTCCAGGGGTCTTGAATAACGTCGCATCGTAGCTGTTATGGGACGTTGGAATTAGCAAGAGAATTTTGAAGAACGAAGGCATCTAGTCCCGGTGGCGCAGATGGCGTATTCTGCGGGGGGCATCACATCACATCAGTAGGGTGTTGGTACGCACCTTTTGTTGGCGACATTCGTTGCAGGCACGCTTGACCGGCTGTCTTCTCTTATCATCACGCAGATCGCTGTCATCTACGTCTTCAATGCTTCCTGGGGAGCTGTCCATCCCCGCAATGGTGACATTGCGCTTGCGACCCTGTGCGCCATCGGCACCCACGGGAACCGGCGCATTGTTAACACCCGCCATTACGGGACCGGTGACATCCAACGCATTCTCGATCTGTACTTTAGGTCAAGAGCTTCGATGCGCTATCCCCCACACGGATGTGCTGGATGGCGGACGAGGCAATCGGGTTCAAGTTTTCGGCCGCAAGTGGGAAAGCCTGCTGGGCGTGTCCGATGGCGGTGGCTAATGGGTATGTCGATGCCAGGTTCTGTCGCCCAGGGTCACTTTTAAAGGCACGTGGTGAGCAGAGCAGCAAAGGTCAAATCTCGTCCCATTGCGAGTGACTCAGCGCTGGCGTGACCCCGCGGGCCGATCGATCACGTGGCACGGTTGGAGCACGACCTTCGGAGTTACGTGATCCCGATCGCGATTAGTCAGCTCATAGTGAGTCGAGTTAGCTCAACTAAGTTAGTCGGGTTGCCCATAACCAGACCCAGGAAATGTTAAGTTTCCAGTTTCAGGTTGCTGGCCTTGGATGGTTCCATAGCCCCCGGATGAGATCATCTTTGGTTCCGGGGATTTATATCGGTTTGGGGGCAGTGCAGTGGCAGTTCCCCAATACGAGGCCACCCCCGGCTCCGCCTAGCTCTCTCCCAACCAATAATGCGCCTTTATCGTCGCTACAATCAGAGACCCTTAGGCTCGCGCCAAGGATTTAGCCTTGTTCGGGAAATCCAGCGAATTCGCCTAGAAGCCTTGACAACATTCCAAGCAAGGCTTAGCGACGACGACTGATCAGATTCTCCTTCCGACGTGATCTTAGCGCCGCACGACACCAGGGCGTTTTACAGCCTCAATCAGCCTGCACGCTCTGCAACCTCTCAACGTAACGATATCGCGGTGGGGGCCGAGGTCGCCTCCCGGTCATGATCAGCGCTCTCGACGTCAGACAGCCTTATATAAACCTGCGACGGCACCCTCAGTATTCTAGAAGTTCTCTCTCATACATCAAACCTTCATCGCAGCCATGGGTCTCTTAACGAAGAAGGATTCTCCGCCCAAAGAGGCTCCCGTAACGGACAAGGGGGATTCCTCCAGCGAACGTCCGCCCTCGTACTCTCAGGAGCAGCGAATCTCTCTTGAACTGCCCCGGCTGGATCTCACCAGACAGCTCCGAGATCCTCTCTCCTACGCTGTTAGCGCCGACCAAGTTGTCGCTCATCTTAAACTTTTAACCGTCCTGGCCGACTTGCGAGATACGATCTCCAGCAAAGATGGGCTCTTTGGAATCTCCGATGCCGCGGCCGAGCTCTTGGGCGAGGAAGCCAAGGCGGAAGCCCAAGCCCGGATTCGTGAAAAGCGCTGGGCCGTGTATACTGCCCGTGCAGTTGACCGATATGCCAAATGGTGGCAAATTGGTCTTCCCAGCTCACATGCACCGTTCACGATGGCAGACGTCGAGCAAAAGGACTATGAAAACCAAACTACAAAATGCAGGACCCTCGTAGCTTGGGATGTCAACAACCTCCCCCCTATTGGTAAGTAAGAGATGATGATATGGCAGAAAAACGTGACTAATTTCGTTAGACGTGTTGATGGTGTGGCATTCCCACATGCTGAACCCCCGGAACTTTCTTGAAGACTGTATCCGGTATGGCAAGCTAAGTACCTGGGTGACTGGATTCCCATGGGATCCAATCAACCGCTGCATCAATGACCGTACGATGGAGTATACAGTCAGCGAGCAGCCCCAGCGCTTGTTTGAACAGCAGGTCCATGTGAAGTGGGACAACCTAGATGATCCACCCAACAAGGAAATACAGTGTCCCGCCTGCAAATCGGTGAATCTTGTCCCGTGGACGACAGGAGACATGGGACCTACGTCCAAGGACGCCTTCAAGGATGCCCGAGGCTACGCCGACAATTCGTTCGAAACTACCTGCAATAGGTGCAAGTTCACTATCAACCACGATCTCCTCAAGGTGGCCAAGTTCCGCAGTGATGTTGAAGCCCTTCTGAACAAGAACCTTCCCATGCCTGGAACATTCTACAACATCAATGGTCTCCCAGAAGGGCCGCCCAGTACTAATATGATATCTCGCGACCTGACTTCTCAAAATATGATGTTTGCAAACCGATTGATACAGGCAATAGCGAACGAAGTACTCGCCACTACTGATGCGCGGCTTCGCCAGTGCCAGAGCATTGACGATTTGCGAACGTTTCTAGAAAGCAAGCTGACCGAAAAGAGTGTCCTGTCACAGGCATGTGGCTCGACTTTACCCCTGCTGCGTCCGGCAGAGAAAGTGCATTTCCGACGAATGATGGCCCGGTACTGGGATAACCTTGGCCCTTTCGCGCTGGACCTGGTGGGCGCGGTGATCCGCCAGGGAACATTTGTGCAGAAAATGGACAACATCGACTGGTTGCATTCGCCCACTGTCATGGACACTGCCGAGCGGACTGTGAAAAAGTATATGGTCTTTTTTGGAATCATGACAGACCATCCAAAGAATATGGCCGTGCCTACCTTGGACGTCGATTTGGCCTGGCATACCCATCAGCTGGCGCCGTCGAGATACTACACCATGAGCACAACCAGTGGTAGAAAAAACGTACACATCCGTCGCTTCATCGACCATGACGACAAGGTCGATGAGAATAAGCTCTCCGAGGGCTTTGAATGGACCAGCAGGATGTACCGACGCGCCACCGGTGGCGGGATCTATAGCGAATGCACCTGCTGGTACTGCGAAGCGACCCGAGCACCGGATCTGTACGACCGTATGTTTGCCATTGGTTCATCTTCGCGGGCCCGTCGCGCCGCTGATTCTCTACACGACAACCCGGATATTTCGTCTAACCCCGACAAGAACCCCCATATCTCAGCGCACAACGCCGTTCGCCCGCAAGCTGTCAATGTTTTGGAAGAAAAAGCCGGTCAGCTACAGAGGATGCGTCTTGAGCAGTGGTACGAAAAGTCCGCGCGTCGGGCTGAGAAGCGCGGTCGTGCTCGCAGCAACTCGGGGGCAACACGGAGTGGCGGCTACGAGCCCATGTACTACTACCCATATGCATGGGGCTACCCTATGATGATCCCCTACTACGGTCCATACATGTGTGACCCTGGTGTCAACTCTGCCTCGTATGCCTGCAATCCAAGCTGCATGAGCCTTGCCTCTGGGGCTACGGGCAATTGCGCTGCTGGAACCTGCGGTGGAGGTGTTGCTGCAGGTGGCTGTGGTGGCATAGGCGCAGGTGCCGGATGCGCCGGTGCCGGATGCGCCGGAGGTGGAGCCGGAGGAGGCGCAGCTTGCGGAGGAGGAGCAGGTGGTGGTTGCGCAGGGGGCGGAGGAGGCGGTTTTGGTGGTGGTGGATGCGGTGAGAAATGCCCTATTCTTCTACTCAATCTTGTGGATCACACTGACAAACATGACAGGTGGAGGTGGCGGCGGCGGCGGCGGCGGATGCGGTGGTGGAGGGGGTGGTGGTTAAGAACGGCTTTCTCCTTTCCACGTCTTCCTGGGAGGTCTAGAACGACTTGTTATATTGCGTCTGACAGATTGGGATTGCTTACATGGGATGGATGGTAAGGCATTCGCTGACACACCGCAAACTAGTTTCTCTTTCATGATACCTACGGTCTTGCCTGTATGATTTTTCTGCTTTTTGGTCTATATACTCGCGCTGTACACACTTTGCTAGTTGCCTGTCTCGGCAGTTGGGGATGCTCAAGCCCTGGGCTCTCAGATATGCCGTTGAACACCAATATTGATGGTTTTTATGAATTCTTACTCATCATACACTTTCCGCATTCCATACAGTGCAGTCAATGCGTTCAAGTTCTCCAATGCTCATCGCCGTCAGTGTAAAAAGGAATCACGTGATAGGCGATGCCCTGATCTGGTTCAAAAGGGATCGGCATAAATTAACGTAAAACATCAAAATGTTACCAGAGGCTGTTTATAACGGCTTGCAAAACGGTATATCTAGCTCTTGAATCGATCAGGATTGGCTTCCAGCCAAGAATGATCATGCGCCAAGATAACCTCCACCGGCAACAGCTCTTTAAGCTTTCTCACCAAGCCAAGATGAATATCGGCCATCTCCTTGTTCGCATGGGCACATTTAAATAATCCCGTGAGCGGATCGGTGTATATCGCCGTTTCAGCTGATCCACTCAAGATGGCAGGATCATGTGTCGAGTCCGCAGCCAGATATACCCACTTGTCCGACCCCGTGTGAAGTAGGAGATTCAGATGCCCTGGGAGATGACCAGGAGCATTAACCACATACATCGATCCATCACCAAACCAGTCATGCACAGCAGAGAAGGGCTCTAGGCTAGTCCAATATGACGTCTCAGACGGAGGCGGAAGCTCCTCGGTGCGATCATGTGGCAGCGCATTGGAGTCGAAGTGGCCCGCCTTATTTGTGGGGTATGCATCTTTGCCCTCAATCAAGGTCTTTGCTCCGGGGCCTATAATGAAGCGAGTGCGTCGGCCGAATCCAGACGGGTCTCCGATATGGTCCCAGTGCAGATGCGAAATGATCACACTGTCCACGTCGGAGTTTGGATTTATCCCCGCTTTCTCAAGACTGGCAATGGAATCTTGTTGAACGTCTGTTAAGATTACTGTCTTCAATCGCTCGTGGATGGCTGGTGGGTAATTCTCGATATCTTTGCGCACGCCGAGGTCGAAGACGATCTTTGTCTGGGAGGGTTCATGCGTGATCAACCAGCACATAGATGGGACTCGACGGATATTTTCTGTCGAGGCGCCTTTCACGAAAAGGTGCATGGGCAACTTCACGTAGCCGCCCTCCAACCTCTGTAGGCGGACAGTGCCGCTGGGCTTAAGTGCGGAGGACATGATTGAGGTAGGGTACTGGATATCTGGCGGGTGGGACCTTTGTATTTATCTTACGGCTGATCCTCAGTCGGATCTTCCGATACCGAGGCACTTTGTCTACTGTCTGAGAGATGCAACGGAATTTGAATGTCCGACAATTTCTTATTTTCATACTGCGTCAATCTGCGCGGCTAACCTGCATGAAATTAATCTAGTAAAAATCACGTAAAACAGATATTACACATCTAATTCCATCTCATGAGCATCATGCCAAGTATGTATTGCCTAGGCGGCCAGACGGCCTCCATCAACAGCGAGATTAGTTCCACTAATGAAGGAAGAATCGTCGCATGCAAGGAAAACGGCCGACTTGGCAACATCCTCAGGCTCCGACTGGCGGCCCAAAGGTACAGTTTTGGCGAAACGAGCCCGCTCCTCGGCGGAATCGGGAACCCCGCTGAACTTCTCCAGCAACGCCGTGGTGCCACGGACGGGACAAACTGAGTTGATTCGAATTCCGTGAGGGCCATACTCGGCAGCGAGTCCCTGCGTAATCTAGTTACCAGGATTAGTGATAACTTCTTTGTGGAGTAAAATGGAAAGCCTACCCGATTAACCCAGGCTTTGCTTGCGCCATACCAGACCTGTCCAGGGCGCACTCGAGTCCCTGCAACGGACGAGGTATTGAGGTAGACACCGGATTTGCGCTCCACGAAATAAGGCATAATGACCGCAACACTCCAGAAGACGCTCTTCGTGTTCACAGTCATCACCCTGTCGAAATCCTCCTCCGTCACCCCCATACTGTCCTGCTTGGTGTATGTGGTGCCCGCATTGTTCACGACAATATCGAGTTGTCCAAACTGCTTCACAGCAAGATCCAAAGCGGCTTGCCAGTCCGCCTTTTTGATCACATTGCACTCAATAAAGACCGCTTTTCCTCCGGAGGGGTAGTTCTTTGCCGTGATCTCAGAGGCCACGCGCTTCCCGTTTTCGACTGCAACATCGGCAACCAGCACGTTTGCGCCTTCGGCGACGTAGCTGTGCGCAATGGACTCGCCAAACCCGGAGCCGGCGCCTGTGACCAGCGCAACCTTGCCAGAAAGTTTGCCCATTTTGTGTTGGATTTTGAACGAGGGGTATGAGGGGGTAGAAAGGTTTGTGGAAGTCAAGAAGAGTCGAGGTTGCTGTAGACTTGTCAACGGGAGCAGCGGGGATTGCTTATTATAGTATTCGCTTCATGTCTAATCGGTTCTGACTAGGTCCACTCTTTTTATGACGTTCAGCGTGGTTCTGTCAATGTGGAGTAGAGTTAGCTGTAATAGTATAGAACAACCTCGGTCCTCCCCGCGCCGTCGCTTTTCGGACAGTCACTCTCCGTTAGCTTGTTATGTTATTCAGCAGGTGGACTTGTAATTATCCGCAGCGTGTATCGGAGAGACCTCTTGTAATTTTTGAGGAGAGTATACTCTGTATCAGAGTATCTGATACTTTGCAAAGCTCGTGGCACTACCTACAGATAGAAATTGTAATCACTGGATAATTGAACTGAGTCTTGGGGGGAAAATTAATACTGATAGTCCAAGATGCCTTGGATTCTACATCACAGAATCATTCGTTACAAAAGCATCTCCTGGGGCAGACATATCCCCAAAAGGAATTACTGGTCCATCCATGAATCCAAACAACGGATCTAGCGGCACATCGATGTCCAAGGCGCCTCCACCATGAGTACCTGTGCCCGAGATCCCGCTGGCATCAATGTCCGGAAATGTACTAAAAATCATTTCCAGATCAAATGGGAGCATAGACTGGGAAGTAGGTATCATCGGGCGGTCTGCTTCCGTTAGATAATGATAATGCTTCGTGGGTGTAGGCACAGGAAAAACTCACCAATATCCAAATTGATCTTGTTTGCAGTAATGAGCCTCCTAATAATGCTCACGGGGCGTCTGATTCCGGGATTGGCTTGACACATGATGTCAAGACACTCAAGTCCGGCTCGCAAGAGCGAAACATGCTCGTAACTTCCTGTCATTTCTCCAGCAGCATTTCGTACATGGATCGTACACGCAACGTAAATGGCGTAGCTGAGGATGTAAGGTGCTTTGGAGAGGCCATACGCCGCTTTGTAGGATTCGGCAATGTGGGAGATCATCTGCGCCGCCGTAGTGCATCGGACCCAAGAGTGTTGTGGTACAGTTCTTGAGCGGAGATGGCCATCCGAGATAAACGGCCGATGCAATAAAATAATAAGGGAGTGGTAGATGCCATGCAAGTTCATCACGTTGGGTGCTGGATATGAGCCGGGATTTTCGCCTTCGACTTGGAAGTCCAACTCCGGGGGAAGGTTTTGCTTCCACTTTTCCAAAGCAGCTTCGACCATTTGTAGGCTAGAATGGGCATTGGAGTAAGTGGCGCCCACCACATAAAACCGATCTATGATTACAGCCATGATTTTTGACAGTGAGCACATCTGTCGAAAAACGGAAACCGAGTATATTGGCGAGGAACATGGCGCAGTGGACATGAAAACGTCTTTTTCTTCGAAAGTGTCGAGAAAGTCGCGCGAGACACGGGTGTCACGGAGATGGAGACCAACTGGTCGTCCAAGATATAGACTCTGTAGTTTGTCACAGATAAAGATGCCCCAGAAGACACGTCGGCGGATTTCGATATCTTCGGCATTATCAGTTGTCTCCTGGGGATCGAGATGAAGCCCCAAGTCATATGCCATGCGCAGAGCGTACCCAGTGAACAGCCATGCCCTGGAAATATCCCCGCGTGCATTGTATGTCGATCCGAGAAGCACGAGTCCAACCACGGTTGGAATGCTAGGGTTCAAGAGCAGACCCTGTTCGGCAATTATCCTGTCGCAAGCAATGAAAAAGGGGTTGTCTTGGTGCTGCATTTCTTCTGAGAACTTGCTGGAGCAAGCAAATATGGCATTAAGCAGAAAAGGCGATGAGTATGGGCCGCCTGTCTTCAGATCGCGCATAATCGCAGGACGGTATGTCAAGAGGAATGTGTGATGCTGTCGAGACCAATGAACATTTAACAGATGCAGGGCGAGCTGTGTTGGCACGCCCGCAATATCAGTGAATCGAGAAAATTCATGCTCTGACTGTCGTTGCAGAGCTGCATTGGCAATTAGGCTGTTCTTCCTATGTTCCAATGTTTGGCTTCGAGCGGAGGGCAGGATTTGTTCTCCATGAGTAGGAACATGTAGTGCTGACGAGGGACCAAAAGTACTCGGGTTGCCCGCTTCATCGATGGAAATGAACTGTGTCACGTCCAGATCTTCATCGTCCGAGTCAATCACACTCATTAAACTACCTCGGCGCGGAGGTTGTCTGGAAAGATTTCCTTCAACCAATGCCTTTGAATATTGACTCGCTTCTTCTGATAGCGCCTTGAAGCGCTCAGTCTCTAGCGAGGTCGATGAAAGTAGAGCGTCTCGTTCGTCTGCAGGCGCATTTTTGAGAGCTGCTATAAAGGACTTGAGAGAAGATTGCTCCTGCTGCAATTCATTGATTTGGGCAAGCGTTGGTCTAAACACATGTTACGCTGAGGCTCTCTTGATAGATGAAGAATTCTAAGCTAACCTTTTCCGCGGCGTCTCAAAGTGGTAAACGCATTCTCGGTTCTGGCTGGCGCACGCTGTGCAACGCGGCCTAGCCGTGTCACACCGAATCTTTCGGCTACGGCAGAGAAGACAGGCCCGTGCAATAATTTTCGGGTAGCCCGAGTTTGATTTCGGAGATTTCGGAGACTTCGGAGACATCTGGCCTGTCTATTTTTGTCAGGCGCTGGGGGTAGGGGATGCGAAGGCAAGGAAGGATGGAAAAATAGATCGGGAGTTGTCTCTCCGGCCGGTTCATATAGCACCACTGCCGCGCTTCGTTTCGGCCCACACGAAGAATGTGTGGGTTGCTGCACCCCGGATTCGGCAATCAATTGCCTCCAGAATTCCATCCCCGCACCTCGCACCAAAGTCCGAATGCCGTGAGCCCCGCCATCCTGTGGGGGCCGGATTAATGATTGATGATGGCATGGCAAAAAAAAAAAAAAAAAAACAAGCAGAAGGGAGTTGAATTCAGCTATCGGACATCTATTGTCGTAGTCCTGCATCTGTAAAATAACTAAAACATGGCGCATGCAATTCAAATGGCCAATGAGGTTCTTAAATCCCAATGGTGATGCTCTTGACATCCAAATACTCTTCCAGCGCAGCAAGTCCTCCCTCCCGACCAAGACCACTTTCACGAACACCTCCGAATGGTTGTTCAGCGGCGCTGACCAGTCCAACACGAGCACCGACCATGCCGACTTTGAGGGCTTCGCTCACTCGGAAGACGCGTGAGATATCCTCCGTGTAGAAATAGCCAGCGAGTCCGACGTCGGAGTCATTCGCCATATCAATAGCCTCCTGCTCAGTCTCAAAGGGAACCAAAAAGGCTGCGGGTCCAAACGTCTCTTCGCTCATGAACTTCATGCCTGCCTTCGTTCCGGTGACAACGGTAGGGCGGACAAAATTCGGACCATCCGTGTCGGAAGTTCCGCCTGAGTGGATCTTCGCCCCCTTTTGAACTGCGTCCTGAAGATGGTCCTTGACTTTGGCAATACCCTTACCGCAGTACAAAGGACCGAAGTTGACCTTTCGGTCCCAAACAGACCCGTAAACGAATGTCTTGTCGATACATGTTCGGAGCACGTCGGCGAAACGGTCTAGGATTGAGGCGTGAACGAATACTCGATTAGCGCAGACACAGGTCTGGCCTGACGATCGGTATTTTGATGTAATCAGTCCTTCAAAGAATTAGCCATTAGTACAAAAATCCCTCACTTAGGCCAAGGAAGCAAGGCTTACCCTGGGCCGCTTTCTCTAGATCAGCGTCCTCGAAGACAAGGAAAGGAGCATTGCCTCCAAGCTCCAAACTGGTCTTCTTGATAGTCTTGGCACATTCTGTGTTCAAGTATTTTCCAACAGCCGTGGAACCAGTGAAGCTCAGATGCTTGACGAGCTTGTTGTGACACATTTCTTCCCCAATCCCCGGGGTGTTCTCCGGGCCACATGGAACAACGTTGAACACGCCGGGCGGACCGCCAGCTCTCTCAAACAGCTTGGCTAGGCCGAGTGCACAAAGAGGGGTCTCCGGGGCAGGCTTGCACACAACCGTGTTACCCGCTGCAATTGCCGCTCCCACCTTGCGAGTGACCATAGCCAACGGCGAGTTCCACGGGGTGATCGCGGCGACGACACCCTGCGGCTCTCGGATAGTCATAATCCTGTTATTGCCCCGGAAAGCAGGGATAGTCTCTCCCACAGTCCTTTCCACAGCCGATTCGAACCAATCCACGAAGTCGATGGCGTATTGGACCGACCCCAGAGACTCGGTGAAAGGCTTGCCCAGCTCCAAGGTGCACAGCGCCGCGAGGTCTTCTCTATTTTCCTTAATCAGATCTCCCCAGCGCCGCATGAGAAAGCGTCGCTCGCGGTGACCCGTGCGTTTATATGTCTCGAATGCTTTTTGGGCGGTTTCGATGGCAGAGCGCGCGTCGTCACGGTCCATGTCGGTGACTTGGATGATTTCCTTGTCGTCCTCGGGATCTTGAGAACTTCATTAGCTTTGATTCTTCATATGTAGAGCTCCAACAGGAGCTTTTAAGGAGGGAGCTTTTAGGAAATTTTCTTACCAAAAACTGGGAAAGTTTTGCCAGACGCAGCCTCTATCCATTTCCCGCCGACATAGGCACGGGTCTCAAGGAGCGAAGGGTCTTTGAACTGCAGATCATATTAGACCCTGTGATTTGTGAAGTGCGACTGACTTAAAGGATACCTCATATGGAATGGTCTTTTTCAGAGAAGGCATTTTGGCGATAGTTGACACGCGACGGATGAACAATCTTGGTATTGAAAAAGGAAGAGCAGTCATGAACGGGAGAAGATGAGTGCTAGGTGCTGCTAGTTTATGAAGCAGTGGTTTCCTGTCTCAGAGGTAGCAGTAGCTCTCGAGATGGGGTAATCATCGCCGGATTTCCATGTTCCGAGCTGGAGATTCACACTCCGAGAGCGACCCTCCATTGCCGAGTGGGGAAAGATGGAGATGTCAATGCGGGTGTTTTCGCATTGGGTGGAGATCGGCCCCAATCCCGGGCCGACGGCGGAGTATACAGCGGAGGTTTTAACTAGCCTCTCAAACTGGGTTGAAGAGCACCTTAAACCTATGCTTGGCTTGAAGGGGTTCTTTTCTTAAATTTCGATGCTTTCAAATTTGACTGTCTACGATTTTCGTATTTTGAAGAGCTCAAAAAAATTCAAGGTTTAAATTGTAACAACTCTATGCACGGGCAAGATACTATATTCCCTCCTCTGCTTTACGCACAAGAGGTCGAGTGTCCAACTTTTTGAACAGCTCCATCATCTTCTCGTATCTGTCAAAAAAAGTCAGTCGGTGAATCTCACATAAATTAGGAATATCAGATATTGGTCATACACTGTGAAAACAATAGCGCCGCTCAGCGATAGCCGACCTAGCCGGGGAAGCGCTCCAGACCAGAAAGTCAGGATACCCTCCTCTCTGAATATGCGCACCGCACAGGAAACAGAGTTAGCATAGTTGCGACGAGCCTCTAAGCTTTGCATGCGAGTCTTGATCACATCCAATGGCATAGTTGCGTATCTATTGTCCAGTCACAAATCAGCCGCTGAACAATACCAAAGTCAAGAATAGCATCTTACACCGTGATAATACCGGCCAGTCCACCAACAGCAAAGGTGCCCACTGTACCCAGTTTTCCATTCTCATTAGAAGGAAACACCCCCTCGGCATACTTCTTTAGCGTGGTATAGGAGGTGAACCTGACTGCGCTGTTCGCCCCTTGCCGCGCAGTCGACGGAACAAGGCCTTTAAAGAACCCTCGAATCCCCTGTTCGCTCGCAATTACTCTTGTTCCATGGATAAACCCATTCATTCGTGGCTGTGCACGCTTTCGATCCTCAATCAGCTGTGTCTTGATGCTCTCAAAGGGCGTGACCGCAAAAACGGACTCGGCAATACCAGCTGTGAAGCCAGCTACCATCGTCCGAGATCCGCTAATCTGGCCGTTCTCGTCGCATAAGAGGCTCTTAATACTATCGAATACGGTGAATCCTGTTTTTCTTTTGTGTGAGATTGATGGGTGATTCATGAAAGATATGCCCAGTCGACTTACGAATCGCAGCTTTCAAGGCATTGCCGGCGATTAACGTTGTGCAGCCGGCGTACCATTCTTTTGAAGGAAAAGGAGGCCAGGGGAGTTTCTGTGAGTTTGGAAGGTGCCGGTTTAGTTGGGATCGGGTTTTGGCGAACTCGAACGGATACGTTATGGCTGTGCATGCTTTGTCAATAATGGCTGCAAGATAACTATCCACGAGGGAAGGGGTTTCTTACCGATTTCAATAGCACCAGCTGTCGATCCTGCCAAAACACAAAGAAAAATATTTGGCTAAATCAGAGGTAGTTTGTAAGCTAGCTGTAACCGTATCTGAAAGAGCTTGCATTCGTTACCTTTGACTTATTAGGCTGTTGAGTGGCCATTGTTCCCCTCGCCAAAGCAGGTTGCTATGGCATGAGTATTCTGAAATAAACCAAGCATAATAACTAACAGTAACTTCTATGAGCAGCTTTAAAGTCTGAAGTTTGGGGCTGATCATTCTAACAAGAAATAGTTCGGAGAGTGTCTTCCCGAGGTTGTTGACGACAATGAGGACTTCTATGAATGTAGCCAGGCTCCCGTGCCGTCAATCCCATCTTTGATTTTTAGTATTACTATTAAATGTGTTAAATCTATGATAAATAAATAGTCTCTGTTGGATATGAGCAAGTCGAATGATGAGAACACACTAACTAGCAGTGGAAGCATAAGCCCCTTAGGGTCAATTGGGTTCATTTAGCCTACAAGCTACAACCAATCAGATATGCCAAGCATACCTATGGGACAATGTCTAAATTAGAGGCTTCGTTTAGAAGGAGCCTCAATTCCCCCGTCATTGCGGACAATGACTCCCCGCGGGTTTCGGAAAGGTATTATTGGTAGGTGTACCGATTCACTTTTCTATCTAGTAGTAACGAACTCCATAACCCCAAGCAAACTCATACCGAAAGTAGTCAAGCCTCTTCGCTGTAAAAAAGACGCCTGCGCAAAAACATGAACCCGCCACCAGGGCAGATTATTAAGGGATGAAAAGAAATGAAAAAAATTGGAATCGCAAATGTGTTTCTCGGGGGAAGAAAGATAGAGGTGAGGGAAAGGTTAGAGGAGTATGTATTACAAGACAAACCAAGAACCCAAAAGAAAAAAAAAGAAAAAAAGATTCGTGTGCTTTTGTTCGTGCTCTTCATCCATTGCACATGTCCGAATGTATCATTCATTGCCAGTTCTGTTCATCCTCAGCATTGTCAGGGAAGAAAGACCGGATGAACTCCCCGCCGATGGGGTCATAGGGGAAGTAGCTATCGCCGGACTGCGCCTCGGCAGTCAGCGAGGACAAAAGTTCCGATGTTGACATGGAGGGGTAGGCCGAGAAGTCCTGCTGTAAGGGCATCTGAGACGGCGCCTGCGGACCCCATAAATTGTCAGATTGAGGAGGCTGCCGGCTGATGTCTTCCGATTGAGTGGCGTTCTGGGGGATTTCGGGTTCGCTGTGATACTTGCCCACGGGCATATCGCTGACATCGAGTTTCATTCCCACGGCCAGTCTTCGCAGACTAACATCACAGAGCTGCCATGCACGGCGGGAGGCGATGCTGTGCTGAGACATGTCGTAAAGCCACCGGATGGATTTTTTAGTCAGCTGGATGAATCTCGGTTCTTCGTCGGGCACATGAACGGAGCCGAATGATAGTTCCAGAAGTAGTACCGTTGCCGCCTGCATGAGATAATGCAGGATGCACCACCACGGACAGATCTGATACAGCTGGACGGCGTTCGGCTCATCGGGGATGAGGTCAAGCATGCGTGTGGCAGACTCGAGGCTAATCACGGCCATTTCGTGGTTGAAAGACGGTTTTTGGGAGGGATTTCTCGGGCGCGCGTCGCGCTGACAGAGACAAGGGCGTCCCAGTGTGATGCGGGCACTGTAGTAATGGAGGGCCAGGGACAGCTTCCCGCGGAGAAGATCTGCACTTTCCTCCTCCTTGCGGCTGAAGTCAAGAGCAGGCGGGAGAAGAGAATACCACAAGTCGATTCTGGCTTTCAGTTCCCCTATCCGATTCTCTATATGCGGCCACGGTACCATCACGCAATCCACAGAATATACCTTCTTGACGATCTCCTGAGCAACCACTGCTAGATCGCAATAATAGGAGTAGATAAGCCCGAAAGATAACGGGAGACTCGTAAGCCACTCGGAATTCGGGGATCGTTCTTTGGTGGCCTCTTTACCATTTGCCGGGTTGAGCGGCATGTGTCGAACCCACGAACTGGCCATCACGCTGTTGATGCGATTGTCACGAAGACTGGCGTCATTGAGAACTTCGGCAGCCGCTGGCTCTTCTAGTTGATCTTCGTCAAAGGGAATCGGTAACGGTGAGGTACACACGCCATCCAGAATACATGTGGCGCGGCCGGTCATGATTCCCAACATGTGTTCGAATGTGTACAGACACCACCAGACACGATAGCGAGCCTCCTTGGAAACGTTCGGGGTCGAGGTGCTGCTATTCTTCATGTTGATACCCAGTGTGATTGCAGATCGCACCGCCAAAGCCGAGATCCTCCATGCCCTATGCGGTGTTAAATTGTGTTCAGTCAATTGACTCGGAATAACTTACCGGTTAATCTGATCAGAGGAGAGCAGGTAAAAAGCAATCAACCCCTCCACCTGAACCTGTTGGAGATCAGGATGACTGAAAAGAACATCGCCATTCATGCTGAGGATGCGGGCCCGAGTCAAATACACCAGATGGTCCTGGGAATCTCCACGCCACGGTGCATCCATCAGGTGAGCATGTTTTGCAGAAATAGCAAAAATCATATTCAGGATGGCCAGCCACTTGTCACCGGGACGAGCAGCAGAATCATAGAAGGTCTGGTATTGCGCCCGGAACAAGGGCCGATTGATGATGGGAAAGAATGGGTGGACGGTGGTCAAATAATCCTCAAACAAATGATCGGCCAGCTCGCGAGGCGGCATGTAATACGTTTGCACCGGTCCAGGCGCAGAGATGTCCATGTCATCCAAATGGTAGTTGACTGTATGCAGAGTAAATTCACCGTCGGGGTTCTGGTCGGTTTTGGCAGGCGATATCCTGCCTGGTTTGCCTTGGGCACGTTGTTCTGCCTCTTGCTGCACCCGCTGCATCCAAGTGATCTCCGAGTTTTTGCCTAGGTACCCCGTCGCTCGTGTGCGTTCATCCCTATTCAGGTCCTCATCCACTCGGTCGATCGCCTCCAGGGATCCGATGGACGATGGGGAAGAAGGCTCCTCTGCTGCTGCTTCCAGGTCATCTTTGGGGGTGACCGAATGAGACTGGCTGTTTGAAGAGTAATCCGGTTCCAGAACGTGGTGCTGTTTTCTTGTTAGTATAGGATGTGTGACACAGCGGGGTGGAAAATTGGCACCTTATCCAACAAATTCCTGATCCGGTCAGCGGCCTTGGTTTCGACCGTGCTTCCCAAGTCCCTCAAGAGATTCTCATAGTCTGCCGCTTTCTCCGACAGCTTTTCTACCTGCCTAGGGGGCCAGATTAGCTTTCAGCTCTTCTTTTCCAATTTTTTTTTTTTAAAAAGAACAAAAAAAAAAAACAAAAGGTGCGCCCTACTTTTTGGTTCTCTCCTTCCAGCCCGCGGGATACTGGCAAGTGACCCTTAACTCGCGACATTGTCGACAAACCGGGGTATCGCCACTGCATTTCGTCTTGCGCTGTCTACACGATTCGCAAGCGCGGGGAACCCGGCGGTTGAATCGCGGGGCGACACCGGAGCGTTGACGAGGGATCGCCACTTTCGCATGCAATGCCGCTTGGCTTCTCGTGTAGTCATTGGCCGTTCTCGTAGTTTGTGATGAGGCGATGGAAGGGGGCTCCGAGTTCGTGGGGATGGTTTCGCGTTCTGGCGGTGCTGGTGGCTGTTCGCGCTGTGAGGCCATGTCCTCACCCGGAGAATCATGGGGTGGGTCCTCTCTTGTCATGACAGCGGTGTTTTTGCTGGAGTCGGGACAGCAGATGGTGTCGCTGAGATTTCTTCGAGGGGGAAGAAAATCGCGAGTCTAGATACCGTGACGCAACCGGATGTCGTTCCAGCCAATGAAGGGCCGTGGTTTGCGGAGGACTGGCGATGCGGCACAAAACGGGACGAGTGCTACACAGTCCGCATGGGATTCTTGACACGGATGGACAGGATCACATCAAGATCAGAATAATCTGATGGAGCCGAAGTGGCGGGAACAAAGGTGCCGAGTCAACTACCTTTAACGGTGGTTAGGGTTTAGAATAGCTTATCTAACACATGCCGGTCCATGGATGCATTCTACGTGAGCACAAGGACATTATTTGGTTCAACCAAAGCTGTATTTCAAAGATCAAGTAAGGCGCTTCGCTTTTTGCCCTTCCAGGGCCAGAAATCACGAAAATGCGTATATGTACAGGAGAATTAAAAGGAGGAGAGACATGTACAGGGGGTCCAAGGCGCGCAAGAAAGAACAGGTAGATCCAAAACCAAAAATAAAATGGTGTAAGGGGTGGAAGGTTTCAAGAGTGGCGAGAGTGAAAAGGGCTAGATTTCTCCAAACATCTCGTCGAGTTCATCCATTTCGACGGACTCGGGGTTCTGAAGCTCCCGCCACGAGTCAAAGAAGGACTCGGTCCGGGGGTGCAAGGACAGCTTCTCATGCGACTCGGTCAGGTCGGACATCTTCAAGTCCACTTCCGAGAGCTCACTATTCAGCATATCCAAGGAGCGCTTCAGGGTCGATACAGGAGCCTCGGGAAGGCTGATCTGTGGAACGGGTTTTTCGGCATCGGTGACTGTGCTCGTGGCGGATGAGAGCGACGAGGCAACCGAGCTGAGCGACGGCGACGGCGAGGTGCCGAACAGTGCGCTGGCAGCGGCTTCATCCGAGTGTTCTGGCATGTCCGTCATGTGAGTAAAGTAGTCGCTGTATTCTTCCTCGGACATGCGCTCAGCCGGCGAGAGGGATCCACCGTCAACAGGGGAGTCACGCGAGTCTTCCATAACGCTGAGTTCCTCCGACAGTACGGAAAGACTCCGGTCTGTCCGGCTGGCTTTTTCCTCGGATGCGCGCTCGCGCACTGCGCTGGCCGTCTGCGTAAATTCCTTCTCGTCACCCTCCAGGGGTGGGGAAGCCGCACGGTTTGAGTGCATCAGGCGCGTATGGTTATCGAAGATAGACTCAGCAGAAGAGGCGGAGGAGTCTTCCCCTTCTTCAAAGTCAGGGGAAGACAAGTCGACTTCCGGGCTGGGGCTACGCTCCCGCGCCATTACGTCGTCTTCATCATCCAGGCTAGATACACTGGGGGTGATGTTCTTGCCGTCCACGATGACCAACAGGTCGTCCGAGTTCTCCGGGATCGGTTGCCGCGGGCAGGTCGTCAGATAGTAGTACACCTTGCGCGGATGAATGGGAATGAGCTCCTTAGCGACCGGACAAGGAGCAAGCGCCGTCCATGGGCGCTTCATATACGCGGCCAGCCGCGACGAGAGCAGGGCAGCGGGGTTCACCGAACTAGAGAGAAGATTAGCAGGTGCATTTCGCAACGGAGAATATCCAAAAACATACTTGGCGACATTCGCATTCAATGTAATGAGCACTGCAGCCAGCTCTTTCACCAAGTGTGGGCGATTCCCCGTTTTCTCTAGTTGATCAATGGCGGCGACAACGATGTCGTCGTGGATGCCTTCGGTATCGATCTTCGGCGCAACACCGTCCATGGGCGAGGGCGGCGGTGTATGCTCGTAAGCGGTGCGCCGGATTGCGCGCATGGCTGTGGAGTTCCGGTAGTCATTGGCGGAGAATGGGGACGGCTCGGGCGATAAGGAGCCTGAGTCGTGCGACCTCTTGACTTTTTTTGACGGGTGGAGATCGTCGGTCGCGTGCGACTTGGAGAAAGACGGAGAGCGGCGGGAGGAATTAGGGAGGTGGATGCCCAGGGAAGGGAGCGATAGCGACTTGCGCCGAGTATTATACGGCATGTTGCGATGGAGGGACGGGTGGTGGTTGTGGTGGTGATGATGATGTCGGCTGGGAACCGGGGAGGCGGGAAAGCAGGAGAGAAGTAAGAGCCAGGGGATGGCTATTCACTATTCAAAGGAGAGACGATGGTGGATAGCGAGATGAAAAAGGGAAGTTAATAATAAAAGGGATATAGATCGAAGGAAAGAAAAAGAAGCACAAAAAATAATAATGAAGATGAGGATAAAGGGGAAGGGGTGGGAGGGAAGAGAGGAAGGGTCATCGAGATGCGACTGTCTGAGCTGCGCTGAGGAATCTCTGCGATGGAACCGGTGGATTCCTCTTTTTTTGTTTTTTTTTTTTTTTTTTCGGGTGGTAATGGTATTACCGGCATGTTTCATTTTCACAATGGAAGGGCTGGACGAGCTAACGAACGAATCCCTCTACTTCACACACACCGCTAGATTTATTGATTGATTGAATAATGGCCCCGTTGACTACTGTCCCCGCCCTCATGCAGGGCTCTGCGACATCATGATGATAATCATCAGGCCGATGGCAATAACACCGTCGCAAATGCCGGTGGAGCGCTGGAATGAATAGCGCATTCCCCGACGGGGCAAAATTGGGTCTCCATGTGTTTTTTCGCCTGCGAAATATCCACCCAGCGACTCCATCGACGGGCCCTATCCCAATCACCGCCCGTTAATGTGAAAAATAAGTCGACCTCCCGATCGCTTGATTGGCAAGCGCTACGGGTAACCCGGGATGCATGAAACCTGCATTGGATCTGTCAAGTCGTTGCTAGGCAGACAGGTATACATCCATCCATACTGAAAAAAGAAACCACAAAAAGTTGACCGCTGGTTTGGGGGATCCTCAGAGATCTGCTCGGACAGTGCTCATCATAATGAACGACTAAACTGTTGTCCGGGCCTCACCTCTCCCAGCTTCGGCCGGGCCCTAAAACATGATCCCCTAGCGTCGACCGTTTGGGATCCAAGAAAGACATAGCGAGTGGGTCCAGCCGCGGTTTCCAAAGTATGTATCTCGGGTGTATTTTATTACGTTAACTCGGAAAGAAAAGGAAGAGCCTCGCCACTGGTGATGCGGCTACCCGCATGCATGGACACAGCAGACGGCGATACCGATAGGATAGGAGACGTCAGATTAACTATTCCATAGATCGTATATATATATCATCTACGATTTGGTAGTTGCGATATGTGATGAGGGGAAGAAGCCTCGCTAAGATGGACCAGCCATGTCGGGGCCAACATCCTCTGCTCATCCTTTCGGTGGAAGGATCATACATACCAGCCCATACATACAACGGCGGCATCGAGAGGGGCCCCAGTTAGGTCCTGTGTACATGCCGAGCAGCACCACTCCCCATTGTTGACAGAGTACCTAGTACATCTGGTACATACAAAAAACGACTGTCGGCGCCCGCAGCAAGGGATCAGTTATTGAGACAAGCCACCGGCTAGGAGCATGACTGGGCGAGGCACGGGCTCGACATGATTCACATTCCAGCGTTGTTACCCGGCCATCGCATAGCTAGCTATGTCGCGATCTCCGATGACATCGTCAGTCCGACATCGTGGACCCGACGTCGCGGAACCATGGAAACCACTGTGCAATTGTTCGACTCCGGCCGAAAGGGAATATAGAGCCTCCAACCCATACTCAATCACTTGCGACGCACGGTTCCTACAGCATGCTGCGGGTAGGATTTCTCCGCATCTCCACAGAGGTCTGGACCTGCATTCAGCTGTTAACGAGTTGGTTTAGAGGATAAATGCGAATCCTTAGTTTGCCTCCCCGCGCCCCCCTGATGTCATCACAAACGCTTAGTTTAGTCAGTTACCAACTGCGGCCCAACTCCGCGCTGTGTCTTCCCCCGCAGCAGTCGCCTCGTAATACATGTGAAAAAAGAAGATTGGGTTTAGGGATTCTGGAAAAGTTCCTCTCCGAAACTCAATGGAAACCTTAGGCTCGTGAACTATCTGGCCTAACCAGTTTCCGTGTGCTTTGATTATTTACTCTTCGCATCACTTCAAAAGAGAATTCCTGGGGCTGATGCGGGCTGTTATGATAGTAGATAGCCCCCATGGGATCTTACTGCAAAAAGTAATTGATAGCGAAGAATCGAGGGGCCGGAGATATGAAGCGGAGGGTGTGCTTGGACCTATGCGCCCAGAATATATATCGACCAGTCGAGTCAGTTTCCAAGGTCGAGGCATGTGAACGGAATCTCACCAATCAGGGTTTTATTTTTATTTCCCATGCACTAGAAAAATAAGTAGGACGAGTCCTTGAGCCCAATACCTATTGCCTAATGCTTACTGTGGAGTTGAGAAATTGAGAGAATGAGTAGCGCAGACAAGCAAGCCATGGACAGGTTCAAACCATACTATACAATTATCATGGGGTATATACACTCTATGGATATCAATGTAGTTATTTATACACAAAACATTCCCAACCGGTCTCCGTTCTCAACCGGACCTGCTCTGTCTCATCAAGCTGAGGGGCCGGCTGAACAGGTTCGTCTGGGCGAGGCTGTCAATCCCGCACAGGCACCTCCTCGGGCGGACGCACAGGCCACCCTCCAACGGGAGTATACCAATCGCCCACGCCACGGTCATCAAGCGCACGGCTTAGGGCATCATTGTGCTGCAACGCGGAGGGCCAGATGGCTTTCCTCTCACGCATGCGTGCAACATGGCCATTGGTTTCACGATCGATCTCGTGTTCGGCCAGACCCTCGCGCAAGAACATTTCCACGCAAAAGTCGAGGACACCCTCTGGCACGGTCTTGGGGGGTTTGCCCCATTTTCGGGTGGTGCGGTAGACGGTCTTGGGCTTGATTTTGTAAAAACGAAGAGATTTTAGCATGCTGGGAGTCGGAGCGTCTGATAAGGCCTCCAACTCCCTGATCGCGGCCTGCGCGATGATGCGGATGGTGTCGAGATTTGGGATGACAAGTTTATTATGGACACTGGCGGGCCTTTTTGGATCGACGTGCGGACCGCCTTGTTGATGATTGCGCTCCCGAGCAAGTTCTAGGCCAACACTGCCGTCGTCTAGGCCCCTATGGGGGTACTGACACCACCTGCCGTAAACTCCTTTGCCGGAATAACAGCCATACCCATCCACAATGGCGGTGAGGAGGACGTTGAAAGAAACAGTGGTGATGTAACCGATCTTTTCCGGCTTGACGGGGACGTACTGGAGACTGGCCGACTTGAAGAGTTCTCGGAAAGAGCCCGGAAGAGACGATAGCAGACTGTACATGCTATAGATGGCCCTCTGTTGGAAGCGATTTGTGTCATTTCTGCCCTCGGGAGAATTGAATTCGCCGCTGAAAAGACGGAGGAGGATATCCTGAGCTTGTGCGAGACTGTGCTTCTCTTCCTCGCTGACGGCGATTCCTTGAGACTCCTTGTACAAGATGGAGGCGTCCCGTCTGGTAATTGCGGCGGCGAGAGTAGCGAGATTACTGTACCCCCAGGACTTTGCTTTGCGGTCTCTGATATATTGGAACATCTGAACCACGCGATCCCATTCACCCACTGAAATCTCATAGTCGATCACAGTCTTGATAGTGTTGAGACGGAAGGGCATTTGGACAGAACGGAGGACTTGATGAGCAAGCTGTGGGTTTTGGGTGGCGGCGGCATAACGGAGAAGCGATGGTGTTAAAACTTGCTCGCCATAAGCACTGAGGGGGATCGAAGGGCCATCCACGTCATCCGAGAAGAGCAGCCAGTTGCCAAAATCAAAGGCCCGAGAGGTGGTAGCCAGCTCAAGTATTGCGGCATGAGTGACACTTGACACTTGTGGAAGGGAAGATTTAAGTGAGGAAAAATGCTGGGAGTCGAAGAACGGGACCTGTTCGGTGCCAGACTGCTTGAGTTGCTCGAAAAATGATTCCGTGTGGCGCACTGTGCTGGCATCAATAATATTCTGCAGCCAAGCATATTGGTGCAACGCGCTTGTGGTCAGGCAATCCCTGGCATAAGCCCTGATGTTGAGTTCGACCAACCCAACCATGGCCGCTGAAGCATTGTAAAATTGGGCCCTTGTCATGCCATCCAAATGCTGCACTTTGGTCAACTCGTCGCCATCCCATGCTGGCACAACTTCATTACGTAGCCGCAAGATTCGCTCGAGACTGGTAGGATCATTTTCGGGATCAATTGCCCCGCTCTCAATGAGTTGAACCGTATGCCAATTCGTGGCTTTAGTTGTAGGTCGAAGATCATGCGCAGACTTGATAGGATCGATCAAGGAATCAAGATGGGACGAAAGTTGGAGAAGCTTCGTGATTCCGTACCCCTTGGTGCCTATCTCACAAACGGCATTGTGAATCAGGCCATTTCGGAGAGAAGTAGCCACTTCAGTGCTGATCGTCCGCTTCCCAAGCCCACGGAACGGTGGCTTGTCTTGACTCCGAGAGACAGTGTCATTGCCTGGACGGCGCCAGAACTGTTCCGCGCCAATGTTTGTTTGCCGGACGATGTCAAAATCCCTCAATAGAGGCGTCCAGCTCTCGACCTTCCAGCATTCGTTCTGCGCCATCATCTGTTTCACCAGCCATGCCCCTTCTATGGGGAATCCATGCTCCACACAACACCACAAAATGAGCTCGAACCAAATCTCCGGACCGAGTTCCCGGACTCCCATTTTGAAGGGCAGGTACGGTGATTCTTCTCCGGTCTCTGCAGCTCTGGCAGCCACAGCAGCTTGATGCTCCAACCACGCAGCATCGGAAAGAACACTCATGATATGGCCCGACAGCAAGTGCAGCGTTGGTGGTCGAAAAGCACGCAGACTAGTATCAGGATCGTGGTATTGGTACACCCGTTCAGAGATCAAGCCCGAGTGATGTAATCGTGCAAGGATCCGGAAGACATAGGACATGGCAAGCTGGGATTCCTTCGGAGGCCGATTCGCAGCTTCCAGAACCAAAGACCCAAGAGTCTGCCAGACCTCCGCCATGAGGAAGTGTGAAAACACCTTCACGGTGGGTGACCAGGTTAAAGCGTGGAGGGAGGTCGTCGTATCTGGGGCGACGACGTTAAGCAAATGTGGGCTTGCGACTGAAGTCAGGTCGTCAAGCGATTCCCCCGAACCCAAGCTCCAATCGAGATTCGAAGCCTGTGGAGCGGCCATGTAAGGAACCAGCAGCTCATGGGCATCCACAAGGCTGTTCAACATAGCATGCACCGCTTCCCATTTGTCCAAGTTGAAACCCATATGCACCAGCGGATCCAACTGAAACCGCTCTCTGAAGCGATTCATCCATCCCGCTAACGAAGAAGCCCGATCAAAATCCTCTTTGAACACTTCAAGGGAGTCGCCTTCCTGGTGTGCGTGCTTGGTACCCGCTTGCGAAGGAGGAGGTAGGCATTTCTCCAGGCATGGAATCCAGTGCTCTAGAAATCGTTGACGCTTCCGGGATATTGGTGGATAAAGCTTGTGATCAAATTTATACCGGGCACAGAGGTTGTTGGCTTCCGCGAGAGTGTACTTTGTGATCTTGCGCGCATTGTGTCCGTCGGATATCGTGCGTCTGGCAATCAGAGGGACGGATAGTCTGCGGCCATATCGGAGGAGGCGGCCGGAGTGCAAACACCTTTTCATGACCTGAAAGGTGTTTGGGATACAGGTAACTCGAGGAACGCCGCGGGCCTGGTGTGACACATATCGCGGTCGGTCACGCACCAGGCATACCGGGAGACAGTAAAGGAGAGAGAGAGACGAGCGCCGGAATAAGAACGGGAGCAGAAGTTGAAGCACCGCGACTCGCGCAAAATGTCTGGAGCTGACTCATCACCATCGACCAATCAGCATCCTCTGATTGAGTAAGTACCCGATACCTGAAATTATTTGCTACCTTGGATAGTTAAGGAAGTACCAGTTACAATATATTGAAGTATAAAAGCGAACAGTCTGCAGGATCTAAGGAAATAAGGGATTTAAACGAAAGTACACATTCCTATACAACTGATCCAGCAGGCATAAGAAAGAAATCACTCTAAACGAAAGCGATTGGGTCCTATCTAAGCCTGGACAGCGCGCCAGAATCCGGCTTGACGGGCAGCACCGGTGGGAGTGCCGCTGGGCGTGGGGACCGAAGACGAAGACGAGCCCGACGAGTACGGGAAGGGAGGAATGGGACCTCCGCTAGGGGAGGGGGAGCTGGAGCCAGTGGGAATCGGCAAGCTACCAGTCGACCAGCTGGAAGGAGCAGGGCCGGTGGGCGAAGACGAAGGGGTCAGAGAGACCGAGGGGGTGCCGTGGTTCAGCTGAATGGTCTGTTAGCAAATGGCTGAGGTATTATGGGTGCAAAAAAGACTCACAGGCAGGCGGAACGCAGCAGCCGGGGCAAGGCCACAGGCGACAACGGCGAGGACAGCAGAGACCTTCATGATGATTGAGTAGAAAGTAAAGGGGGTGGAAAGTAGATATGTTCAAATGGAGACAGAATGTGCACAGCACTATGGGATGGGACGAAAAATCGTAGGGCAGGGAGAGATTTTATACCGATATCCAGAGCCCCATTATTCTTGTTTCTTATCAGGGGTTGCCGCAGAATCGATGGGTCAAAGAGGAGCGAGACGCTCTTAGTCGTCGCCGCGCGGTCTCCGATACGAAGACGAGAGAGGGAAGAAAAAAAGAAGATCGGCCTCGAAAGTTTGGTTCAGAGCGGATACTCGTGAGTCTAGCAAGCGGCAGTTACTTGTTTCTCCATCACTGACGACGATCGACTGATAAGGCGAGACGGAAGAATCTAGTGCCGCGTCGAGCCTGAACAAAAGCATCATGGTGGGTCCGGGACTGGACGAGGGTGGCCAACAAGGTATATCGACGCGAGGCCGAACGGCGGCCAGAACTGTGGAAGGAATCAATGGGTGCTGGGTCGATGGCCGGTGGAGTCTACGGGCGACAGAATCGAGAAGGTGGTTGAGAGGATCAGCGAGAGAGAGAGCATGTTTCGGCTAAAGCGAGAGACGCTGGAACGTGAAACCAGGGACACGCGGGCTCCACCGATCCCTGTTGATCGTTGGCTGCGCGGGAACAATAAACATGGTTATTCACATCGGTAGTGGGGAGTGGAGACCGACGATCTTCACTTCGCTTCCTTACTCATCCCGACTAGGGTCTTTTTTGCATCTTTCACATTAATAAGAGAGATGGATTACTGGGGTATTATTGTACACCGGCAAGCAAGAACTCCATATAGTCCAAGTAAGAGAACATGAGAAGAAAAAAAAAAGTATCATCAATCATGAGATAAAAACACAACGCTCACGGTTCCATCGCCACATCTGCCGAGAGTTGGGCATCGCCGCCCAGCTCTTGTTCCACTTCATCGACCACGAAGCTCTCGTAGTCCTCTAACCCCTTTTGAACATGGACCTTGAAGCGGATCACATCGTTCAGCATATTCTCGACATTGGTGTGTAGTTCCTCGCGCAGGGCGTTCGCTCGGAGCGTGAGCTGCTCGTACTCGATGTTGGTGTTCATCTCGCGCTGCTCCATTAATTGCACACTGTCGCTCAGCGTAGCCCGCATCTTGGCCAGTTCCTTCTCCATCTTCTCAATCTGCGCGTCCGAGGCCGTCTTCTGCGTGGTGGTGATTTCTTTGGTTCGCTCGAATTCCTCCTCCGCGGCACGGCGCCGGTGCTCGAGAGCCTCCACCTCGCTCCGTTTCTCGTCCATGGCCTCCTTGATGTTGTCGAGCAGATTCCGACGGTCGAGATCGTCATCGATACCGCGCTTCCGCCGTTCGTTGATCTCCTTCCGCAGGGACTGCAGACTGTTGCGGATGCTGCCCCGAAGATCTAGGTTCAACAGATGAGCCGGGTGGTAGCCAATGAATGGCTCGGCCAGCAGACGATCCCCATCCGACGAAATCCGGTTAGGATCGCCGCCAACCTGGGACCGGGAGAAGATGTTCTCATTGACCTGGAGACTGAGCTCGTAATCTTGACCCTTGGCATTCTCGGCAGATGAGGGGATCAGACTCGTCTGGTAGCCGAGTGTATTGTATGCCTTGACGATCTGCTCTAGATCCTCAAGTTTCTGACTCGCCTCGGCTTCCTTCTCCATGACACGTGCATGGGTTTCCTCCAAACGAGCCATGGTGTCTTCCAGACTTCGCTGGAGACGCTCGCGTTCCGTATTCATGCGGTCGATATCCTGGATGGTGATGCCCTGCCGATCCACGCTGGCTTGGAGCTCGGAACGATCTGCCTCGGTCGTCTGGAGGTCTGTGTCGGTTTTCTGGATCTCCTCATCCAAAAATTTGATGCGGCTTTCATATTTTTCAATCTTCCCTTTGACGGTCTGGTTGTACTCCTCAAACTTCTTCTTGTCACCTTCCAAAATCCGGTAGGTCTTGTCCAGTTTGGCCACGTCGGGCGCATTCTTCTCCATATCCTCAACCTGATCCCGGAGGTTGCGATTCTCTGCTTCCAACGCGGCCATCTCCTGTTCGTATCGCTCGCTGCCTCGCGCAAACTCCTCGGACATGTTTTCAATGTGCGGAACCAGTCGTTTCTCGGCAATCTCATCATCCTCGTCTTCTCCCCCTTGGAGCCAGTCATGATAGGCGCCGGTGAGGAAACGATAGATGATTCGGTCCCCAGCGACATCGACACCCGCTTCGGCGCAAGCCTCATCGTAATCTCCCATGACAAAGCGGTCCATCATCTGCGCCAACTGCATCAACCAGTGCAGCATGCCGAGGAAGGTCGACCAGTTCTGGCCACCCACGGCCGCGATTTGCGATTTTGTAATGCCCTTTTCGTAAGGATACCGCAACTGCTTCAGAATCGGTGGCACTTCGGAGTCCATACTCTTCAAAAACTTGTATCCCGGATCAATACGATGATAGAGCCACTGGAAGATATAATTGAAATCCTTTTGAGTCGGCGAGCGAAGAGTGTTCTGACCCAGGGAATGCTTCATTTCCAACTCAAAGTTGTTATGACTCAAGTACTCCAGTAGCTCCTGTCCAATGCGAGTCTGGAATGCGCGATCTCTCAATGGTCGGGGGTCTCTCGGGACGCCTGCTGCGGGAGGAACTTGGGTGAAGAATGACTGGTGGCCCATAGGGCCCCCGTTTCCGGTTGATGGTCGCGAAAACACGCTGCTTCTGCGCTGGATGTTCTGAGATGCGGAATGGGAGGCCGATCCAGGCGCATAGCTCTGCCGACCCGCACTGGAGCCATGGAGCATATTACTCGACACGGATCGACGGACAGACGAGAGCCCTGCATCCTGACCGAACCCCCCGGAAGAAGCTCTCGCAAAGTTCGGCTGCTGCGGTCTGCTCGTGGAGTTGAGCAGCGACGTCGAGCGCGTGTGTTGCGACGTAAACGGTGGGTTCTGAAATCCAATGGAACTGGTGCGTTTCATGGCGGATGCGGGCTGCGGGATCGCGGATGATAAGTTCTGCACACTCCCGAGAGTCTGTGTCGCGTTCGATTGTTAGACATTCTCGCGTGAGCCAGAGGGAGGGGGTTTCGTACTTCTCGAGGGCGCCTGATGCTAAACAAACCAGTATCTTGCGACATGGTGACTAGCACGCGCCGCGATTGCGGCGGATGGGAAAATCCAAATCAAACAATCGTGGAGATGCAATACACGATACCAAACTGAACACTGCCGCGCAAAAAATGCCCGAAGGAATGGGGAGGGAGGGAATCTGTGAGGCACACGAGGGTTGATGGGGTGATGATTATTATTGGGGGGGCAGAAGAGCGATTGTAAACAAGAGCGTGCCACTTCCCTTCCCAGCAGGCGGTGTGTACAACCCGGGAAAACCATTCGACCGGTCGCAAGAATCACGGGATCACTCGGCCTGGGGAAACAGTTCCGAGGTCCAGCGGCGTTTGCCGATAGTGATTCACCCCCAGCCATCTTCTTGACACAGATTCTCGACTTTATCCCTTCACGCGCTGGAGTTGAAGGAGTCGAAAGCAACCCTCGACCACTATGGCTCCGCGCGAGGAGCTGATTTCCTCCGCGGTAAGTGTTCTCCTAATGCTGTACCCGCTTTCGGCTTGATGCTAACATGTGCGCCCCCAGGTTACCTGTATGGACCAATATCCGGAACGTCGCATGCTGGTGGGAGTGCTAACCCCGTCTAGTCTTACAGGATCCGTCAGTCGCCTCGTCGCCTGTTGAGAAGAGAGTCGCGTTCTTGCAATCCAAGAACCTGACGCAGGAAGAAGTCGACCTTGCCTTGGCTCGGGCGGGCGAGGACCCTTCTGCCGCCGCCGCCGCTACAGCATCATCACCACAGGGCTACTCCTCGCAGCAAGTGGCCTACCGACCATCATCACAACCACCCCAAGGATATGGCTATCCTCCATACGGTCAATGGCAGCCGCCACCAGAGTGCGTCGGATCCCAGTGTTACCCCGAGTCTGAAGCTAATGACCTCTAAAAAGGCCGCCAAAGAGAGACTGGCGCGATTGGTTTATCATGGCAACGGTGATGGGAGGAGTGGGATATGGGATGTATTTTATCGCCAATGTATGTCTCCCGTCAACCCCACAAGCTCGCCGGATACTAATATTGCTCCAGCGGTATATCAAGCCTCTGATCGCACCACCGACCCCGCCTCAACTGGAGCAGGACAAGGAAAACATCGATGAACAATTTTCCCGCGCATTCGCGCTGATTGAACAACTCTCGACCGATACCACAGCACTGAAGGAAGCCGAGGACGCCCGGACCGAGCGCCTTGACTCGGCCCTGAAAGACGTGGAAAGTGTCGTGGCTGAATTGAAGAGCTCGTCACGTCGGAGAGACGATGAAACTCGGCGTATCAGCGACGAGGTGAAGTCGCTGAAGGATGCTATCCCCAAGGCTCTGGAGGGTGCTCGTGAAGGCAACGAGAACCGGTTGAAGGAGCTGGGTAGTGAGCTGAAGAGCTTGAAAGTCCTTCTGGGTAACCGATTGGGTGGCAGTGCTGCCAGCACCCCGGCTGCTGGTAAAACGGCCGGGTCCCCCCAGCCCGAGACCCCTGTCACGAACGGCGCGCCTGCATCCGTCGAGGATGAATCCCCGGCGCCAGCGCCAGCAGCGGCCCCTCCGGCAAGCTCCAACGCAACCCCTGCCCCTGCTCCCGCTGCCAACAACCCCCTTTCGCAACTCGGACGCTCTGCCTCTATCCCGGCATGGCAGATGGCCGCCGCTAATCGGTCCAAGAGCTCGTCGCAGTCGACTCCGGCTACGGGCGCTGATAATGCGACTAGCACTAGTGAGCAAACTGCTCCTCCCAGCTAAGAGACTGGATGTATATTCTTTCGCTTTCTCACTTTGGTGTATTTACAACAATGGAATTGAACTACCGTCTTCACGAATCGAAAGGGTTTTGCTTGTCAAAATCTGTAGAAGATAGATGATAAATAAATCCTCGAATTGTAGAACAGATATTGGGCAGTTCAGCAAGCAATAGCTAATGGCTGTCTAGGCTGACGATAAGAGATAAGCCGTCTGGCGCATCGATCCAGCCGCCAAGTTTCGCAACTTCTGCATCTCACCACCATCACCGCGACACAATGCCTTCGCCCAATCCCTCCTCACATCCCCATCCGTCCCCACCGACCGCCACAGACCCAGACCATCGCCATCACCGCAGTCATCACCGCCACCGACACCACCGAGATAGTTCGCGCTCGCGCTCCCCACACCGATCTCAAAGACACCACCGAGATCGCCACCGGCATCATCATGACCGAGACCGTGAGCACGGTCGAGACCGCCATGGAAAACGAGACAAAGAACCCGCGAAACCCACGCAGCCCGTGATCCTCCCGCTCCAAGCTCGCGAGTTGTCCAGACGCGACTTGCAAATCTACGAGCCCATGTTTGCCATGTACTTGGATATCCAAAAGGGAATCTTTCTTGAAGATCTAATGGAGGACGAGGTGAAGGGGCGGTGGAAAAGCTTTGTGGGGAAATGGTACGAAAGCTTCAGGCTGCTCTCCCAACCAATCTCTGATAAATTTAGGAACCGTGGAGAACTCGCCGAGGGCTGGTATGATCCTGCTACGCTGGACAGGGCCCGCAAGAGCGCCCCCGAACAGCCGATATCGGGTCCTAGCAGAGGCCGAGCCGCATCTCCAGATTATACAAAGGGCGGTACGGAGGCCCCGGAACACCCAGCAGACGAGGATGACGAGGATGAAGATTACGGACCGGCTCTCCCACAGTCTGGGTCGGAATTAGGTCGGTATGGGCGGGGTGCACCCCATTCTGGTCCTACGATCCCAAACATGCAAGATCTGGAACTGAAGAGAGGTAAGACTATAGCCATCTGATTACTGGCCAATTCGCTCATATCGTTGCAGAATATGCTATGGAAGACGCCATTGCCGCACGCGACGAGTCACGACAGCAGCACCGCGCCGAAATACGCTCGCACAAGTCCGCTGTGCGCCACCTAGAAGATGAGGTTGCACCTCGCGCCGAACCCGGAACACGGGAGAGGCAGCTCGAGAAGCGCAAGGAAGCGGCTGCTGCCAACAAGTCATTTGCCGAGGCTCGTGGTGGATCACCCGAAGGAGCGCGGGACGAAGAGCTCATGGGCGCGGGGGACAATGACCTGGCTTCGTTGAGAAATGAAAAAGATAACGAGAAGCGGAAGAAGAATGAGCGAGAGATCCGGCGAGAGGAAATCCTTCGAGCTCGCGCGGCCGAGCGGGAAGAACGTGTGCAGAAGTATCGCGAGAAGGAACAGGAGACTATGGGCTGGCTTCAGACGTTGGCGAAACAGCGATTTGGTTGAGATGGTGCGCGGAGGGCGTCCACGCACGTACTACCCAACCAGGCCAAACAGAACATTATGATGATCCAGAGAGGTTCATCATACGTGGGACCACTATATATAGCGTAAAAGAGATCCGTCAGTAATACTCAGACTTGGTGGAAGATCAGGAAGAAATATCAACTCTAGACTATGATTCATTGAGGCCAGTGAGGATGGGTATATAGTCAGCCTCTTCCCCAGTAACCGCGTGGGGGCATTCTTCTCCCGCTGTGGGGAAACAGCACTTCTCCTCTGTCGGGTTCACCATGTTGCGACGGAACCTTTGCAACCCGAAGTCCCCATTATTGACTTCCTTCCGGCGCTCCATGCACGCACAACCCACTCAGAAACAGCACGCTCTCCCCGCAGCTTATTACCGAGGCGGCACCTCGCGAGCCGTCTTCTTCAAGCAAGAAGATCTGCCTGCCAACCGCGCAGACTGGGCCCCCATTCTCCGCGGGGTGATTGGCAGCCCCGATCCCTACGGCCGACAGCTGGACGGCCTCGGCGGAGGCATCAGTAGCTTGTCCAAGGTGTGCGTGGTGGGTCCGTCGACGCACCCGGACGGGGATGTCGACTACACCTTTGTCTCGCTGGGGGTCAAAAACAGCGATGTCGACTACTCCGGCAACTGCGGCAACATGAGCAGTGCCGTTGGTCCCTTTGCCGTGGATTATCGGCTCTTTGCGTTGCCAGATAACAACCTCGACTCCGTATCCGTGCGCATCCATAACACCAACTCGGGCAAGATCATTCGTTCCTCGTTCCCCGTCGTCGATGGCGAAGCGGCTTCTACTGGTGATTTCGCCATAGATGGAGTCGCCGGCACCGCTGCGCGCGTGCAGCTCGATTTCATTGATCCAGCCGGCTCGGCGACAGGGACAATGCTACCTACCGGCAGCGTGACGGACGTCTTTGACGGCGTCGCAGCGACATGTATCGATGTCGCCAACCCCTGCGTCTTCGTCCGAGCCCAAGATCTCGACGTGGACGGAAACCTTACTCCAGATGCCATCTCAGCACACCCGACTCTCCTGTCCCGGTTAGATTCTCTCCGCCGCCAGGCTGGGGTGAAGATGGGCCTTGCAGAGACACCCGCCGCGGTTCCAGGCAGTATCCCCAAAATTTGTCTCGTCGCATCCCCTTCGCAGACCAGTGTCTCAAAAGAGCGCAACCAGACGCCGGCGGAGGTCGATCTCCTCGCCCGTGCCCTCTCCGTGGGCCAGCCGCACAAGGCAGTGCCTATCACCGTCGCCTTAGCGCTGGCCGCTGCGGCGCGAGTGGAGGGGAGTACGGTGGCGGATGTTATTGCAGGCAAGAAACCCGTAGATGGAGCGGGGATCACGATCGGCCATGCCAGTGGTAACCTGCTGGTTGGCGCTGAGTTCAAGGCAGATGGCGGGTTGGCGTCTGCGACGGTGTTTCGCACCGCGCGTAGGCTCTTTGAGGGACGGATCTTTTGGAAACCATGATATATCATATTGATCATGAAGTATTTACGTCGAAGATGGCTTCGCTGTGTATAATGTGAGGCTTTCGCGGGTGATATGGAAGACGGCCTATGTACTTTTACCCCTAACAGCTTATTAGCAGCTGGTCTGTTTTTGAAGGGAGGCTGCAGTTGTTGCTCTCTTCTTTTCCTCTTTTCTCCAGCTTTGTTGTTCTTAGTTGAATACATTTTTTATCTGGTCAAGAACTAGTTTCTCACAATATCAATATTTTGTCATTTAATACAGTTTGGAGTTGTAAGGTATCAGCTCCATCTTTCCCCTTTCAGACAGGGATGGCAAACTATTATTAAACTACAGGATGAGACTTCTCGCCGTGATGAGGACTAGGCTTCCCGCCGTGCTCGCCGTGATGAGGGCTCGGCTTCTTGCCGTGAGACTTGCACTCACTGTCCGGCTTAATCAACCAGAGCGAGTCGCCCGCAGAGCCATCGTTACCGCGAACGTACTCCCACTTCAGCGCAGTGGAGTTCACCACGGTCATCTTGCTGAATCCGTACTCCTTCGTGTTCAGAACAGCAGTGATGTTGGTCAGGCCCTCGCCGCTGCTGAACTCGCTGTGACTCTCGATGTTGCCTGCCATACCGTTGATGATGTGGGTCATGGACGTGCCGGCGTTGGTGTGGTAGGTGTTCTTGTTCACGATCGAGGCCGTGTCGATGGTACCGTTTGTGCCGAGAGGGTACAAGCGCTCGTACCAGTGGATGTGACTACGGGTAAGACGATGAGCTAATAGGCCCCTCGCTGGGAATCGGTAAAGAAAAAAAAACTCACCCGGAAATATAGGCGTCCACACCATACTCAAGCAGGAGACCCTCGAATGCCGCGCGAATATCCTTCATGTAGGAGGAATAGGCCGAGCTGTACATGGGACGGTGGCTCATGACAATCACCCAGGGGGTCTTCTTGCGGTCCACGCTGGCGAGATCCTTCTTCAGCCACTTGTACTGGGCATAGGACTTGGTGTCCTTCACGCTACCCTCCACGGCTCCGAATGGACCACTGTCAGTGATGAAGGTCTCGGACTCAGTGGGCATGGTCTCGTCGCCGGAGACGTCCTCGGCAAAGGACCACTCGGGGCTGTAGGCAAAGTCGGTCTCGCCGTCGATGGACACGAAGTGAGCCAGACCGTAGTCGAAAGAGTACCAGAAGTTGCCGACACCGCCAGTCTCGGCACCGGGCATATAGAAACGGTGCTGGAAAGCAGTGAAGTTTCTAAAAAAAGACGGGTTAGGCTTTTGCGTTGTCTAGTGTTTGGCAGGGGATCTGATGTACCTCTGAGAAGGCGGGCAGCTGTAGTAGGTGAGGTTATCCTTGGGAGCAGTGCCATTGGCAATATCGTCGTTGAGATAAGCAGTCAGAACGTTACCAGGGCCGTCGAACTCGGCACAGGCAGCCTCGTGATTGCCGGGCAGAACCATGTAAGGAATCTTCTTGGTCACGTTGCCCACCCACTGCTGCCAGAGATCCCAGTTGGACTCGTACAGAGAGCTCATATCACCACCCTGAGGACCACCCTGGTCCGGGACCTCGCCCTTGGGCAGAGGCTTCTTGTACTGGTTCGTGATAACTCCCCCGGGGAGCTCGCTGCTGGTGCCATTGTAGCAAACGGGCCAGTCATCCTCGCAGGGCATGATCCCAGAGGACCAGTCATCGGCATAACTGATGTCACCGCCGTGCCAGGCAAAGGCGGCACCCTCGTTGGCAGCCTGCGTCAGGTACTTGTGGGTACCTTGGGCATTGGTGTATCCCATGTCGTTCAGTACAGCCACGGTAAACTCCTTGGGGTCACCGGCCTTCTGAGCGGTCTTGAAGCTCAGCACCTCGGACTGGGTGGTGCCATTGGCAGCTGGGATCTGGTAGTAGTAGGTGGTACCAGACTCGAGGTGATCCAGAGACACCTCGTGGAAGAATTGGCTGCATTGCGTGATGGCCTTGATCTGCGAACACGACGGGGTACGATCGTAGCTCGAATGAAGTCAGTATAGATGATGGGATGGGACGATCCGGGGTCTCTCACGTGTGGCTATGGCCGCTGGTATGCTTGTTCAGGTGGCGGGGATTAGTCCCCCACTTCACCGACGGAGCTTCTCCCAGACCAAAAGGCGTCTGGTAGTGAATGTGAATCCCCTCGGGCAGATACGACAACGAAATCACATTGACATTGTTGGTCGGGTGGGAGGTGGCCGGCTTGACAGCGGGCGGCTCGACCAAACGCGGGAAACCCTTGCCATTACCGTTAATCGTATTGTCAACCCAGTCGCCGATGGGCACAGCAGGGCCTTTGTAGGGATAGCGAGTGTCGACCGCAGGGCGAGCATCGACGGCGGCGAAAAACGCCAGCAGGAGAGCAGCAGTGGTGGCCTTCATGGTGAGAGAGAATTGAGCCCTAGGCGAATTCTAGACGGCGGGGCCTGGGTTTTATCTACATGGCATGCATAACAAGCCATCGTCCCGGGGCTAGATCCGATCAGTGATGGGGGTTGCATCGAGGCTACACGTGCAACTGATAAGGGCCAACAATTGGCGATCGTCAGGAACCAAGCAACTAGTTAAGCCTTCGGGCCCTGGGCGTGGACCAACCCGCTCAGTAACACACGGGCACTGGTTGGGGGCCTGATTGGCCTGGGTTTCTTCATCCCGGTAGGGGGGTGTTTGGGTGCTGTAATGCTCTCGAGGTGATTGGTCTAGGGGTGAAATTACTCGCATCCTGTCATTTAGAACGGGTCGTGTCTGTTTTGGCTGATCGCTTGCTATACTTCGTTTCCGCGGATTCAAGTAAACTGACAGGTCGGAGTCGGTAGTCGGCAGAAGTCATCCAGGCACATTGTCTAGGCACATTATCGAGGCACATTGTTTAGCCGGTCTCCACAAGGGCCCAGTCAATCACCACCTCCACCCTCTCTGCCACCTCCACCTCAGCGGCCTTCAGCCACCGGTACATGGCCTCGAACTGATCGTACGACTCCTCCCAAATGGATAACGACCGATGAGGGCCCACATAGGAAAAGGTGTCGTTCTCGCCCAGCCGGAGGATTTGATCATCGATAAGGATGGTTTGTTTCAATGCTAGCCACCTCTTGTGCCGCTCTCGGAACAAGGTAAGATCACTCTCGCTCGGGTTTCCGCTATTCTCGACGATTCTTGGTTCTCGGACTATTTCCTCGATCTCGTCCCTGTACCGGTCACTGCAAAACTCGGACCTAGACCAATCGTATAACAAGTCGAAGCCCTGTCTCAGCGTGCACTCAAATTCATCCCGCTGGGAAGCAAGGACACATTTCAACCATCGTAGAAATTCTGTGCCAAAGGCTTCGCGCCCGCTTTCTTGGACAAAGCAACGGTTACAACGGAGCTTGTCCACGGAAACCCTCGTCACTTCTTGTTCATCCCAGTTGCTGAGACCAAGCGGCCAGTCCACTCTGTAATCGATGTAGTTCATCTCGCCGAGCCGGAAATGTCGAGTCTCCTGCCACTGAGAGCATCCCGGACACCGGATCGTATGTGTGGGCCACGGCTCCTCCTCCCACGCACCACCGTGCCAGCCGGTAATCGGTCGCAGGTAGGACGCCGGTCGTTTGTTCTCGAGGACATCAGAAAGGTTCGGAAAGTAGCGATCTGTGACGCTGGGAAAGAAAACCGGAAGACTAAGCAGAATGGGAACTTTATCTGTGCCTCCGAGTCGTCTGCCGCCCTGTTCGAGCTGACCTCGTTGATATCGGCACTCGTTGCATTTGCGCACGCAGCGCTTGAAGCCGCAGCGATTCAATTCCATGAGGTGTGCCTCACGACGAAGGATCTCTTGTTCCTGGCTCGAGTCTAGCTCCAAGAACTCGGCCAATGTCATATTTTCGAACTCGGCCATGCCGCATTTCTGGAGCTCGGCCAGTCTTTGTTCCAGAGCATCGCCATTTTTGTCAACGCGAATTATTCGTGCGGCCTGGTCGTATGACAATGCGAGGTTATGTCGCCGACGAAGCCTTTTCTCTTCTGATGCGTCTCGGCGAGGAAAGCGTGACCGGGCGACTTTTCCAGATCGATTCCAGCTCGTGGTCCGGAGGTCTGCCGGGGACCCGGGGATGGGTTTCCGGTAGCAAAGTCTCAGGAGCCATGGGTCCTCAAAGGCAGTGTGAGGTAGAAGGCGAAGACACTCAGCACAGGCCCAGCGCATGCCCTTGCATTCTGAATATTCTAGACGGCTCCCGGCACTGTCCGGTCGGCCGGTCGTGATATTAACAACGAGGGCGACGCCGCCGTGCTTTTCTTGGGTTTCCAGAGCAACAAGTCTTTCAACGAAGTGACGTTTGGAAGGGTTGATGAGGCTCCGCAGCCGCGAGTTGGTTTGGCTGATAGAGATCAGGTCGATTGGATCGAGTTGCTCGTAAATGTCGCATTGGATCTCCACCGGCAAACTTGTCAGGGACGGACTGGAGTACTGCGACTCCCCCATCTTTCAAAAAGCAGTGCATTCTTTTCGGAATTCCGTTGGGTTTGGAGGAAGCTTTATTTAAATCATGCAAAAGTGGGGGGCATGAGTCAAGAGAGACATGCCAAGAGGCAAGGCTGAACGAAAATCCAAACGCGCTGATGACTGATTGTGAGTAACGTCGATTATAGAAGAGAGGATGGGAGAGGCGTGCTGAATAGTGTTTGTGGGAAAGGAAGTTGCCGTTTCAGAAACACTTTATATCCATTGTGATAATTTAGTCTATTATGCCGTTTTTGTAAACTCCAACCCGTTGTACAGCCGGACCAAAACACCCCGTCTAAGCACGACGACCCAGATCTAGATCCGCCACCAGCTTCAAATCACCCTGTCCACCAGCCTCCAGACCAAAAAACGGCTTGACCGCAACATCGATGGTCTCCTCAAACAATCTGCCCACAACAACCTCTTTCAGATGCTCTCCCGTCTGCGCAAAATCCGGGAACGCATTCAACTCCAACAACCAAGCACACCCGGCGCTATCAACCAAGAAATCCACCCCAAAGAGCTCAAAGGCATTAGGCAAGGTCTGGAAATGTACCATCATGCCCCGTGCAGCAGCCTCAAAGACCTCCCCGGTAACAGCGCAGATCTGCTCGAAAACCTTTTCCTTCCAGTCCGCATCCAGACCCGGAACGTCGTGGTCGAGATCCCAGAATCGACGGACACTACCTTCGTTACTGCTGCCGCCTTCTTGGAAGCAGGTGTTGGTCAGATGGCGGGCGAGATCCTTAACCTCGTCGTCTTCTTCGTGCGGAGGGCAGTAGGGCTTTGCGGCGAAGAGGGCCAGCATCTCCTTGAAGACATAGACTTTCAGGGCACCGGTGGCGAGCACGTACGTGCGAATGTGGAATTTGCGGTTCGAGGATGAGGGCAGGAGGAGTGGCGGGTCGATGTAGGGTTGTGCGAGGAAATGGCGGAGTTGGGAGGTGACCACGCCGGCGTCGTGAGCGGCTTCGGCAGAATCGGGGTCATCCTCTTCAGCCTCGTCGTCCGAATCAACATCCCACTCCTCGAAAATCTCGCGCAGTTGGTCTTCGGTACTGAAGAGGCGGATCCCTTGGCCACGGTCACTCATACCGGGCTTGAGGATCCACCACTCCTTGTCCGAGTCGGGCCGTTCCTCGTTTTTCTCCAGGCTGTCGCGGAGCTCGTAGGCCTCCAGCAGAGCCTCGTCCAGGAACTCGGCGTAGTCCAATTCGAAGTCGAATGCCGGCTTGAAGTGGCGCTGTAGGATGCTCTGCGGATGCTTGGAGACCCAGTTGGAAACCGTGTTGGAGAGGTAGTGTTTGCGGATCAAAGCCTTGCGAATGACGTACGCGTTTGCCAGCGAGGTCGATGGCCGCGACAAGACATGTTCGAAGTCCAGGCGCTCATATTCCCGGTATTGGAAGACAAAACTGGACGCATCGGGGAGGTCTTCGAGAGAAGATATCCGCTTTGTGCAGACTGCGTCGCCAAGGCGGCGAGTCAAGGCTTGCTCGACTAGGGCTTGCACGTAGGATTCGTCGCAGTCGACAATGGAGTAGAGCGTGGGCCGGTTCGCGGGTCTACACGGTGCCAATCGATTAGAATGACTTCGAATCCAATAGGTATAGGGGAAGCGTGATGATGTCTATCAGCTAATCCAAATATCTAAAGTGCCAGCCACCAGTATATCCGGAAAAAGCACATCTGTATCATGACAGAATCTCCACTCACAGCTGAATCTCCCCCGAAAAACCGGGCGTGTGCATAAAATTGGCCTTCAACGGGGTGACACTGCGGAACGTCAGCACCGAATGGTGTAAAGGAAGAGGCGAGCCACATACCTAGTCATTTGCTCCTTGACTGCCCAGCCATCATTCCCGGGAGCACTCTCTTCCACGCTCCGATACACGTCGTGGAAGTTAGGCGCCCATTTGAAGTTCTTGTGCTGGATCCTGCCTTTCCGGGCTGGCCGATCGCTAGTGCAGGTCGCATCGACGTTCTCTCCACCCTCCCCTTCATCGCGCAGCTTCTGCTCCTGCAGACTGGGGTCGTCGGTGGATGCCCGGTCGGCCACTTGGAAGCAACTCCCAGACTTCCATGTATTGTGCAGCATAGTCGTGTAGAGAATCTTGTTCTGGCTGACGCCGGGTTCGAGGGGCACATTGACGCTATAGAGGTCGACGTCATCGGCCCAATTGGCATACAAATGCTCAATCAACCGTACCGAGTGGCGCGATGCTTCTGCGATAATCACGGGGTCATGATTGCGAGAACTGAAGGCGTACGACAACGCAATGGACCGTTTCCCGCACAAAGCGCCTTCCATTGCGGCGCCAATGGTTCCACTGGACAACGCGAACAGAGCGGTGGTGTTGCGGCCATAGTTAGGGCCTGAAACGACCAGATCAATCGGGCCCCGGTCCTCGAAGTAGTGGAATAGGCCGATCTGAACACAGCTCGCCGGGGTCGAGTCAATCAAGATCCATTCGTCGCCGTCGGCGTCATCCTCGGCATCGCCACTGCTGCCCCGCGGCAAGTGGTGTACTGTCCCGTCCTCCTGGTGTAGTGTACCCGGCCGAAAATAGATCGGTTTCACAGGGGCACCGATCATGTGCGCTTTACCGATCCATGATCGCTGCTGGTGCGGGAGAATTACCGAGACGGTGTGGCCGGCGGACTGGAGCGAGTGGACGAGGGAATGGACGTAGGGCGACGACTGATTCGACGGAGGCCCGTCGTCGTTTGTGACCTATTTTGTGAGAACATGAGCGGGGATTTTAGGAAAATGAATCTCGACCAGTAGGGAACTCACCAGGATATGCATTGGGCTCTACTAATTGGGAAACGGGAGGATGGAAGGAAGAAAAGAGCGGAGTCGGAAATGCCCCGCCTTGTTGGGCGGAACGCGAACATTCATGCATTCGGGAACGGGAACTATGGATGGGTATATCGCGCAGCAATTAGAAATCCAACTAAATAAAAAAACTTCATTCAGGCTCGTCTCTGAGATTACTTCGTCGTCTCTGAACCCCACGAGCCTCTGCGCTTTCTAGCCCAGAGCCAACGCCCGGATCATCAGACGGAAAGCTCTGAAGCAGAGCACTCTCCTCTCGCTCCTCTTTGATGTTAGGTTCAGGGGAAGTAGAACTATCTTCGGGCTCGTCCTTGATGTTGTTATGGTCTTCATCCTTAATCGTCTTTGTAGGGGTTGGTTCGGATTGTAAGACGGTGCTCAAAAGCAGCCAGGTGAGGCTGGCCGAAGCCATTGAGAGCATCCAGAACAGGGAGCTGAAGATGGCGAAGGAAGTGAGCTTCCAGCGGTACATAAACCATCTGTCCCAGTGTTAGCTTTGGATATAAATGAATGACCAAAAACACCTACGTCATGCCCGTGAACCGAGCGCGAAATTGCACCCGAGCACTGTAGACTTGCATCTTTTCGTCGCTCTGAATCTCTAGGCGTAAACTCTGCGGTAGGTTGCGCGAACCTCGAGCGAACTCGACCTGCTCAAGCATTGACACCTCGAGAGTTTCGGCTTCGCGACGCCAGCCGACCACGTAGAGTGGCAGGCGCGCCATCCTCCGAGCAACGTCGACCAGCGGTGAGGTATATGTCAAAATAGCGGGGCGGCGGGATTGCATGATCGGATTCGCGTCCTTGAGTGAGCCTGGGAGCACCGCTGACCCTGGTCGAGAGTATAGAGTGAGGTCGATCATGAAGTTGCCGGTGTCGAGGTTTGAGGGCGTGCGCGGCAACTCGAGCGTCACGGATACATCGTAGGGCTGAAGCGACACAAACTCTGAGTTGAAAGAGGCCGTTCCCCAGGGATTGCCATCGCTGTTCGAGTTAGAACCTTTTGAGGTGTCACCCAGGGCGCAGCTCACTTACCCAAATTGCAGGTGCACCACGCGTTCCAATCCGACCGCGGGGATAAACCAGAGATAGAATATGGTGTAGGCAACCACAGAAACCCCAATCAGCAGCAGCGATGTGCCGATGAACAGCAGCGTGTTCAGGTAGAGGCGCATGGCCGATGTGGACACCAGCGCGCGGAACGGCGCGAGGAGCGCATCCTATTGCCCGTCAGTAAGACCCAGTCAGAAACCCTCCCGGCAGCAACGATGTCGTTACCATGTCAAAAACTGCCGGACGGTCAAGCTCGGTGCCATCGTCGGAGTACTCAGAGGCCATATTGAAGGGAGGTGGCCGGGGAAGTGGAGGGGGGAAAGAGAGTCCGAGCTTAGCTTGGGAAGCTCTCACATAGTCACGGCGCAACATGGTGGAACCCTGACACCTGAGGCACCAACTCCTTCCGCCTTCGACACCTGACGAGCCTCAGCAACCTCCAACGCCCACCTTCTGCTCTCCATCCGCTCATCCATCCCTTCATCACCCATCCCTATCTTCTTCTTACCCCCACCACACCCCCCCTACCTATACCTCTTCCCTCTCTCTCAAGGTCGCACAATTCAGCTCGTCTTGCGTGACCGATCTGCTATATCCATTATCCCCAGTGGACCGCATCCGTCACGCTTAAAAATCTGTCCTTCCGACCTCCAGATCAAATGATCGCGTCTCCTAGATGACCTTCCCTCCCCCTCACCATTCCGCCCAGTCATCGATTGCTTCTGGCACCGACAAATCTTCTTCGTCTAGACCCGAGATTGGTGCCTGGGGTCGGTCCTCTTCACAGTCCAGTGTTCGTCGTGGGTTGACTCCGCTCGCGACCAACCTTTCCTCTTCTGCCGCCCCCTCCGCGTCTGCCCGGGGCTTGGACGCAGGCCCTGGGGTTCCAACATCTTCGCCCCTCACCTCGTCCTTTTCCGCTGTTCTGAGCTCCACCAGGGGTCTCCCCAGTGGCCGCAACGCGCCCTCTCCATTCACGCCGCTCCAGTCTGGCTCGTCACAACCGGGCCAATCAATCTCGTCGCCCAAGTCGCGAGCCCATACCCCATCTGGAGGGTCTCATTTGGCGTCGATCGGTTCCATCACGGGTGGCGGAGGCTCTGGGGGAGGAGGTGGGCCGGGATCTTCCAGAAGTGTGGCCTTCTCACCGCTGTCGTCCGGAACAACCGTGAACTCTCCAACCGGCTTTGATAAGCCCGGTTCTGCAGCCACTCATTCGAGTCAATCATCACTCACCAAGATCTCTATCGCGCAGGTCTTTCTCCTGCTCGATTCCATCACCGAGAAAGAGGGCAAGGAGAAGTGGGAAACCAAAGCTGCTCAAATCCACAAGGTAAGATGAATGCTGTTTCTACGAGTGCGCAGCGCTAATGAAGTCTAGCTTGTCACATCCAACGGCATGGAAGTTTTCTCTAAATACTTTCGCCGTCTTCTGACAGGCAATGCGCCTCAGATTTTCCCCGGGGTCAACAAGTCCGTCGAAAATGCCGCCAATTACCCCCTCCTCGTCCAGGAAATGCAGAAAGTTTCCTCGGACATCGAACAGGCTCAGAAAATCGCGGAGACGGTGGATACGTCTGAAGGAGACATCTTCCGCGATTTTGACCTGTCGACCTTTCTAGACCATTTCCGTCTCGATCCTCTTGTCAAGGTTGCTCTCGCGCTGGCCTTTAAGATGACCAACAAATCCGATCTTCGCGCAAAGGGTATGTTGTTCTTCTGTCTTATATCACCCGGTGAATCATACTGATCTTCCTGCTTGCAGCCGATGCAATCCTATCAAACTCCGTCACCCCATTCCTGCAGAGCCTGGCGAACCCATCCGATACCACCAAGGACTTCTCGACTGCCTTCCTGGGGATGACAATTGAGCGATTTATCCTATATCCCCCGCGCAATTTCACCGACGATGTCAAAGCGAAATTGGTGTATGCCGCAAACCTGCGATACCAGAAACTCGGGTTGGACATGCCCTTCGAAGTATCCTCTGCTCTTCAGATGTTTAATTTTGTCAACCCCCGATACGTCCTTGTTCGGCAACTTCACTCCAAGGGACCCCGAGCAACCGCAAACACTGAGACTGTCACCGAGATCATCAATGCAGCGGGTTCAGAGAGCTGGGGCGATGAGCATATCGCCAGTGCTATTCTCTTTATGATTCTATCGCAGTACTGGCAACAGTTCTCCTTAGAGACGTTCCTTGGTGCCTTCGCTGAGAAGCAAATCAATTGGTCTCTCGTGTTCCGACACTTTGACCGGGAAGGCTTGCGGGTAGACCCGAAGCAGTTCTCCAAGCTGTACAATGTCCTCTCGCCCATTGAGAATATTGATATCCAAAAGCTTTGGGGTGGGGACTGGGAGCACCGTGATACCCAGTTGTCGTTCTTGACAGCGTTTGTTGCGTCTCGGACCGATGCCTCCCAAATCCCCAATCTGCGCGCCACCTTCTCTACCGACATTTTCGAGAAAGCACCGGAAATCGTGAAGGCGCAAGGTGAGCGCGCCGCGAAATCACCGCTTCGCTCGATGGATGCCATGAAGGCCATTTTCGACCTGGCTCTCTTTTCTCAGGCCGCGTGGGCGGCCGCTGAAAGTCAGCTCCTTATCAAGGCCGTGGTCCAATTTGATCTCCCAGTCTTCCTTTGCTCGGCGCTCGCTATTCCCCAGCCGTGGTCCAGTGTCCAACAAAGCTTTGTGCTGCGAACCTTCATTGTGTTTATTTTAAAGCAGGAAGAAGGATATCAGCTTGCACTCTATGGGGCCTGGTGCCAAGATCGGCAGTGGGTTGCTGAGCAACTCTTCACTGCTTTCACCCAGGATCCCACGTCTACTGCGGCGATTTATGATCATGCTGTCGCCTACGGCTGGCTTGAATATCTCCTTGGATTCACCAATGGCCTTGCCCTGGATCTTGCCTGCTATGCTCATCGCAAGGGTCCGTTTGACCTTGAGCAGTGGGTTCGGAACGCCTCTCAGAAGGGCCCCGTGGACATGGGCAAACTCCTGTCGAAATTTTTGAGGATCAAGGCAGAGGATGAACTCCACGTCCAGAGGAAGGAGCAGTCCGCCGCTCAAATGGTCAGCCTGGCGGTAAAGACTGTCTACACGCTTCTGTCCGTTCTGGAGGAGTACGTCGGTGACCGTGAAAATCTCACTCCCGTCCAACGGATTTGTATCCAGACGTACCCTCGATTGATCAACTATGGCGAAGGGTTCGACGACATCATTGACATCAATGGCGAAAATGGTAACACCCTCCCCGAGGCCATTGACAGACAGATGCAAGATCTTTTCGGGAAGATGTATCACGAGGAATTGTCTTTGAGGGAAATGCTGGAGTTGATGCGCCAATACAAGTCCTCGCGGGACCCCACTGAGCAAGAACTCTTTGCTTGCATGGTTCATGGCCTCATTGATGAATACCACTGCTACCATGAGTACCCTCTGGAGGCTCTAACCAAGACCGCCGTTATGTTTGGCGGTATTATCAACTTCCGCCTTGTTGACGGTATCACGCTGAAGGTCGGCCTTGGCATGATCCTTGAGGCTGTAAGGGAGCACGAACTCCACGATCCGATGTACAAGTTTGGCGTGGAGGCAATTGAACAGTTGATCAGCCGTCTTCCTGAGTGGGCTGGCTTCTGCCATCTCCTTCTCCAGATCCCGTCATTGCAAGGCACGCCCATTTTCCAAAAGGCAGAAGAGGTTCTGCACGAACAAGGAAACCAGGTCGGTGATGCCGAGGCTGCTCGTTTTGAGGATCTTGCGGCATCGACCTTGACTAATGGCAATCTGGATGATTCCTCTGCCGCTGATGGTTCATCCCGAAAGTTCCGATCTGTTCAAGTTGACCCCCCTCTGCGATCTGAGCTCTACCAGGAACCAGATGAGGATGTTCAAGACAAGATTCTGTTTGTGCTGAACAATGTTTCGGAACAAAACTTGGATGAGAAGCTGGAGGATCTGCAAGATGTGCTGCGCGACCAGCATCACCAATGGTTCGCTGCATACCTCGTGGAGGAGCGCGCCAAGCTGCAGCCCAACTTCCAACAGCTGTATTTGGACTTGCTCGACCGCATTAATGACAAGATTCTGTGGGCAGAAGTCTTGCGAGAGACCTACGTCAGCGTCAACAAGCTTTTGAATTCCGAAGCCACCTTGACCTCATCCACCGATCGTGGTCACCTCAAAAACCTCGGTGCCTGGCTCGGCTCGTTGACCATCGCCAAGGACAAGCCTGTCAAACACAAGAACGTTTACTTCAAGGGCCTGCTCTTGGAGGGGTACGATACTCAACGCCTCATGGTCACGATTCCATTTACCTGCAAGGTCCTTGTTCAAGCCACCAAGTCAACGGTGTTCAACCCTCCCAACCCGTGGTTGATGGACATCCTGGCTCTGTTGCTGGAGTTGTATCACTTTGCCGAGTTGAAACTTAACCTCAAGTTTGAGATCGAGGTTTTGTGCAAGGATCTTGATCTTGATCACAAGACTATTGAGCCGTCCATCGTCATTCGAGACCGTGCAGCCCATGGCGAAGAGGCCTTGTCCACTACCAACATTCCCGAGGGTCTCGAGGCCTTTGAGGACATGGCTCTCACCTCGATCAACCAGGGTATCCGGAACGAGAGACTGTCGCCCGCTGCAATCATGTCTACCTTGCCCAGCCTCGACAAGATCCTTGTTTTGCCCTCGTCAGCTAGCAGCATGGTGGATCCCAGCGTTCTGAGGCAGATTGTCCACACCGCCGTGGAACGTGCCATCGCGGAAATCATCACTCCCGTCGTCGAACGCTCCGTTACTATCGCTTCCATCTCAACTGTTCAGCTAGTCTCCAAAGACTATGCTATGGAGCCAGATGAGGAGAAAGTCCGACATGCCGCGGGTATCATGGTCAGACAGCTCGCTGGAAGCCTGGCCCTTGTTACTTGCAAGGAGCCCCTCAAGGTCAGCATGACAAACTACATTCGGATGATCCAGCAAGAGTACTCTGATCAGCCTATGCCCGAAGGCCTGATCCTGATGTGCGTGAATGATAACCTGGATGCTGCCTGTGGCATTGTCGAGAAAGCGGCAGAAGAAAAGTCTCTCCCCGAGATCGAGAAGGTGATCGAGCCCCAATTGGAGGCCCGCCGCCGCCACCACGCTGCTCGGCCTAATGAGCCATTCATTGACCCTTCGATGAACCGCTGGGGTCTGTTCATTCCCGAACCCTATCGGCAAGCTCCCGGTGGCCTCAACAAAGAGCAGCTGGCAATATATGAAGAGTTTGCCCGCCAGGCACGCGGACCAGGATCGGCCTCCACGGAGACCGGTCGTCAACTCCCTGACGTCCTCCAAGAATCATATCCCGCCATTCCCAACCTCTCAACACCCGCGGATCAGCCCGCTGTGCCCCACAGGACCCCGGCGCAGCAAGACGCCAGACTGCAACAGGTGGGCATGGCTGGTGCTCAGCCGCAGTTGAATGGTTTCCTCGATGCTCAAAGCCCTCGGGAGCGGGTCGAGACAATCGTCTCCGACCTCCAACAGTCTGCTCGCAATGCCCCCGAGGAGCATATCAAGGATCTTGGCAGGGATAGCGCCGTTCTCCAGGAATACAACCAGGCATTGCGCACCATCCTTGCGTCGCCTAACGGCGAGGAGCTGGCACGTCTGACCTCTTTGAAGATTTGCACGACTTTGTACTCCCAGTCCTCGACACCGCTGGAGATTGAGGTGCTTGTGCACCTTCTGGCCAAACTCTGCGACATGTCTACACTCATCGCACGGTACACATGGGCGCTCCTCTCGGAGGTTGATGATGAGCACATGTTCAATGTACCTGTTACCGTCGCTCTTATCGATGCGGGCCTTCTGGACATTCGTCGAGTGGACATGATCTTGACTCGACTCATTGTACAGAAGAACATGAGTGCACTGGAGCTGCTTGAAAATCTGCTCAACCGTGTTCTCTTCAACGACGAGCCTTCCGCCTTGAGATCTGATTTCTCCGGCAGTCTGGAAGCGATGAGCCAGTGGCTCGCAGAGGATTCTAATATCGCACCAGCTCTTGAGGTCATTCGCAAGCTTCGCGAGTCGGGCATTCCTGAAGTGGTCAACCCGCTTCTCAGTGACCAGGCCAGGGCAAAGCGCGATCAAATGGAATACATTTTCAGCGAGTGGATCGGTATCTACAAGGCCCCGGGCGCTACCGATCGCACCTATCACTCCTTCCTCCAAGACATGCACCAGCGTCAAGTCATGAATACCCAAGAAGACTCTGCTCTGTTCTTCCGCCTTAGCATCGATATCTCTATCGCCATGTTTGAACACGAATCGCAAAATCCGAGCGGCAGCCTGGACGAAGCATTCCTCTACGTTGATGCGCTTGCCAAACTCGTGATCCTTCTGGTCAAGTTCCAAGGCGAGAGTGAAGGTGCTGTCAAGGCCAGCAAGCCCGCCTATTTCAACTCCGTCCTCTCACTGCTTGTTTTGGTCCTCAACCATCACCAGGTCATGCGTGGCGAAGGGTTCAACCAGCGTGTCTTCTTCCGACTCTTCTCCAGCATCTTGTGCGAGTACTCCATGAACGGGCTTCAGCATACCGACCAGCACCAAGGCATGATCTTTGCCCTCGCCAACAAGTTCCTTTCTCTCCAGCCCCGTTACATTCCTAGCTTCGTCTATGGATGGCTCTCTCTGGTCTCCCACCGAGTCTTCATGTCTGATATGCTCAACATGCCGGAACGTGCGGGATGGGCGGCGTACTGCGAGATCATGCAAGCCTTGCTCTCCTACATCGGCGAGCAGTTGAAGGCCGCCAACATTTCTTATGTTGCCAAAGACCTCTACAAGGGCGTGCTTCGCATCCTGCTGATTCTGCATCATGATTTCCCGGAGTTTGTGGCGGAGAACCACTTTCACTTCTGCAATGTGATCCCAGCTCACTGCGCTCAGCTGCGGAATCTGGTTCTCAGTGCCTACCCGTCCTCATTCCACAAGCTTCCCGATCCTTTTCGCGAGGGCTTGAAGGCGGAGCGCATTGAGGAGATGCGGGACATCCCTAAGATTGCAGGTGACATTGATGCTCCTCTTCAGCAGGCGAACATCAAGGATGTTGTGGATACCGTGTTCCAGAATGACAACGTCTCGGATGCTGCAGTCCAGCAGATCTGCGACGCAGTCACGACTACGGAGAAGCAGGAGACTGGTCTGTTCTATGTTCCGATCAACGTCGACACCGTGCTTGTGAACGCGCTGGTCCTGTACATTGGCCAGCAAGCGGCGACTGAACATGCTTCGAAGAGCAACACCCGCAGCGCATTCGAGACCTCGACGCACGCGACTCTTCTGAACAAGATCGTGCAAAGCATGACTCCTGAAGCTCGTTACTTTCTCCTGAGCGCGATGGCCAACCAGCTCCGGTACCCCAATAGCCACACCTACTTCTTCAGCTTCACGATCCTGCGTCTCTTTGGTGTGGACTACTCTGAGCAGGATGAGTCGGATATCCGCCAGCAGATCATCCGGGTGCTTCTGGAACGTCTCATCGTCCACCGCCCTCACCCATGGGGCTTGATCATCACGCTCCAGGAGCTCCTCCAGAACCGGAGCTATTCTTTCTTCCACCTGCCCTTCATCCAGGCGGCACCCGAGGTGAGTTTCCTTGTTTCTTGCGTATCAACTAGTTGCTAACTTGACTTGTGCAGATCGGTCGGCTTTTTGACGCCCTTCTTCAGCATATCCAACAGCAAAGCCCCCGCCCGCTTTCCTGAGCTCTCCTCATCCCCCCGCTGTTTTCCAATTTCTTCTCCGTCCCTTTTCTTTCGTCTGACATTCTAAATCTTTTTCATGCCTCACGATACGGGGATTTGTAGTGAGGATGGCCTTGCATATTTTTTTTCCACATCTCTTACCCCCGGACCATTTCCGCATGCCTTGTTCCATGATGTTTTCTTGTCTGATGCTACTACCTGTAATGATAAAGTGTAAAAGCTGGCGTCACATTGGTTTGCTTCGAAGTTTATTTTTTTGCATCCAGAGGGAATTTAATTGCCACTATTATTATCATGACTTGTCTATTAACGCGGTTGTAATTTCGGTCCGCGCCTCTTCCTCGTCCAAGGTCAATCACAAAGCGGGCTCATGGCTGGTCACGTGAGTCGTCCGTTCAAAGCGCTGACATAAGCGTGCATCTGGTTGCCCCGAGAGACGCCGCCCGTAAACACCGCCCTACTGTCATATCCGCCTCGAATTCCTGCGACCTTCCAGTTGATCTTCTGGTCAACTTGTGTTTACCATTTCATTCCCCTTCCAACGTATTGTTGGCTCCTGTTCAACAAAGATGCCAGGAACGGTGGCTGATGGACCGAGTGTGTCCATGTCTTGTATGTATTGACTGAAAGAGCATTCGAGGAAGCCCACTAATGGTCTGGTTTCTAGTTGCGAACAACTTCTGGGGCAAGGATGATGCCGGCCTTCATCCCATGCTTGATCGCATGCATGGATCTAAAGTCACTAGCGACGAACTGAAGGTTTTCTACAACGGTTTGTGTTCTATGTCTCCGTGCTGTCTCTTCAGTCGCTAATGTCAACAAATAGTCCGCGCTGCCATCGAAGATGAATACGCCAGGAAACTCCAAGCACTGTGTCGCAAGTCGCTTGGATCGTCTGAAACAGGATCGCTGCGCACTTCACTTGATGTAGTTCGCGGAGAAACCGAAGCTATTGCGAAAGCCCATGCGGCCATCGCGACTCAGATGAAGGGTGAATTGGAAGAGCCGCTTGCTACCTTTTCCAGCGGTCTCAAAGAAAGACGGAAGATCATCCAAGCGAGCATTGAGCGTCTGCACAAGACGAAAATACAACAGACACAGGCCGTGAACAAGGTGAGTGGCTGATGACCTGACATCATATCTCACGTATGCTGACCACAAGGATAGTCTCGCGACCGCTATGAGCAGGATTGTCTTCGCATCAAGGGATATCTTGCGCAAGGCCACATGGTGATGGGTCAAGAAGAACGGAAGAATAAAGCAAAACTTGAGAAGACCCAGATCCAGCTGGCCTCGAACAGCAACGAGTATGAAGCTACGGTCAAGACCCTTGAGGAGACAACCGGACGTTGGAACAAAGAGTGGAAGCAGGCTTGTGATGTACGTGATACCTCCCAAAGTTGTCAAATGCTGATGCTAACGGCCTACAGAAATTCCAAGATTTGGAAGAAGAGCGTCTGGACTTCACAAAGAGCAGCCTCTGGACGTATGCGAACATTGCATCGACGGTCTGTGTCAGTGACGATGCTGCTTGCGAACGCATTCGCCTCTCGCTTGAGAACTGCGAGGTGGAGAAGGACATTGTGTACTTCATCAAGGAACGCGGAACTGGCCAAGAAATCCCCGATCCTCCCCGATTTATCAACTTCTGCAAAGAAGATGCAAGCGATGCTGGCTCAGAGATGGGAGATGACGGCTACTCCGTCGCTCAGTTCCAACGCACTATGAATCCTGCGTTCCGCACATCCTCCCCCCAGCCGTCTGCGTACGAGTCCCATAACGACTCTCAGTCCGATCTCGCGGCTCAAATGGGCCATCCTGCTACCGAGAAAGGGGCCCAGCAACCGGCGCCTCTCGATCTTCGCCGAGGCGGCCAACTTCCTCCAAACTATGACCCTGATCAGCATGGCGAGATCAACACGATTCCACATAATGCATACCCAACGGATGGTATGACTATGTTCTGTCGAGCTGGTCCGCCTTCGGAACGATCTGCAACCAGCGCGTATCGTCCATCCAGTCGCGATTCTCAGAGCGAAATCTCCAACCCGACCTCCATGTCGAGCTTTGAGCAAGGCAGTGCCCTCAGTTCAAAGTCTTCTCCTGTAAAATCTCCTGGCTCAGGGTTGCCAAGTGCCGGGGGCGATAAGCAAGTTCAGAAGAAGAGAAGCGCCTTTTTCAGCAACAGTCCTTTCCGCCGCAAGAGTCGCCATGAAAAGGAGAGACCTAACATTTCACCCTCACCAGCCAGACAGAGTCCGATCAAGGGAGTTCCCATGATTAATGACGGTCGCGTGTCTGGAAGCCCAGAGCCCGTAGATCCTCGTGCCAACTTCCAACTGAATGTTGGCAACAATGTCTTTGACGTTGCTTCGCCTGACAAGAGCTCCCCCAGGAAGGGAGCGCAACCGATCACGGGCCCTGAGGATGACCTTGACCCCATCGCTCGGGCTTTGGCCGACTTGAAGACCAATGGCAAGCAGTCGACCTCTCGTGTGTCGGCCGATAGATACCATGGCATTCAGACACCAATTTCGTCAGCCCCAAGCTCGGCCTATGGTGGAGGCGCGTCAGGCGCACCTCCTCCGGCGTATCATGACCCCTCCGTGAAGCGGCTTGATGCTCCTCAGCCGGCTTTTACCTCGAAACAGATGCAAAAGACGACCCAGCGATATACTGGCCAGACTCAGAATATGCTCCGAGGCGGGAACGGCAACCCTCAGGACATTCCCCGTGCGCGATCGCCAGCTCCAAGGCGCAGTGCCAGTCCCCAGGTCACTCCTCGCGCAGACACTCGAACGAGCCAGTACAGTGGTGGAGGGGGCAGCCCTAGCCCATCTTCATACCAGTCCAACAGCATGAACGGCCGCTACAGTCAGTCCCCAACGCCGCGTCGAGCCCAAGACCCGCCGTACTCGCCCAACGATTACAAGAGGGGATCGCCTGGTGGTCCTAACCGTGCTGTATCTCCTCAGCCCCAGTTCAGACAGCAGGCTCGTCCTTCCAGCGCCGGGGGCATGGAGCTGCAGTTGTCTGGCAACCAAGTTGAGATGTACGGTGGTGGCAGCCGTGAGGGATATGGCTCAGCTCGGCAAAACGGCCGGCCGGTATCTTACTATGGTGATGGCAGCGGTGCGCCGCCTGGCCGATCCAGGAGCCGCACCTTGGCTGTTGCCGAGTCAGGGAGGAAATTTAGCCGCGATGGACGACCAGTTCTCCACTTTGCTCGCGCAATGTACAGCTACTCTGCTGCCATTCCTGAGGAGCTCGGCTTCACCAAGGGTGAAGTACTGGCTGTTCTCCGCCTCCAGGATGACGGGTGGTGGGAAGCCGAAGGCACCAGCACCCGTTCCCGCCCCGGTCTGGTGCCGAGCAACTACCTGCAGATCATCTAGATGGTCCGAATCGCTTACGAACCGGCATGACCCACTGCAACCAACCTCTTGTCCTGACGGAGTTTTCCTTCTCTTCTTCTTACGTAGATACCATGCCCTTCTCCGAGCCACTTTGCACATTACAATCCTTTATCTTTTTCTCCTCTTTTCTCTTGCGTGCTTCGAGGGCTCAACCTTTTTGATGCTTTTGCAGGTTCTTTTTTTTGCTTTTGAAGCGTCTTCGATTTCCGGGGCTATGTTCAGTGCTGTGCGATCCAATTTGTCAAATGCGTTTTTGCCATGATATTTGAGTGGAGGATTCTTTTCCGGCCGAATGGGATGGATGTTGAACGAATGGTCTCAGGTCATGTACATTTGCCAGGATACTTGCTATTTGTGTTTACTATTCGAGCGCGCCTGATGTGTATGTGTGTGGCTTCAATGATATTCTTTTCCTATGTCAACTTGCTTTGCTTTTTTTTCTTATCTAAATAAAGAAAGTACGGGATCAAAATGGCTTCTAGTATTTTTAACCCCCATCCGTATTTCGTGCTTTGAATATACTAGCGTGTGGTTGCTTCCCCACGATTCTTCCCCACAGTATATCACCGGAATCAAGCTTCCCTACCCCGACACTATGTGCCGATGCCGGGCCACCCATGGTATATGACATAAATTCCCCGCGTTAATGGACCTTCTCACCATTTTGTCCGAGTAGGGCTCAGTCCACGTATTGATCATGAAGATTTCAACCATTTTGGCGGGCATCCTGTCCACTGCCCTGGCAGCCGATCCCCTCCTGATGGTGCGCACCTTGACTGGCACCTACACAGGCCTCCGAAACACCCACTATCCAAATGTCCGGGAGTTTCGTAACATCCCATATGCGCAGGCCCCCGTTGGCAAGCTCCGCTTCCTGCCACCGGAGTCGCTACCTCACTCGGATAAACACCATTACTCCACGCGGTTCCCACCTTCATGCCCGCAGTTTGTTTCCAGCACTCCCAGCTTCTGGAACTTATTTACCCCTTACCTGCTAGTGGAAAATGGTGATCAGAACCACACCAGCGACCTGAGTCTGCAGACCGGTGCGGAAGACTGCTTGAGCATTGCCGTCTGGACACCCTATAAAGTCTCCTCTAAAGCCAAACTGCCTGTTGCTTTCTTTATGACTGGAGGCGGATTTGTGACTGGCGGGATCGACATTGCAGGCCAGCTTCCTCCGTCATGGGTGAGTCGCACCCAGGACCATATCGTGGTGACGATCAACTACCGGCTCAATATATTCGGCTACCCCAACGCAGCCGCGTTAGATGTGCCGAATGTGGCTCTGCTGGACCAGCGCAAGGCGCTAGAATGGGTGCACGAGAACATTGCCTCGTTTGGAGGCGATCCCGACAGAATCACGATGTGGGGACAGTCTGCTGGCTCTGCCAGTACCGACTGTCATAACTACGCCTTCTGGGATAAACCAATTGTTCAAGGGACGTTTTCGCAGTCTGGAACGGCGCTACTCGCTACCTCCTCGAAGGATTACAGTCATTCCAACTTTACCTTCGTGGCGAAGAATCTGGGATGTGATTTCCCCAAAGATCCCACCGCAGAACTGGAGTGTATGCAACAAGTCCCGATGACGATGATTGAGAACTTCATCGGACAATATGACAAAAAGCCTGCGATCAGCTTTACGCCCATTGCCGATAATGTCTATATCTTCTCTGATTATGCGGCCCGCGCAGCTGCTGGAAAGATCTCCCCTCGGCCCGCGATCTTCTCAGATTGCGCCAACAACGACGCCTCCCTGGCAGCCTGGCCATCATCTAATGCCACCGTTGGCCCCTGGCAACCCGGGATTACCGCAGGCACAGTAGCAGACTGGATCTGTCCGACTGCAAACACAAGCATCTGGCGCGCCGCCAACAATATCACCACGTACCGATATCAGTATGCCGGCACCTGGCCCAATCAGACGCCTTACAAGTGGCTGGGTGCCTACCACGCAGCGGACCTGGTCATGAATTTTGGTACATACTTCTACAGTGTGTCCAACGCGACCAGAGGCCCCAGTCCATTGGAAATCGCCACGAGCGAGACCATGCAGGACCATATTCTGGCTTTCATGAAGGACCCCATCCAGGGACCCCCTGCCAAAGGCTGGTTTCCGTATACGTACGGTGGCAATGTACTTCGGTTCGGTGGGGATGGGCTTGCAGTGCAGAACGTGAGTGGGTATTCCATTGATGGGCCGTGTTTTGGAAATGGGACATATAATTCATTTCCGTGAGGGAACTAGTCAGAGTGAAGAACTTGGATGGGTGTTATACACTATGTCAATATTTTATTGTATATATCATGGCATAACAAGTAACATGAGATCCCGAGAATTTCTTGATTTGACTTTGTGGCTGGCTGGAGTACCGGGCGGCAAAGGGTCTCCCCGTTACCAGCCTGGCCCGATGCCGGCTAGATGCGGCGCTATTAAATGGAAGGGGAAGTCGGCTTCAGAAACAGGTGAGGCTTTTTCCAAAGGACTGGAAATCGGGCAACTTGGAGCACTAAAACTAGCCGGGATCGGGCCGGTGTTTGGGGGCGGCGACCGGGAGACTCTTTGTGCAAGGGAGTTACCTAGTCTGCCCTAGTAACTACTATGCGATACGATGTACATAGCGCTATTTCCCCCGGCGATTATAGGGTATTTTGCCGGCAAAGAAAACGCCTTGATCCTTATCATCGCCTATCCCTCGTATAGGGAGTAGTGGCATGTCGTACGTGGCTGGGGTAGCTTTCCCCCGCAATTTTAAAAAGTGGATCTGCCCAGGGCTAAAATGCGCGTAATTTGAGGAGAGAAACTGTCGGGGTCCGTTCGTTCCTCTCCAGACGTGCAGACAATTATAGATATCGTACCTAGGACGGTGTCAAGTCTGAGGAATTGTTCCTAGAGCGGCATAGCACTAGGGTTACACTGCCATCCGCATCGGACTGATGTCATTCACCCGTCCGATGCGGATGTCCTCAAGAGGTTACGGGCCACGCGAGACATGGACGCCCCAGCGTTTTAGCTCCTCTAACCGAGGCCAGGGTGGCTTGCTTGCAGTTAGTTTAAATACCCTCGTACGGGGGCCCCCTCAATCCATGTAACCCCCGAGTTCCCTCTTTGTTGTGCACATATTCCTTTTCCTTCTCCTTTCCTTTCTTGTCCGGTTCTGTTCCTCCATATGTCGTCGGAGTCTGAGAAAAAGAAGCAAGAAGAGGCCCTAGGTGCCACCACATCTGATGTCGAAAGCTCCTACTCGCACGATGCAGTCTTCGGCGAGATCACAGCCGCGGGTCCCAATTATCGCAATGTCGGCTGGCTGGGCACAGCCGTGCTGATGATGAAGACCCAGATCGGTCTCGGCGTCCTCTCCATCCCCGTCGCGTTCGATGCGTTGGGTATCATCCCCGGCATGATCTGTCTCATCGCCATTGCGGGCATCACCACCTGGTCCGACTATATTATTGGTGTTTTCAAGCTGCGGCATCGCGAGGTGTATGGCATTGACGACGTGGGCCAGATGCTCTTTGGGAAAATTGGGAGAATTGGTTTCGGGATTGCTTTTGTTCTCTGTGAGTTTATTGCACTTGATCTTAGGTGTATCGCTCTCTGACCCACTCTCCTTCACAGGGTGGACCTTCGTTGCGGGTTCGGGGATGCTCGGCATCAGTATCGGTCTGAATGCCGTATCGAGTCATGCCACTTGCACTGCCGTGTTTGTCGCCGTTTCGGCGATCGTCACCTGTATTCTGTCGAGTATTCAGACTCTGGGCCGCATCTCCTGGCTCGCGTGGGTCGGTTTATCATGCATCCTGACCTCCAGTAAGGACTTGTCCCTTCTATCCAGGTAATCAAATCTAACAGTCGTGTCTAGTCCTCATCGTGACCATCGCCGTCGGTATCCAGAACCGTCCATCAGCCGCACCGCAAGCGGGCGTCTGGGTCTCCGACTACAAGATCATAGGCAGCACAACATTCGTTGATGCCACCACGGCCCTCTCCACTATGGTGTTCGCGTACGCCGGCACTCCGGCCTTCTTCTCCATCGCGTCGGAGATGCGTGATCCCCGCCATTATGGCCGATCGCTCATCGTATGCCAGTCTGTCGTGACCGGTTTCTACATTGTAGTTGGAATCGTGGTCTACTATTACTGCGGGTCTTATGTGTCGTCTCCTGCTCTGGGCTCCGCGGGTCCGACGATGAAGAAAGTCAGCTATGGCTTTGCGCTGCCGGGCTTGCTGGCTAGTACATTGATTTTCATCCATGTGAGTCTCTCTCCGCTCCGAGAAATGGTCGAGTGTTCGTGCTGATAGTCTTTCGTGCAGCTGCCCGCAAAGTATATATTTGTCCGCATCCTCCAGGGCTCCAAGCATCTGACTGCCAACACCTTCGTCCACTGGGGATCCTGGCTCGGCTGCACCATCGGAATCGCCGTCTTCGCTTATATTATTGCCAGCGCCATTCCCGTGTTCGGGGATCTCGTCTCGCTCGTTGGTGCCTTGATGGGTACGCCGATGTGCTTCCATCCCATGGCCAGCATGTGGTTGTACGACAACTGGGCCCAGGGCAAGGTTCTGAGAACGACACGGTGGACTTTGATGGTCGGCTGGTGCATGTTCGTTATCTTGGCTGGCACTTTCTTGATGATCGGGGGCACGTATGGATCGATTGTCAGCATCATCGACAGCTATAAGAAGTCCGGGGGTTCGGCTGCTTGGTCGTGTGCTGATAATTCTGTTGCTTGATAGAGTTTCACGTCTGGTTGTGTCAAGACGGTTTATAGCTACTCGATATACATAGAATCAGAATATGAATAGCTGTTCTTTTCAATAGAATTCGTCCGTAAGATACGACGCCGAAGGAAGTACAGGCTCATTGAATATATAGATAGGAGGACGAAGCACCGGATCGCAATACAAACCCATCCCGTAAAGTCTAGCAGAAAAGATAAATTAAGGGATATATCAACATAGCACGTATGTACACAACGCAGCGCAACGCATCAAACGACCGAGCAGGCATGAACAGACAGGAGTATGGGTATATCAAGCACAGGTAAGCATTGTCACAACTGAAAAAGTAGATAAGAAACAAAACCAAGCAGATCTATTATTCATCATCGACAAAGGAGTTGGCCAGACGGCCGAAGAATGGGACTTCGAAGTGTTCGAGTGTGTCGACTGCGGGGAGTAATTAGGTCGGATCCATGTATCCCATAAACTAGACAAGAAAATAAACTCACCACCTAGATAGGCTTTCATGCTGAGAAAGCCGATGATCACAAGGTCGATGATAAAGAGAGCCCGGGACAAGAAACTGGACCAGGAGAGGATGAGATGAAGTATAAAGATGACGGTGAACAGCATGCTAGACTGCCAAGCGTGAAATCTGGATGATAATCCGAATCAGCACCAAGGTAAATTCTCTCCAACTACCCATTTCCCGCCTCCTCCAACACATGCACATACCGCACATAATCACTCTTATGCTCCGTTAGTAGCAAGAACACGCCTCCGGCCGGAGGCAGCAGCAGATACGCCAGCGCGGCCTCAATATCCATGCGAATAGGGAGACTAGTCTCAAACGCGCCCAAGCTGACATGGCCACTTTCGACATCGCGCCCGGACCCCGTGTGCCCGTTTCCGCCGGCGAAGTGACTGGGAGGCGGGAGGTCTGCCGATGCGCGCGGTGACCGGACGTTGGGCGACTTGGCGCGGTCGCCGAGGGGAGGGGACAGAGCCCGCTCGATCTCGGGGGACTCCTGCTGGTAGGGAGCGAAGTTCATCGTTTGTGTTTATGTGTGGGTGTGTGAGGAAGAAGGTCGTCGCAAGGTAGCAAAAGTAACGGTTCTCCTTATCGCTATCGGGCACGTTGACCCCTGGATGCCTGAGGCAGGGTATCGTTTGTTCTCATTTGCATCTCTAACTTATCTTCGTGGGAACATGACAAGAACAATAATGTACACGAAGAAAAACAATAGTCATCACAAACAGTAAATCATGAGGTCTTCCCCCGACCGCGGGAAACGCCACCCCCGCGCGCAATCCCGCTGGCTGGCCGCCGGGTCGCCGTCGTAGACCCGCGTGTAGCAGCGGTGGTGCGCGACGTGCTCGTACTGGTACTGGGCGTGCGCCCCAGACCTGTGCCCCGGACCCGACCACGCGTGGTTCCTCGAGTCCTGCCCATCGCGATGCGTCGTCGTTCTTCTTCGTCCGCCTTGCGGGCAGCCGCCTCTCGCTGCTGCTGGAGGGCCTGTTCGCGCCGTTCGGCGGCTTGTTGTCGTTGGATCGCTTCCGTTTCGATATCGGCGACGTCTTGTGTGGCGCCTTGCCAGTTGGGGTTGAGGAGGAGACGTTGGTTGTGTTCTGTCTGCGAGAGGATCCGTGTCCAGGTATTCAGGAGCGTCGATGCCGATGTGACTGTTTTCGAGACCGTCTGCATGCCCGGTTAATGAATGTCTGAATCAAATGAGTCCAATGGGCGCCCTGCTCACCTCCATGTTTCCCTTAGCGCGATCCAAGCTGCTCAGGAGCCCCTCGAGCACCTCATTGACGTGCCGCACGTTCTGCAGCTCGTTTCGCAGTGCTGCCTCTCGTGCCTCTTCGCGGTCAAACAGGGTGTCGCCGGCATCGTGCGAGGGTTGGGCAGCTGGTATCTTCTCATCGGAGGATCGTGGATTGTGGGCTCCCCGTTTGGACGGCGAGTTCCAGAGCTCCTCGGTGTCTTCGTCGGACAACTGGAGACGCTCCATCTCCTCGGCCGCACTGCGCGAAGCCATGTTGGAATGTTGAAATACAATCGGGCAGAAAGACAAATCGGGAAGGGCATCAACACGTTTGGTGGGGAACCAACCAACCAGCCACCCAAGGGCGGTGAGCGTGGCTGGGTAAACACATTCCACCTCTTCGTCTCCCTGTCTTCCCATCATTACATTGCTATTCCCTCCCATCTTGACTGCATCGTGGTTATTTGGGGTTGTCAGTCTTATTTATTGCCGTGTCTCGTGTGTTGGGCCTTGTCTCGATTTTTCCCGATTGATTTTCGCCCTTGCGACGCCGCGTGCAGTCTGACCCCCGGCCGGTCCTTGATCGAGACTGTTCTCCCAGAACATCCGACTAGCTACGCATCGTGTACAATCGGCATTGTTACCTCGAGGACTTCCATTCACTCTGCAATCATGGCGACCACTCCGCCGCCTCCATCACCCTCTGCCTTGCGCATGCCTGCGGCACCTCGACATGGCCCTGCCTACGATGGATATGAGCCCTATCCTACGCGCGCTTCAGCCAGGCTGGCCAACCAACGTGTGACCCGAATTGAGAAGACTCCGCCTCCCAGCTCTCCCAGTGTTCGAAGCAGAGCCAGTGGTTCTCCCAAAAAACAGCGCAAGGTAGAGGTGGAAGGGTTGTCACCTCCTAGATCGACTCCAGGCAGTCCTCGGAAGAAGGCTAGATTGGAGGGTCACGCAGGCACACACCCCACTCATTCACTGCCAGATTCCAACCACCACCACCATTCTCTTTCACACACTTCTGTGCTTTCCCACCCGTCCCTCTTGCATCCCCCGACCTCTCGTTCCACCATGGCTGGTGATATGCTTCCCACTCCCATCAAAACTCCTTCCAAGAAAGCTGTGGATGATCACTCTGCTGCTCGTGCTCTCTTTGCTCCCCCCATGTCCACCCTCAAGAGATCCAAGAAGCACACGGGTTTCTCCCTCGGGAGTTTCAGTGAGGATCTTGCTCCAGGCCAGCCTGCCATCCAGATCTACACCGACTCTCGTGACCGTATCCCCACGATGGATCCCACTGAGGAGAATCCTTTCTACGCCAATCCTGCTATGCCCAAGACTTCGGAGAAGCAGCCCACCCGCACCTCCAAGAGACGTGCTGCAAAGCGTGACCCCGAAGTTGAAGGTTCGCTCAACCGGGACGATGGAATCTACTGTGTGTTGTAAGTGCTTTATCTCCCCCAGTCTCTTGTTCCACATCATCTAATGACGTTTCTACAGCCGCGGAAAGAAGATTTTCAACCAGTTCAGCGAAGAGGCTGACAATGATGATGAGGAGGACCTGGGTCTGCTGGCTGCTCGTCCTGATCTGATGGACACCGACACCAGCGACCTCCTGACCGGTATCCAGCCTCTCACTCGTTCCTCCATCAAGCCCCGTGTGCTCTTCCCTACTGCCAGCAAGGATGATGAGCCTCACCACGAAGACGAGGCCACGGATGTCGAGGAGCAGGCTAAGGACGACCTGTCCACTCCTTCTCCCAAATCCCCCATAACCACCCCTGCCTCTCCCGGTGCCACCATGCGCCTGCGCTCTGGTGCTCGCTTCGACAAGACGCAGGTGGATGCCACCCCGACCATGGTGTCTGAGCTCAAGAAGACCGAGAAGAAGCCGAGCAGCCCCTTTGCCCGCTGGCAACGCAAGAAGCAGAGCCCTGATGATGGAATCAGCACTACGCCTAAGAAGCGTGAGGCTGGACCAGCATCCAGCTCTAGTGGCCCTGCTCCCAAGCGGACCCGGGGTGTTCGGTCGGCTTAAGCCCGTTCTCAGCGACTTGCCTTCTTGTTTCGTGTCACGCATCCCTTCAGCGCGGGGTTCTATCTTTCTTCTTCTCTTTCTTTTCTTCAGGGACATTATGCATCGTGCGACATTCAGTTTTCTCTTCAGCCATCTGTGCAGCCTTCTTTTTATGCTGCATGTCCACATTCTTATCCCTTGGCCTGTTGTAATTTCTTTCTTTCGTTCATGACAAACTCGTGTCTTCTTGGCCTTTCTCTTGGTTCCTACTTGTGCGTGCTGGGTTTTTTTTCTTTCTGGTCTTTCCATCGGAGTGAAGGGTCTTCTGGGACAGGATAGGATGGGACAAAATTGTTTTGTTTGGGATTGGGATTGAACTTCATGGATACCTCCTGGTGACTTGCATCCAACTTGTTTTTTGTATGCAGGACAACAACGGAGTTTTTGTTGCTTTTGATTCCCTCTCTTGTGTATCGAAGGTTCTTGCGTTAGACTGTCACGTCTTTCACATACTTCGGTCTTTTGAGTTTTCTACTGGCTTGGTCGAGATGGTTGCTTCGATTGCCCTGGTTTTGTTTTTGTTTTAATGGGAAATGGTAACCCAAACTATCCTTTCGATCAACTCTTGTGCTTCGTAGGTTGTAGTGTGTACAGTGCTTCCGAAAATCGGTAACACCACCTATACTCATAGCGCCATGAACACAGAATCTAGCTAAATTTAGCTTATCCATGATATGATAAGCCGTGGTGGCACTGTAACTCGGCGCGGATTCATCGGCCTTTGCCATTCACATATTACTGTAGTCGTCTAATTTGGAAAGATTGTTTGAGACTGGACGTGGATTTTCAGATGCATTCGGGCCCTTTAACTGCTAGTCGCCATACCAGATACTCTCAGATGCCGCCCTCTACTCACATTGCATACAAGTTGGATGGACAACACCTTGTTTACTCCGCCAGCTCCATTTAACCAAGTACATTATGCGTGTCATTGACTCGTGATGATAGCACTTTCCGTGCTGTTGAATAAAGAAATAGACCAGGATTCGACACTCCCCAGAAGCGCCTCAAACAATATCCAAGTCATCGTCAGTATCCGAGAATGGATTGCTAGCCGGATCAGCCTCAGACGGCCCACCCAGACTATCCCGGCCCGCCTCCCTGATCCCCTTCGCAGTAATAAACCGTGTCTTCTTGACACCACTGCCGTGGGGTTTATCACGAGCGCGCTTCATCGGACTCAAGCGGACATTCTGCGCCTTCCCGAAGCTGGACAGGTTCAACGCACTGGCGTTGGACGAGGGCAGTTTCGGAGTAGATGGAGTTCCTCCGGGCGTCTCGTCCTGTGCATCCTTGGATGTCTCGGCGTTGGCCGTGCGCTTGCGAAGATACTCGGCGCCCACGCCGCCGACGCGGTTGGAGAACAGTTTCTCGGTGATATCGCGCTCGCGCTGCTGCGTCGCCAGGCGTTTGCGGAGCCGCTCTTCTTTGCTGTCCGTTCCGCGGCCCATCATGCCGGCCGCGATGAAAGGGTCGTCGCTAACGTTGTCCAACAAGTTCGCTGCGGACTGTCCAGCAGCAACGGGGTTGAAAGAGGAACGGCCAGCGCCTCGGTTCTTTGGTGCTGGCGCCAGGTAGTAAGTAGATTGCGTTCCCCAGTGGTACTGGGGGCCTTCTTGCTTGAGGCCTTGCTTGGATGCGTCACCACCTCGGCCATCTCCCTTCTTGCTGCCTCCCTCACTGCCGAAAAATCCGGTTCGGGAGCCGGATCGGCCGCCAGGACCGTACGTACCAGACCCGCTGTTGACACCCGAGCGGTGGCCCTGGGTGCGCCGCACCTGAACGTCGACGTGGAAATCACAAAACTCTGTCTTTCGGCCGTCCACCCAAGTCTGGCATGTCTTGCCGTCTTTTCTCACGGCTTTGCAGAATCCAATGTCTCGAGCGTGTCCAATCTCCAGGACCTTGTCGTCGGATGATGATAAGGCGAGACTGAACCGGTTGGTGTCCAGCTTGTGTTTTGGTGGAGGCATGATCGTGGGGTTCAAGATGGCGATCAAGGTTCCTTCCGAGATCTTGTAGTAACGAGGAAAGGCCGTGTCGAACAGGAAGAGGTCAATCGTCCACTTCAAGTCAGTCAGAGTGATCGCCATGTATCTATTTGTGTTGTTGCGGCCATCGTCGTAAGGGTCTGCTTCTTTGGCAGTCGCGTTCCCCGAACGTTTTATATCCCTGGGGCTGGATTTAGATGCCACAATCCCAAAAACGACAAAGTCTCCATCCACTTCTTCTGGAAGCTCGAAGGCGGGCGCTTTCACTATTTTGAGGAGGTCGGGGATTCGGAAGATGGTTTTGCTAGCCAGGTTTCGGCTCAAGAAAGACTGGGGTAGAATGCGGGTTGAAAGATGCAAGGACGAATAGGACTCGAATTTGGATGGATCAGGCGACTTTGCCTCTTCCTCGTGCGTAGATGACACCGTTTCTGATTCCGCTGTATGGTTTCGTTTGTGTAGTTGAGATCGTCCTTGGCTGTCATCGCTGTTGTTCTCCGTTCGCCGCACGTTTGGCGTCGTCTGGCTGCGCTTGATGCCCAACGGACGAGACTGACCGAGAGACCGCAGGATATCCTCACGACTGAAGCTTTCCACTTGTCGGTCCCTGGCTGCTGACGGTGGTGGTGATGGCTTTGTTTCGGCAGCTGCAGTCTTGAAGGCTTCTATCTCGCCTTTGTCCAGCTGGAAACCCGAGCTGCGGTTAGCCTGCAACTTTTCTGCTCGTTCCATGCGAGACTTCTCAGCTGCCCGCCCTTCAGCCATCCTTTCACTGAAACTTTTGATCTTGCTGAGTCCAGCCGGGGAAGAAAGATCACTGGGCCGACGTCCAAGTTGATCATTTCTAGGAGCCCGCTTCAGCGATACATCACTGGCTTTCCAGCCCTTATCAATGCCCATCAGATATCTTCGCGGTGACGCCACATGGGCAGCCGGAACTTCTCGTTTCGTAGGAGACACAGGAACCTGGACTCCATCCGCGCCCGCTTTTCTTTTCTCCCCTCTCGGACTTCTTTGTACCTCCTGTAGCCGCGACGAGGTGGAACTGATCGCAGAAGATGGCCGGGCATTGCTCTGGTTTGAATCAGATCTGCCGCGGTTCTTTTGGAGCTGCTTCAGCTTAAGTCGAGCCTTGATCTCTTCCAGCTTGAGAGCCAGCGTCTCCTCGTCTTCCTCGTCATCTTCGTCCATCTCCTCATCCTCTTCCAAGATCTGTGCGGCTTTCGACCGGATGTTTGGGGTTGTGCTTGAGCGTTTCAAGGGCGACATGTTCTCACGACGGCGCTGCATATCCTCGTATTTTCGCCGTCCGCTTGGGGAACTCAGCATCGCCGCACGAGGTGATTTGGGCGGCCATTCGGTCTCGCCCACTAGTCCCTGGGTCAGTAGGCGAACCACAAATGGATGGGAAGCACATTACTGGTGGTGGTGTTCAAGGTCCTGAGGTCAAGGACGGTAAAGGATCAATCACCCTGAGGCCTGTATTGTACCCCATTACCGTGGCACCGATAACGTCCAGGCAGTTATTGAGGCGATATGGAGTATGTACTGTGGTAGAAGGTAGAATTAAGAACGAAAGTTAGCCCGATGTTCCACGTGACGCGTCTTAGATTTCCCGCGAGACGCGACTGTTGATCGTGTAGTCTGAACGACTTCTACAACAACAATCCACCAATCTAATAATGCCGCGAACACGATCGGCTCCAGCAGCCAAATCCGAACCAAACCAGGCACAACAAATGCCCAAGCCATTGACGCCAGAATCACCCTGCAAGACTTTCATTCTCCCCTCTTCAGCTAGCGACAATGCTCGACTATTATCCCTGCCGAATCCGCAGTCGGGAGACCTAGCGCGCTATTTCTTCTGTCCGGACCGCGGCGTCTACGAGTTTACCGTTATCGCATCACCTTCACAACCAGGACGAAGTATCCTGTTCACGCCTTGCACAGAGAATCCATCCAAAGATGATGATGCGGCCGTCATCCCGAAAGCCACAGTCGCGAAGAAGGCCGAATTGCTGGTTGCAACACCAATTGACACCATATTCCTCATGATCCCATTGCTCGCACCTTCTTCAAAGTCCGGCGCTTCCCTTTTTCAGCCGCTGGACGACATAATTGACTCTCAAGACGACCTGCCACCGCATCTGCGCCATGTTCTCTACGATGAAACGTTTCGGCCATCCCTCCTCTCGCGCGTGGAGGCTATCTGTGATACTGTGGAAGCGGGGGATGAGAAACTGTTCCGCTTCAGCGAGACGAAGCTGGTCCGGGAGTTGATCGGTAAAGCGGAGCGCATGGTCGCTCATGGCCTGCCGGCAAGCTTGGAAGAGCGGTTTGTTCGACAAGCCCTCGCTACTCCGCTGATGGCCGTCAAACGGGAAGACATTGTGACGAGCCAGACCTCATCGATTGAGGGCGAATTAAGCACGAAATCAGAGGAACGGCCGGACTCGCCGTCGACAGTGGCCACCACTGCGACACCGTCTGTGTCGACGCCTGCGGGCGAATCGACCCCAGCTCCTCAGCCACCCGGTGCTGAAGACTCCACGCCTTCAGACCCCGTAGCTCGTCTCCTGCGGATCTCGACCGCGCTGGCCTTCATCAAGGAGTCATACCTCCCACCGTCCCTGTGCACCCGGCTGGACGAAATCCTCGCCTCTCCCGAGAGCCCGCTAGATTTGAAACCTTTGACGGAGCGTCTCAAACAGATTGCTAGTCTCCGCGCCGAGGCCATGGCATCACGGAATATGTCTGACTTTACCCGCAAGCGCGGATTGGATGACGATGAAGAAGCGGAGACAAGAGCCGAGAAGAAGCGTAAGAAGGACGAGGAGGAAAAGAAGAAAAAGGCGGCTGAGTCTCGAGGTGTTCGGGACTTGAAGAAGGTCAATACGACTGGGATGAAGAAAATGAGCGATTTCTTCGGCATGGCTGCGGCCAAGAAGAAGACTTGAATGCTGCAATGATGGCAAACAAGATCTCATTCAACATCTCCATCCCCAACTCCATACACGTCTGCCGCAGTGAAGCTCTTGACGCTCGCGATCTCATCAAAACGACCATCCAGTATGGGTTTATGTGCAGCATGACGGAGCGGCAGCATTTCTACGCGATCTAGACGGATAGCGACCATTGGGTCTCGATACACCTCAAATTTCGCGCCCAACCACTATATGATATATCTATGCAGTGTTTCGCCGGGTGGGTATGTTTCTTTTTGGAACATACAATGCTTTTTTGGAACTCCTATAGCCAGCAGCCCTCATGCCAAGAGATCTGCCTTTTCACGATAGGACAGGATTTAGAGAGGGATCTGGTCAATAGCAGCTCCCGTAACCCTATAATGAAAGTCAATCAGTAACCAAATCTCACATCAGAGGATCATAAAACGTACAAGAACGAGCCATTGGACGGCTTGCTGATAACCATGGCCTGCTGCAGTTTCTCGGCGCTGATGTCCGGGAACTTCTTGAGATAGTACTCGTCGCGAAGAGCATTGGTAACCGCCTCAACCTTGCTCTGGGGCAGCATGTGGACAGTGCAACCGCCCCATCCAGCACCAGTCAACCGGCTACCCCAGGTACCAGCACGGCGAGCAATAGCGCAGATGTCGTCGACCTCGGGAGCACTGCAATCGTAGGCCGTGCGGCACGACTCCTGCGACTCGTTCAGCAGCTGGCCCAGGTATTGGATGCGCTTCTCGTCAAGCTGGGATGATTTGGCGAGGCACGCCGTGAAGTCGAGCACGCGCCGAGCCTCCTTGAAGCAGTGCAGGGCGCGCTGGCGCAGGAGGAACCGATCTGCTTGCACAGGAAAGGCGGATAGGTAGGTAGACTCGAGCTCGGCGACGGTGATGCCCAGCAGTTGAGCCATCTCCTCGCGCGTGTAGCCCTGCTCCTGTGTCAACAGGTCCTGCACGGCCTGGATCACCGAGTCGATCTGGTACTCCAGGGGGTCCTGCAGCCGCTCCTCCTTGATCATCAGCTGTTGCTGGAAGTTCCGTAGACTGTATCCCAGCGAGCTGTTATCCTTGGGGAGAGTGAGACCGAAATGCTTGGCCAGAATCACGGCCGCCAGGGTGCATTCTGCGACGCGCAGGTTGTAGTGCCGCGGGGCAGTGTCGGCTTTGTTCGAGGTGACGAAGCTTTGTGCCATGAGGAAGGTGATCTCTTCCGCGGCCGTCGGGATCGGGACGTGCTGGGCCTTGAATTGCGGGAAGAATTGGGTGTAGAGCAGATAGCCACGCTTCGAGAAGATGGAGGCTGCTTGGTCCATACTGTAGGGAAGATCATCAAGTCAGAAAATATAAAATCACTGCGGATTGACGGTACTTACCCGCCCGAGTACACGCCGACAGCCCGCTCAGAGACGACCGCCAGATCCAGCAGGTCCTGCTTGGAGACGTTGTGGTTGTTGGCCTTCATGACGGCCAAGGCACTGGCACAGACGAACGCGGCACTGCTGGAGATGCCACCGCCGGGGGGAACATTGCCATCGACCAAGATCTCCATGCTAGTGGGGACGAGCGAGCCATCGGACTTGTGCTCGCGCAAGAACTTGAGTGCGCCCTGCAAGCCGGCCTTGAAGTAATTGATCCACTCGTGCTTCTTGGGATCGATCTCGATGTCCGTATCATGCGGGACACTGAACTCGCGCGTGGGGAATTTTTCGGGCGAGACATTGGCGATCTTGATGGTGGTGCCGGATGCGCTGGCGGGGACGACCTTGACGGCCATGATCACGTCGACGCTGACGGCGGTCGGCAGCACATCGTACAGCGAGTAATCGATGTGTTCGCCGATAATGTTCACACGGCCGGGACTGCGCGCGACAAAGTCCGGGCGGTGGTTGTAGGTCTTGTTGAACTGCGAGACCAGCGCTGCCCACCGTTGCTGGTGTTCTGGCGCAACCGACGCGACGGAGGCATTGTCGGTGGCATAAACCTCCGCGATGGATTCGGTCTGCGGGACGAGCTCTTGGGAGGCAGGCATGGTAGATAGGAGGAGAGAAAAAGGAGTGAGAGGGAAAAAAAGAAAACAGAAGAGAAAAAGGGAAAACGATGATGACGGAGTATCTCTCGGTCAATTTGCGGACCGTTGGTGGGGATGCTGCGTGCGGTGACCGTTTGGAGATAGCGCGGTGCGGGGAGACAGTCTCTGGTAGGGCCGAATGAGGCAATTCGATGCTGATTGGTTGGAGGCGCCAGTTTGCGGGTGCTGGTTGGTAGGAACAAAAGTCTCGAGCTTTCGCTACTCCTCGGCACTTTGGCGGAGTTGGTTATCGCGCAAGCCTCGAAAGCTTGTTCCTTTGGGAGCCTGAGTTCGAATCTCAGAGGTGTCGATTGGTTTTTATTTTACATTCTATATTTTACACCTTGCATCTTATATATCTTTTTTTCTTCTTTCTCTATTCTTCATTCTTTATTGTCTTCTTTCTTTGCCCTCCTCGGCGATGCTAATGTTCACTGTCTCCTGTTGAACCCGAATTCTCTGATCTCGGTCCAATGGGATCAGGTGACGTCCACGTGACTCCGACTTCGGAGCAGACTGGAAGGCGAACCAATCGCACCTCGGATCGCCTGAGTCACCGGTTTTCTTCAGATGCCCCGGAGACAAACTGAAAGTTTCTCCCTTATACTCTCCACTCTTCTCGACTGGCCTGGCTGTCATCCCAATGACGATGATGCCTCTAAGACCATCAAAAAGCGCTCTGCGCTCCATTCACCTGCAGAGGCAGCTTGCCTCGGGGCGTCGACCTTTTTCCACTGCCTTTGTGGCCTCGGCCTCGCCCCACCGCTCTTTCGGTCAAAAGCGCAGTCAGAGCACAGCTACCGCACAGGCTACGTGAGTGTTTTGCACGACAATTGATGGGAATTGCATTCATACTGACCTCGGTGCTGTTAGTGGCTCACGCCCCGCGCCGAGTCCGGCATTCAACCAAGAACCGCACCGGAATGAGGTCTCTCCTCTCCAGAACCGCCAGCTCCCTGAGCTCGATGACTCGTACGTCCCGAGATCGTGCATGGAACATATTCGTGATACTAACCTACCCCAAGAATGGTCGGCATGACCGGTGGAGAAATTTTTCATGAGATGATGCTTCGCCTTGACGTGAAGCATGTCTGTGAGTCAGGCCGAAAGATATTGGAGAGTTCTATACTTATCAATCTCTAGTTGGATACCCGGGTGGTGCCATTCTCCCCGTGTTCGATGCCATCTATAACTCGAAGCACTTTGATTTCATTCTCCCCAAGCATGAACAAGGTGCTGGTCACATGGCCGAGGGCTATGCCCGTGCATCTGGAAAGCCCGGTGTTGTCCTGGTCACTTCCGGCCCCGGAGCAACCAATGTCGTTACTCCTATGCAAGATGCCATGTCCGATGGCACTCCCATGATTGTCTTCTGTGGTCAGGTCGTGACCGGTGCCATTGGTACTGACGCTTTCCAAGAGGCCGACGTGGTCGGTATCTCTCGGGCATGTACGAAGTGGAACGTGATGGTCAAGTCCGTTGCCGAGCTTCCTCGCCGCATTCAAGAAGCATTCGATATCGCCACCAGTGGCCGCCCGGGCCCCGTTCTGGTCGACCTACCCAAGGATATCACCGCTGGAATCCTTCGCAAGCCCATCCCCATGCAGAGCACTATCCCCTCCCTCCCCAGCGCAGCAACCATGGCCGCCCGTGAAATGGGCAAGAAGCAGCTCGATAGCACCATCGCCAAAGTCGCTCGCCTGGTCAATGTCGCCAAGAAGCCCGTTCTCTATTGTGGTCAGGGTCTCCTCGCTCGTCCGGACGGCCCCAAGATCTTGAAGGAGTTTGCGGACAAGGCTTGTATTCCCGTCACCACTACCCTTCAGGGTCTCGGCGGATTCGATGAGCTGGATCCCAAGTCTCTTCACATGCTCGGTATGCACGGTTCGGCATATGCCAACATGGCCATGCAGGAGGCCGACCTGATCATTGCTGTTGGTGCTCGGTTTGACGACCGTGTCACTCTTAGCATTCCCAAGTTTGCGCCCCAGGCGAAGCTGGCGGCTGCTGAGGGCCGTGGTGGTATCGTGCACTTCGAAATCATGCCCAAGAACATCAACAAGGTTGTTGAGGCCAATGTTGCCGTGGAGGGTGACTGTGCTGAGAACCTCGACCTGCTTCTGCCCCATGTTCACGCCGTCAAGGAGCGTACCGAATGGTTTGAGCAGATCAACGACTGGAAGGCACGCTTTCCTCTGTCTCTCTACGAGCGCCAGAGCGTCAACGGCACCATTAAGCCGCAGCACCTGATCGAGACGCTCAGCAAGCTTACTGCCGACCGGAAGGAAAAGACCATCATCACCACCGGTGTCGGACAGCACCAAATGTGGGCTGCCCAGCACTTCCGCTGGCGCCACCCGCGGACCATGATCACCTCTGGTGGTCTTGGTACTATGGGCTTCGGTCTTCCTTCGGCCATTGGTGCCAAGGTGGCTCGGCCTGATTGCCTGGTCATTGATATCGATGGCGATGCTTCGTTCAACATGACCCTGACCGAACTGTCCACTGCTGCTCAGTTCAACATTGGCGTGAAGGTTCTGCTGCTCAACAACGAGGAGCAAGGAGTAAGTTTTTTTTTTTTTTTTGGTCTTTTATTTTCAGTCCATACTAATGACGTTCACTTAGATGGTCACCCAATGGCAAAACCTCTTCTACGAGGATCGGTACTCGCATACCCACCAGCAGAACCCCGACTTCGTCCCTCTGGCCCGCTCTATGCGCGTTGCCGCTGAGCAGGTCTCAAATCCCGCCGAGGTTGAGGAGAAGCTGAAGTGGCTGATCGAGCACGATGGCCCTGCCCTGCTGGAGGTCATCACTGACAAGAAGGTCCCTGTTCTTCCCATGGTGCCGGCCGGCAGCGGTCTACACGAGTTCTTGGTTTATGATGAAGGTAAGCTTTGTCACAGGAGAAGTCTTGATGGAATGAATTTCCGCTGACTTGTCATTCTCCACAGCCAAGGAACAGCAACGCAAGGCCCTGATGCGGGAGCGGGGTGTGAAGTTTTGAAGCTGCCCAGAATGGACGCCCTTTGACCATCATCATTGAGGCGTGTTTCCGTTGATATCCATGGCGTTTCTTGGCAGGTTCACCAAAAGCGAAAGGGGCAATGGTCGTTGAACTCAACTAACGAAAAAACGTCTTGTGCCATTGTACCCTTGATTGTGGTTACTTTCACTTGATATGGCGTGCTCTGGCGCCTCGCCTTTCTCCCCTGTTTCCCCGACCGGGGCCGCAGAATAACTGGAGACGCAAAGCATTCCATTATACATTCTAGTGCTGTTCTTCCTTTGCCTTATTGTACATAATCATAGTAGTATTATTCGTTGAACCAGTTGTACTTTCCCTCCATTCCAGTTAGGGCTTTGCATTCCGACGTGATCATCCACGTGACCTGATGACAGCCGCGGTTCGGATCCGATCGATGGTGACTGGATGGAGCTCCCCTCTTCTTCCTCAAGGGCATCTTTGTCGGGGACCTGATTTTGTTTCCTTCCAAGGCTCACCTCACTCCAGTGGCTCATCTCGTCATTTCCCGATCTCCTCCCCATAGGCTCCACCCGGAAGATGCTGAGCCCTATTCTTCGCCCCATCTCATGAGCTTTTTTGAACAGTCGAATCATTGTTGCCTGTCCTTCACTACCTCTTAGTGGCAAATACCCTTCCAGCACCCCTCACGATGGCCTCCCTTCCTGGATACCCTGCCGCGAACCGGTCGAGATCATCCGATGGCGCCATATCCGCGACCCCCGATGGCGGCTCCACGTTGCAAGATGCCCCCGAAGCAAGCAACTCGCGGGCCGAGGACTCGGAGGAAACAATCTTGTTGAACAAGGGTTCCTCGACTCCCAGCGACACATATAGTCTGGCTCCCTCCGCCAACAAATCCCTCAGCCGCTCAACACACGTCGTCGACGAACCGCGCAAGTGTTGGATCTGCTATACGGATGAGACGGAAGACTCGCCGCTGAACTCGGAGTGGCGGTCGCCATGTCCTTGCGCCCTGACGGCCCATGAGGCGTGTCTGTTGGACTGGCTTGCGGACCTGGAGAACCCTCAGTCGCGCAAGCGCAACGGCGGCATCGTCACCAAGATGGTGTGTCCCCAGTGCAAGACGGAGATTGTGGTCACTCGGCCGCGGAGCTATGTGGTCGATACTCTCCGTCTGATGGAGCGGGTCGCGGGTCGTTTGGTCTTGCCGGGTATGGTGTTTACAGTCGCAGGCACGGTATGGGCTGGATGTTGTGCGCATGGGATCTATTCGATGTACCTGATCTTCGGCACGGAGGAGGCAAGGCAAATTCTCGAGGACAGTGTGGAAGGCCCTTGGAATCCGGGCATGAATCTTGGCCTGCCTCTGATTCCACTGGTCCTGATCTTCTCCCGCACTCGCTATGCCGAGGGTCTCCTCCCGGCCATCCCCGTCCTTTTCTTCGCCGCGCACAGTCCTGGGCAAGAACCCGATTTCGACCTGTGGCCCCCAACACCTGCGATGACGTTCGCTGCTTTGCCGTATGTCAAAAGCTTCTATGGCGCGCTCTACGAGCGGCTCTTTGGTGGGTTGGAAAGAAAGTGGATCGCGGAGGTGCAGCCTCGTGCAGCAGAAGAAGCACTGGATGATGCTCAGCAGCAGGACCAAGCAGAAGGCCTTAATCGGTTTGGCGATAACGGGAATGGCCAGATTCTTATGGAGATCGACCTTGAATTGCAAGTGGGAATGGGCAATAATGACGAGCCACCCGAGATTGCGGCTCTGCCTGTTGGGGAAGATCAGAACGGCCTCAATGAGGCGATTCAAGCAGGACAAGGACAGCAAGCCGACAATGAGCCTGCTCTGGGGCTAGGTCGACGACAAAACGAAATCATCCACAATAGCAACCTCGCCGACATCGTCCTCGGGGCCCTTGTATTCCCCGCCATCTCGGCCTCTATGGGCGGGCTGATGAAGTACGTGCTGCCTAAATCTTGGACGACTCCATCCTCGATCCTGGAGCGCGGCCGTCCCGGGCTCCTTCAGTCCCGTTGGGGCCGCAGCGTTGTTGGCGGCTGTGTCTTCGTGCTCCTCAAGGATGCATTGGTGCTCTACTGCCGATGGAAATTGGCACAGACCCACCGGCGCCGCAAGGTGCAGAACTACGACCGAACAAGAAAGCATTCTGGAGCACGGCGGTAGATTCTTAGGGTGTCTCTTTTTTCTTTCATTTCGGATTTCCTGCCATGGGGGTTTTTTGTACTTCCTCCCCTCCTCCAACCTGCTCCACTGATATTCGGCGCACTGTTTGCATTCCAGGTGTTTTCTTGATGGCATTCTCTCGTGACGATCTCGGCCACGTCCCTCATTCGCTTGTCTCTGTGACTATCTCATGCCTTTTAACGACTTGCAAGATACCGTTAGTTTTTGTTTTCTCTCTATATCCATCTTTATCCATGGAAGATTTGGGGGTTTCTGTCATTAGTCGTAGAAGCATGGTCTTACTCGATACATGAATGGAGAATGTACCATTGGGAAAGATTTAAGGTACTATCTATCCTTCTGTACATGTAAAAGCTTGCGTAGTTCTAGTCTACACAAAGCTTGAGCCCTGGTAAGGGATGTATCTCGCCGTCTGGTGGTTGTACTCCGAAGTAGTGTTGTAGTTCCACCAGAAGGAAAGATGCTGCGGCAACGTGCTGTTGATCTTGCACTCCGACAAAAAGTTGGGGAGCATGTTGTTGACCATCTTCGTGTAATTGGCTAGCGAGCAAGAGAACCCGGGTCCCTCCTGGCAAGACGTGAAGGGGACAACCGCCTCGTTGAGAATGACACGTACATACACGTCTCTCTCCGTAGCGGCTGTTGCATTACAGCTCATTCGTTCAAAGGTCAGATGGCCGCCCATGGGCATAATATTGCCAATCTCATATGTTGATGGGAAGGGGATTCTGTCCAATGGTAGATCTTCACTAGGTGATGCGATACCCAGCGCCGCTAAAATGGGGGTGATGTTCGTATCGTGAGCGCTGTCATGCGAAGTTAATGTCATGCATCCAGGAGAGAATTGAATTAACTCACAAGTTGAAGTACATGGTGCCAGCCTTCTCCGGTCCCTGGTTCAGTAAAGTCACAGAGGCATTGGCGTAAACAGAGCCAACGGCCTTGGAAAAAGAATCCCCGGGGCTAAAGCAGTCGGTCAATATCAAGTCGCGAGAGATAAGCCGGGCCATCTTACCCGGCACAGTAGTAGTATTGCAGGTCCTGCGTATATCCAAACCATTTCCACTCGTCCAGGGTGAAGGCATCGATCCAATCCGAGTAGCCTCGGACGTTCAGCTCAAAGGCCGACATGACTATGCACTGGTCAGTGCCAAATCGCGCTAGTAATTGCCTTGACTTACACATGAGCTCGTATATATCCGTCGAGTTAAGTTCAAGGCCTGGGTTCTGTTTGTTGAATCTCTCAGCCGCCACCCGGAACACAGGCAGGTCCTGGGTGAGACTGCCGCAGGTCCGCAGGTCGGTATCCCCAGGGCACACGGGCGTGAGACTGTTGGCTCCCATAGTCTCACTCTCTGAGATGACGTTCAACGCGACCGAGTTGGTATAGTTCCATCCAAAGAAACCCTCTCCTGTACGGATATCAGAAAAAGCGAGATTAGGGCCAACCAGAGGACCACCTACCAAACTTGCGAGCCGTCTGCACAACGCGCTCAAATCCACTCGTCCACATGGGCACAGTCTTTCCAGATGTCTGATCCCACAAATGTCCGTACCGCACACTGTACTCCGCGCCGTGCTTGTACGACGTCAGTAGCCCGTTGTAGGGTCCCGTCTCGGTCTCGAGCTCGTAGTAACCCGGGTCGGTCACGTAGTACTTCCACCAGTTCAGGAAGGTCAGATCGCCCGTCCAGTCTGCCACATTGAAGCTGTACAGCTTCTTTAGGACATCTTCGATCCCCGCGCCATCGCTGGCTTGTGGGTACCGCTCGCCATGACGCCTGATCATAATGACCTGGTCAATGACACAAGACTCGGGAGGATCTCGTCCGATGCCAAAGGACATGCGGTTACTATATGGCCCTAGTCCGCCGATGTGCTTAAGGATCGAGTATCCATCCAGAAAGGATTGGTCATACGGCGCTGCAAATGTGTATCTCCCGGTGTAGTCAGGTCTATTGCCGTACGAGGCTGCAGCAACAGCCACCATGCTGAGAAGTGTTCCAAATTTCAGTCCCATATTTGCGGAGACCAAAGAAAAAAGACTAGAGAGTATTGATGCTTAATTTCGCAGAGGTGAATGAGGGAAAAAAGACAAACATTCCTCACGAGATCACGTATCCGACCTTCCGAGTAGGACAATATTTATCCTGCATCTTCCCCCGCGTCGCAGGTAGTGATGCCGGATATCCCGGGTCAGGACATCGCATCCCAGCTAGAGTTCCCTAAATGAGGTATTGGCGTTTCGACACACTTGGATCAGAATGGCTAGGTGTATGCAGGGTGGTGGAGTTATCTCGCTTCCCCGCCTTCGGTTCTAGTTTTGGGCTGAACAAGGTTAATCCTCGGAAGTTTAGTTCGGTAGTAGAAGTACAACTATTGCCATCTCGGAGGACATCTCGGATGAAAGAATGCAGATGGGAGTGTAAAGCGGGACTTGCATCAAGGACTCGGGATACTCTTTTGTCATCTCGCTGCAAATAGCAGAGGACCTTGATATAGTTTGGAGATGTGTATTTAAGAAAAGCAGGATATTAAAAGTTGTTTAGTGCCTTAACGTGGTTTCGGGTTTACATAGATTGTAATTGAATTGGGCATTTAGTCCATACATAAATTGCGGCTTTGACTTGATGTTAGGGTTGTGTGAAGTGACATACCTGGCTTTATATATAGAGGATATTTTTTGGTCAGAGCAGACTAAATGCCTTTCTATCAGCATTGAATGCTAAACCAGCGATTTCCAGAACAATCAGACCACAGTTTTCTCGTGCAAAGCAGGCCCTGGAACGATTTCCCTGAACGATCCCCCTGGACACACTCCGTACCGCATTAAGCGCGCGGCTAACAAAGGCGGACCGGATTCTGCCGTCAAGGAATTATTGATCTCCCCGAATGGTCGACTCCATCTCCTCCGTCGTCTACCACAACGCACCCACCCCATCACACACCCCACAATGCGGTCTCTATCACCAGCGCTCGCGTCTCTCGCGAACGTCTTTCGAATCCCCATGTCATTGACTCCCGTGCGCCCAGCCGTTTCCCGCGTCTGCCACGAAACCTTGTCTCGACAATCTGCACCGACCACCGCAGCCGTGCAAACCGCCCCGTTCTCATCGACGAGCACCCTGGCAAAGCGGAAGGGAGGTGGTCCTCAAGTGGACAAGCGAATCAGTACGTCTTGCCCCCTTTGCTACCCAACAATTCCCTCCCACACCTCCACGAAACTTTCTTCATCCCCCGAACTCTCCAACAAAAACCAGCGCAGAACACAGAAACTAACAAAATGCAATTACAGCTCTCATCCGCTACTTCCTCTACCACCCCCTAACCCCGCGCCCGCTCCGCTTCTCCCGCAACCGCTTCCTCCGCCACTGGACCATCCACCGCGCCTGGCAACTATTCCAGGCGCAGCAGCGCAAGAAGCAGGAACTCGAGCTGCAGCGCCAGTACCAGAGTATGCAGGCTGCGTGCGAGGAGCTGCGCACGGGTGCCGGCGATGGCGGGAAATTGTTCCGCGTCTCAATGAACAAGAAGGGCGTGTTTACGGATCTGTTTCCCATTGAGTATGCCCGGTTTCAGACGGAGTCGCCCGCTGCCGAGGGGTGGAATTATGAGTGGAAGAGGCCTGAGAAGAAGTATTAGATGTGCTTCTTGTTTGATCGATTGAGTGGGTGAATGGGTGAATGATGGAAGGAGGGAGAGTTGATGACAGGGTTGTGTGGCGGTAGAGGATGGGATATACATGTATCATTGGCGCTGTGTACAATACCATTTTTCATCTTTTCTTTTGTTGAACACATCTACTACTTTCATGTGTATACCAACTACCTTCAGCTGACAGAATAACATCCGATGCAACTGCGTCCACAAGTCTTACTATTAGGCACACGCAGTTGGTAGATCATATACTCCCTTGCAAAAGCAATGAGCACAAAGACATAGTCAATTACTACAGGAGAAGAAAAGACAGCACAACGAATCCAGGGAAGGAGTGGTATCATCACAATGCTCTTCGGGAGAATGGGGGAATCAACAAGGAGAGATATCCGGAGCGGCACGTGCATCATCAGAGGGTTCAAACCAAAAAAAAGGGAGCGTAAGAGAAACAATGTACTCCGAGGAAATAGACACGACTGCATAGAGCCGGAACGCAAACGTCGTACCCGGATCAACCGATCGGGGCGCCACAATCAACCGCCCAAACGCCAGTGATGCATGGTACAAAAAAGGGTTGCCGACCAAAATAAAGCCAAGGGGTTAGTTATAGCACGATGCAGCACGAGGTTTTCCGTTTCTCAAAGGTGAGCAGGGCCGCGCGGGTGGCTGCCTCGAACACGTCGTCGACGCCTTCACCCGTCAAGGAGGAGCACTCGAGGTACTTGCGAGCCCCGACCTCGACGCTCGTCTCGTTTCCTTCTTTCGCCGTCACGAACTTGAGGGATTTCTTGCGCATCTCCTCGATCGCGAGCGGGTCTTCGCGCAGATCCTTCTTCAGCCCAACCAGAATGATCGGCACCCCGGGACACCGCTCGTTTGCTTCTTCGATCCACTGCGGCGGGAGTTAGTGATCGCTGGCCGGGTTGGAGACAGTCCACACCCACCTTGTGTTTCACGTTCTCCAGCGAGTCTGGCGTATCCACGGCAAATCCAATCAGAAGCACATGTGCTTTCGAGTAGGCGAGTGGCCGCAATCGTTCGTAGTCCTCTTGTCCCGCTGTATCCCACAGGGCCAATTGCACCGATCGTCCGTCGACTCGGCAATCTGTCACGTAGTTTTCGAATACCGTGGGCACCTAAGAAGCAGTCATGTCAGACAATTCCCATGGCCACATCAGAGCGTTCGTTAGAGGACTGACATAATGCTAGATGTGACAGACAAGTTAGCCATGTTGATTGTTTGGGACTCTGTGGTAGTAAACTCACGGTTGGAAAGTAGCCCAGGGTAAAGACGCTGAGCAGACTGGTTTTCCCACACGCGCCATCTCCAATGATGACGAGTTTCCTGAAAGTTCATCCAGATCAGTATAACGCACGAATATGCTGGTCCACAGGCAGGTCCAAGGGCATGGGGCAAATGGCCCTGGCAAATGCTGACAGCGGTCCGTCGCAGTGGACTCGTCTGCCTATTCCCCAGCAGTAAAGACACCGAAGCAATCACACTCACCGTCGCATCACATTGTCATTCTGCTGTTGGGCCATCGTCAATGGCAGGCCGTCGAAAAGCGCACGGAAGACAGGGGAGGAGGAAAGCGGAGGGCGTGCCCAGAAAGACAAGTCGGCAGGAGGCAGAAAGCAGCGCGTACGCAGATGGGCAGGGGTATATGTGCAACTGCCGAGAGCAAAGTACAGCCACGCGCGCACTATTTCCGCCCGAAGGAAGTCAGAGGAACGGGAGCGGTTGGCCTGATGGGGGTTATTGCAACGACTAGCTTGCTTAGTGACGTGTTTGGGGGGGTGGACGGAAAGGCGGTCGCGCTGGGGCTGAGGCAGCTGGGGGGAGGGATACTACACGCGGTCTCCCTTAATGGCCCTAAACGAAGGTTCTGGGGCGATATGAATGATTCTGAAACAGACAAAACGAGAGGAGGGGGAATTGGTTTAGCGAGAGTGGGAGAAGGAGAGAGAAGGAAAGAGAGTTGGACGGAGAGAAGATACGGTGATTACCTCGGGGGCTTGACACTTCAAGGATTTTTTGACAGAAGATGGCGGCCATGCCAAACTGGGCAGCAGCCCCGACAAGCTATTCTTATTCTATTTTTGTCTAGCGTTGCCAATATTCAACTAACTAACCAGGAAATGTCTTAGTTAGGTACCGCACGGCGTGAGCGGGACGGTCACGTGATGTAATCACTGAGGGAGACCAGACGAGTCTAGATGGTCCTGGTCGATAGAGAGTGTGGCATGAGGCTCAGAGCGAGGGCTGTTCATGGGACCAGGTACGGCCTGCTTGAGATCTGCTGCAACAATCACACCACCGCTGGCCCAGACCACGTGACTTTGGCGCCTCGCGCTTAGGACAGACAGCGAGGCCACAGGCACCTCCAGTACGGAGTGAAGTAGTTTCGGCAACGACACGCCTTTCGATCCGCCAAACAACACTTCTCGGGTCGCGTAGAATACGGGCAATCGTGAAATGTGCAGTTCATGCCTTACCGTTCAGGCACCCATCTCGCTTGCAGCGGCTATCCCGTTGCGGCGGCACGACAACCATCCAGAAGGCAGGAAAGCCCATCATTTCATCCATCTTTCACCCTCCCACCACCATTCTACCCCGGCATCCCGCGCTCTCGGGCCCTGAACTTGTCGCTGGCCCTGGCCCTTGATCGCGCTTCCTGTCCCTCCGGTCAGCCAGCGCGTCGCTCTCGTCCCCGAGCAGCGAACACGCCTTGACCCGCCGGGATCCTCCCTCACTTCTTTCAACCCCCCCCTCCTCTCAAAGCCTCTCCGGTCACCTCTGCTGCCTGCCCTCGCCGCAAGCACAGCCTCTTCCCCGGAACAACAAAGGGAGAAATTGTCCCTTTGTCGGCTCTCAACCCCGTTTCTTCCGCCAGTTGGATTCTGCGGAGCTTTGTTGGTAGGCTCTTTCTCTCTCCTCCCGCTCCCCGCCCACCCTGTCCTCTCTCGCCTGCCCTTCCGCTCCTCAAAACCACCTTTTTCTAACAGTCTCCTCTGCGTGGGAGGTGATAGTGTGTCCCCGAGGCAAGCATTGCACTACTCCATCGCTCTCCATCGCTCCGCCCGCATCCAATATGGCAACTCGTCCACCGGCGGCGAGTTCGACACACACCACGAATGGCGAAACCCATGCGCGGGGTCCTCCAAACACCGTTGAAACTTCTACCGCGACACCGGCACCGGCATCGACCGCGAATCGCAAGAAGCAGAAACGCCGACAGAAGCAAGCCGCTCGCTTAGCTGCGGAGCATCAGTCGCCCACCGATGGCTACGCATCTGGGGATGTAGCAGATCCAGTCATGGGGGATGATATGCGTTCCTACGGAGATGATCGTGACTACGGCGAATCATTTCCTAACCACGCAGCGACCGGTGTTCCCTTTGCAACCGACAAGCCAACAGTCTCGCGGCAGAATTCAACCGACAACCCAGTAACCGACGGGCCAGATGAACAACACAATGCTACGGGTCGAAGATCGAGAAGGAAAAGAGGCAAGAAACATCGCTCTGGATCTCACACTCTCGCCGACGGAAGTTCGACCCCGCTCTCCACCCCGTCCGCTACCTTCTCCCACCCTCCGCCGGCGCCCCAAACCATGCCTTACGCTAGTCGATACCCCATGAAGGCCGGAAAGGAGGGCAGCATTTGGAATCAGTCTTCGTTGGAGGAGCGCGAAAACATCAGGACCTTCTGGTTCGAGCTGGGCGAAGAAGACCGGCGGCAGCTGGTCAAAGTCGAAAAGGATGCCGTACTGAAAAAGATGAAGGAGCAGCAGAAGCACTCCTGCAGCTGTACGGTGTGTGGGCGAAAGCGAACTGCGATTGAAGAAGAACTCGAAGTGTTGTACGATGCATACTACGAGGAGCTCGAGCAGTACGCGAACAACAACCAAGGCTCGTTCGACGAGGGCTCGCCCATCATCCCCCCGCCTCGACTGTACCAACCCCCCCTTCGATCTCCTGGCCAACATACCCATACCCACGGCCAGTTTCACCCGTCGCGAGGCAGAGTTCAGGAGCTACCTGAAGACGACGATGACCTGGAGGAAGACTACGACGAGGACGAGGAAGACGAGGACGACGATGAACTGTACAGTGATGATGAGCTTGAGGACGAAGAGGCACGCGAAGCGCGCGCAGACTTCTTCGCGTTTGGGAATAGTCTCACTGTGAAAGGTATGCTGGGGTGATCCTCGCTTGATCTCATGACGCTTTGCTAATGGTAAATTTCCCCAGATGGCATCCTTACTGTTGCAGACGATCTTCTCAAGAATGACGGGAAGCATTTCATCGATATGATGGAACAGTTAGCCGAACGTCGAATGCAGAGAGAAGAGGATACGCAGTACGGGATAGCCGCCGCTCATCAGTCCTTCCATGGAGGCCACAATCATGGCCCCCTCGACGACGAGGACTACGATGACGAGGAAGACGAGGAATACGACTCCCAGGAGGAGGATGAGTATGACGAAGACGAAATGGTGTGTTCTCGGTGTTTTGCTCCGATTCCGTGCTGTACGAATGTTGACCACCAAAAGGACGCCATGACGGAAGAGCAGCGCATGCAGGAAGGCCGGCGAATGTTCCAAATTTTTGCTGCGCGAATGTTCGAGCAACGAGTCATGACTGCATACCGAGAGAAGGTTGCCGAGCAGCGTCAGAAACAGCTCATCGAAGAGCTGTTGGAAGAGGAAACCCGAGAAGAGCAAAAGAACGCCAAGAAAGCCCGAGAGGCACAGAAGAAGAAGGACAAGAAGCAGAAGCAGAAACAAGCCAAGGATGAGGAGAAAGCTCGCCGAGATGCTGAAAAGGCGGCCGAGGAGGCTGCAGTCAAAGCTGAGCAAGAGAAGAAGCTCGAAGAACAGCGGCTGAAGCGCGAAGAACAACGGAAGAAGCGGGAGGCCGAGCGAAAGGCTCAAGAAGAGGAGCGTGTGCGAAAGGAAACTGAGAAGCAACGGCGTCTCAAAGAGGAGCGAGAACGGCAGGCCGAAATTGAGCGCAAGCAACGCGAACAGAAGGAACTTGAGAGGAAGAAGCGCGAGGAAGCCAAGCGGAAGGAGCGAGAGGAACGAGAGGCCCGAGAGAAGAAGGCCAAAGAGGAGCGAGAGCGCAAATTGCGAGAGGCAGCGGTCAAAGCCGAGCAGGAACGCGCCGGCAGGCGTGATGTCCAAGCAAAGCGTGCTCTGCCAGCGTACGCTGGAGCGTTTCCTCTTCAGCCCAACCCGCAGTCCCCAGCTCAGTCGAATCCGCTACAATCTCCGCATTATGCTGCCGCTAATGTCGTCCCGAAAGCTCCAACACCCGCGAGGCCGCGCCAACCGTCTCAGCAGGACTCTCACAGCTCGTCACCTCGATCCCAACAAGCCAGCACAGACTCGTCTCATCAGCCGTCCGTCTCGCCGCACTCGATACCGCTGTCGCAGTCGTCGGGAGCCTCCAGCATGGGTGCCAAGCAAACCCAAGGCCAACAGCAGCAACCTCCTTTGCACCACCCCCAGCCTTCAGCACCGCTGTCCCCACTCGGTCGAACCAACCCACCCGGATTTCAAGGCTTGGGTCTGCCATCTCATCCACCAGGCATTCCTGGTATGGTTCCCCGGCCGCCGCTGGGACCAGACTTGCCCATGTATCCGCCCAACTCGACCAACCTGATGAATCAGTTCAGAGGTTTTCCTGCGCCAAGTGGAATCTCTGCACCGCCGGGAATTAATGGGTCACGTCCAATCCCGCCAGGTCGTGGGTTCCCGCTCGAGCATGGGCCCGGTATTCCGTTCCAGGGACAGCCTGGGTTGTCCAACGCATTCCCTATGCAACAAGGTGGTCTGGCGAAAACTCATTCGAGACAACCGTCCGGCTCGTTCGAACGGTCACCACTGGAGAACAATTCCCAGCTGTACCCGATCACGCGGCCAAGTCCGATCAAGCGTCCGCCGAGCACTGCTCAAGAGCAGCAGAGAGAATCGGGGCCCGTTCCATCGCAGCGAGAGGTGGATAACCTGAGCGCCCATCTGGGCAGCAGCGCCCTTCTTGACGATACCGACTCTCCATATTCAGCCAAATTGTCCCAGTCCTTGCCCGGTGCAGTGGCCCCTGGATCATTTTCTGGACCAACGAGAGCTAGCTTTGGGGGACCATCGCTATTCGGTGATCCTCTAGCCCCCAAACCTGTCAACAATTTCTCGGTCACTTCTTCGAGTAACACCTGGGGCACGCCTTTCGGTAACTCTGCTTTCCCTGGAACCCCAACCTGGGGAACTGCACCTGGAAGTGGCTGGTCCCACAACGTCTTTGGAGCCAGCAGTCATCAGCGTCCGCACACTTCTCGGCCCGTTACAATCCGCCTCTTGGTGATCCAGGCTTGCAAGCAACTCAACAACTTGAGCTCGCAAAAAGGCGTCGCAGGCTACCATGACGTGGGAATCGTTCTCCGACAGGTGGAACAGCTACGGCCTTCAAGTGAGCCCTCGATCTCGCTGGGTGAGATGCTGGATATCTGCGACACAGAGGGCAGCCCTCAAAACGGCGGCGGGTCATTCTCCATCAACGAGAACGAGAACGGTCAGTACGTCAAGTTCGAGCCGGATACCAACAGCGCCGCCCCCGGTCACAGACCCAGCATTGTTCCTGGAGACATCGGCAGCCCGATTCCTGGGCATAGCAACCCGGCTGCGTTTGGCGGATTCGGTGGTCCCGCACCCTCAGTGCTACGGCAGTACACCTCTCCCCCAGCTGGGTTCTAGGGTGATTGGTTATCTTGATGATGACCTTAGTATGATTATGACCCATCTCATGACCCGGGGCCTGGTACTCATTCTTTCTCTTCGCTGTGCTTCCCTTGGGCGGTGTGGCTTCTTTTTCCATTCACGGGATCGGTCTGGACCCTTCTCTCGCCCCTTCTCGGTGAGGAGGCAATTTTGTCGGAATGAACTTCGTTCTTCCCTACCTTCTGTGTCTGATGGATGATGATCTTCCGAAATCTTGAAGCGTCACGGGGTTCAACGTCACCTTCCTACCTCCCTCCCACACTTCTTCTCATTCACCTCCCCAACACACCTCCTGCAGTTGTTTCTGACGTTCAAACGGGCTCCTTTTTTCTGCTTACCTTTTTTGTTTACCTTTTTGTCGAGTTTATGCGCTGGAACTTCGGGGCATCCGGGGTTGTCTGTTCTGCTTTCCCCTTTTTCTTCTTTACTTTTCTGTTTGTTCCCTCTTGTGTATGGTATGAGTCTCTGGCCTTGTCTTCTACATTATGCAGCGATATCCGTGGAGACGGGTTCATTGTCCCGATCCGTCGTTGTTTTCATGACCAATTACATGATCGAAGATTCTTCTTCGTCTTGAATTATCTCTCTATGTGTCGTACGAACTTGTAATTCCTCCTTTTTTATGTCTACGTAAAGGCTAACGGAGATCCCCGCGTCTGAGAGTGTTCGCTACCCACACCGATGTCCTGTCCATTGAGAACAGCAAGTCAGATGCCAAGGAGTAGTCCGAACAGATACCCACTTGTGTCTATTTTAGCGACTCTACATAGTATGTAGGGTCATTCTAGCGCCAGCTAGAGTTGGGTGGCAACTAAATAACTACTCAGTACTCCGTTCAAACATACTAGGACTACCAATCCATTAAGCGGAATCCCCACGTTCTCAGTGGAGCTAGAAGAATCCAGAAGGAAACTTACCAACATCAACAAGAGGCTACCATTAAACAGTTATGAATAGATCAGTGGAGCTGGAGTTATTTTTTTGCCCCCGGCCCTCAATAACCTCCCTCCATTTTGTAGTTGGTGTCGCCTTGTGGGCCCTGGGGCGCCGATCAAAAGGGCCAGGGTCCAGGGGTTTCAGCCCCTTCTTGCAACAAATAGGACCGCCCAGCATGACTACGTGCGGGCATCTAACCTTAAACCACCCTGACGAACATCGCCTCTCCTAGGACGACGGCTATCACCTCGGGGTATACCTTTGTCATCGCAGTTTCGTATAATTTACCACATATGCGCATTTCTATTCTCGTTCTAGCATCTGTATCTTGTCTACTACTATTGTGTTCGTTCCCCTGGTATTTCTTTAAGAGGATCATCGCGCTAACCCGGTGATCTCCATTCAGGAACAGTTCCCTGTATCTGGGTTAAGCGCCGCCCCCGTGGCGAGAATTGATCGCCGAGTGTTTTTGGAACAACAGCCTCTATGAAGTACTTGCCTCGTCATAGTTACCAACATCATTCATAGTTGGAAAGAGTCGAGCAATAGCGTAGCCACGTCTATAAATGCAAGTACGCTCGCCTGCACAGGTTCCTTTGAATTTCATAAAGCAATAATCCACTTCCTCCTTGTGTATTCGTGTCAATCTCCTCTGGCAGGCCTAAACACAGCAAGCCATACAGTATTCACACTCGTCAAGAGTTTGCGCCTCGATTCTCCAAAAGAACCATCTTCTTATTATTTTCTCCTTTATTTCTCTCACAATGAGATACGCCGTCGTCGCTGTCATCGGGATTTTGGGCTCTGCCATGGCCCTACCCGCCCAACAGGGCGCCAGTGATCGCAGCCTCAGCGGTCCCGCTGCTCAAAAGCGATTTGTCGAATGGGGGCTTGACTTGGGTGGTGTTTTCGACGACTCTGGCGACTCCTCAACCCCTACCTCGACAGCAACTGCTACTCCGACAGCTCAGGCGTGGAACGCTTTTTAGTGTTGCGGGTATGGCCGGGGCAGTTAATGAATTTGGCTTGATGGGTTTCTCTGGTCAAACCAGTGAAAATGTTTTATTAGTATCGAACAATGTATATTCACAGCTATTGTGCACATGAAAGAGTCTCCTCTCCAGCTCTAGAGCCAATGTAAATGCAGAAGCCAAGGTGCCAGTTTCCACCGATTGAATGGTGTACGCAACATGGCTGTCGGGCTGGGTAACCACGACGCAGTCAATGACATAGATTGAGTCCAGGGATGAGAGATCGAGATACGGCAGAGGCCTATACATCCATAGAGGCGCTGATACACTTCTTATATATACTCTGTAGGAGACGAAAGAACAATAACAGGGGAGCTGGCTTGGAGGATACGACAGACAAGAACAAAAGACAAAGGATAAGGAAAAAGAGGATTGATTGAAAAACAAAAGAAAACCCTTATGACATACATCGACACGACATACACACACAAAGCCCGACGAATTTTCCAGTCCATCCCATACAATCTGGACGCACAGGATAATCCGAACGAGTCCAGCACCCATCCATCACATCTACTACTGCCGTGACTCCGTTACAATACCCTCATAATCGCGAGACCGGATGTACTCCAGGGTGCGGCGGAAATGGCGTTGCGGGCCCTCGAGACTAGGGTTGGGTTCACTCTCCGTGGTTTGCAGGTTGGAGTGGATGAGCTCAATGAGGCCATTGAGGTACTTGATGGTGACGGTCTCGTTCTGCTGGTCGAAATAGTAGACGTAGCGGTTGAGGATCTCGACGAAGAGCTCAACGGAGACGGCGGTGTCCATGCAGGCGTCGGCGACGCGGAGGGCACGTTGGAGGCATTCGAGGACTCGTTTGCCATCGCGGTAGAGCTGGGGGTTGGGGTTAGATTTCAGATATTGAAAGGAGAAGGAAGACTTACGTTTTTGGGATCTTCGTCCCCACGCTGCGGGTTCTCAACTACCCACCACAAGTGGCTCGCCAAATACACGGCGCGACATTGGTCGGGCTTCTTGAGGAGCTTGCTGCCATGGAGGGCGGCCTTGGTGATAAGCGTGTCGTAGTTCTCCTTTGAGAAGCCGCGCGTGCCGTGCAAAGCCCCTGCGACGATGCAGACGGCCTGGAACTGGGCGCGCGAGTCGCTAATCGCATCTTCGTAGATGGTGAATGCCTGCGCAAAGAACTCGTAGCTGACTTCCTCGAAGCCGGTCTGGTCCGCGACTTCACCGCACATCACAAACAGACGGAGAGATAGATCTGCGCAGCCTGGGTTGACACGCTGGTACAGATTATTGATGCACTGGTGCATGAATCGGTAAAGCGCAGATGATTGCGTCTTCCAGTTGTCATCGTAGTGCTCGCGCGACTTCAGTTTCCGCGCTAGGCGAATTGACGCTGTTACAATAGCTGGGGTGGTGTAGCGGATCCGCTCATTGCCCTCATTATAGGCCTTGCGCGTGGCTTGCAGAAGCTGTGTGGAACAAGATCAGTGGACATCCATCTTGAAATGATAGAATCAAGCTCTTACCTTGAGTTGCGTGTCGTTGTCTGGAGACTGGATCAGATGTACTAATCTTGCAAGCCATCCTTGTTCCTCGATTGTCTCATCGGTCTCGCCCCCTCGCCGCTGTGTCTGCATCCCGGGGTATCCAGCAGCCTGCTGCAGTCCCTCCTTGATCAAAACATTCACCGCCTGGAGCACTCGGTCAAGATTCTCCGTGGTCAAAATAAGAGTCCTGTTCTTGAGGATACTCCGAACAATCTCGCCAGCGATTCCTCTCCAAGTGGGATAAGATTGTGAAGACAGGAGTGGTACGTAATGCGGCAGTGCCAATGCTGTGAAAATCGAAACGTAAGAACGAAGCGGAGCCCCGAGAAGATGAAGAATGTGCTGTTGTGTTGGTGCAGAGTGGAGATCGGCGTGATCGGTGTATTCGTTTGTCTTCTGGGTCGCAAAGTCCAGGACCTGGTCGACATATGACAACTGATCCGGGTAAATGTTCAGCGCGAGATTGACGAGCGACACCAAAAGCGCCATGGTGTCTTGGATTGGTAATGCGCGTGTTTTGATCAAGTCGACCACCTGGTTGTAGAAAATATCGTACAGTTTGATATCTGCGGGAATGCCGGGCTTCGGGCCGTCTTCGCCTCCATTTGCGACTTGACTGTCTTCCTTCGACGCATCGGCCGCGCTGTCATCCTCCTTGGAGGGCCCTTCGGCGCCGTTTTCTTGAGTGTCATCACCTGCAGCAGCATCCTCGGCGGGCTCTGGGGCTTTGGCTTTGGCTTTGGCTTCGGCTTCGGCTTTGGCGTCGGCCTTGGCTTTGGCTTCTTTATCAAGCTCAAGTTTCTGGAACAGTCGAGTGACTGCTTCTTCCTCGTTTTGTTTCCGTGTTTCCGGCTCAGCGGGCGCTTCTGATTCTCGTGCGGCGAACGAAGAAAGACGGTCCATCAACCCGATGACAATCTTCTTGAGATCGACATGTGGATGGAGTTTGGCAATGGCGGATAGCAGAAGGTCCAAGGTGTGCAGATGGAACTCATCCGGGAATACCTTTGTGATGACTATTGATCCAGTTAGTACAAACAGGTGAATCAAACACCAAGTTCATTGCGATTTCGCACCTTCCAACAGATATTCTTGCGCCAGAACATCCCGACATTGCACCACTTGTTCCAACAGTGCTTGCAGAATGCCAGACTTGTACCCTTCGAGATCCACCAATTGACTGAGTCGGACAATGTTGCTGCCCACGAGCAGTTCGAGCTCGCGCCGCTCCTGGATCCGCCTGTCCCGTTCTCTGGAGGGACCCTGGTGTTGCAGCCGAACCCAGAGCTTATTCATCTCCACAAAGTTCGTCAGGACAAAGTTGATCGAGTCCTGGAGGTTGCCTTCGGGCCCATCACCATTGCTCAGGGGCAGATGATCTCTAGCTTGCCCGGACAGGTAGTATCGCAGGAATAGACCGCGGATCGGATGCTGGACACCGCGACTCATCTCCATCATATCCTTCATGATCTCTTTGACCGGCGCATCCTCCACCGACATGTACACGGTTCCCACGGTGATCATCAGGTAGAGGCGGGGGACGATATTGCCGGCGTACTGGACCAGTTCGTAGAGGTCCGCTAGGTGGTTGACGGGGTGGTTCTCCTTCAGGTAGACGGAGAGGTGTCGCAGCGCGTCGAACACGGCCATGTACAGCTCATAATACTGTTTCGGGCCAAGGCTTGGGGTTCGCAGTTCGGAGACGAGAGTTGATCTGTAACCGTCACTCGTGATTAGCACACAACCCGACGTCGCTGCCTGGGATTACGGAGTGGCTCACCCGCACTTGAGCGCATCCATGAGCTTGCCAGGAGACTCTAGACATTTGCGCATCATGCCTGCTTGCTGGCGCACCACCCCCAATGCCTCCTCGAGGAGGCGGTTCTGGTCCTCGGGGACGGGAGGTGGGCTCGCCATCGTGGAGCGGGAGGGAGTGAGGGGGGAATTGGAGTGGCGTGGCAGATGCAGACGGGAGACGGAAGAAGAATAGAGACTAGGGCGCAGGAACGCGGGATATCACTGGCTCAATTCATGAGCGAAGGCAAGGGATGAAGGGAAAGAAGAGTAAGTTGGGGGTTGGAAGAGCGGAGGTTACCAAAGCAGGTCAGTGACAGCATCAGCCGGAAGGAAAGGCAGGAACGCCGATCGTTAACCGGTTCACTCTCTCTCCACACCACCACAACACAACTACACACACCACCCATTCATCCTTATTATAGTCTCAGATTCGCCATCTTCTCCTCTCAATGAGGCCCAGAGGAAGAATTTACCCTTGCCTGGACCAGATTCTATCCAGATGCAATGGAACATTGGCGGTGAAGAGCCATGATTGGAGAATAGGGGCTGTGATATATCTAGCGTCTGGGAGAGGATTATTGGCTTACATCTTACTGTCGCTAACTTCGTGGGCGGAACCAGGCTTGTACTAAGAAACCCAAGGACATTGCGATACCATCAATGTGATTCTCATTCTATTCATGTAAACATAACAATCTAATCCGAGTCATTGCAAAAGCCATGAACATGTTCTGCATCCAGTCTATGTAATCCCGTCCCCTCGAACAAAAAAAAAAAAAAAGAAGCAATCTTATGTCAAGAATACATGTGAGGAAAGTAGGTGATAAACAATTCGCCAGTAAGTAAGTAACGCCAGCCCCAGATGTATGTCCATGGCGAAGACCGGGGGCGTGGATGAAGTGGTGTTGCATGCAGAAAGATAGGAAACGCGTGTATCATTCATTTGTCCTTTTGGGTCGTTGGGTCATTCATTTTGCGCGTTGTGCGGTGTGGTCTTGTCACAGGTACCGACAAGAAGCCATGTCTTGTACTCTCCAGATAGCCCGCTTTAGTAGCTGAATGGAGTGCTCCAGACCGGAGTCGAGCTAGGAGTCGCCCAGCTCGGGGTCATCGAAGAGACGCTGGGAGAGGAAGCCCAGCCACGACGAGCGAGCGGAGTAGACGTGGCAGATGCCGTCAGACTCGAAGAAGGAGTGACCGAGGGGGTCGCCGAGGAGGACGGAGTAGAAGAAGAGTATCCCCAGTACCACTGGCGGCGCTCGAGCGGAGTAGACGCGACAGGCACTGTCAGACTCGAAGAGGGAGTGGCCGAGGGAGTGGCCGAGGAAGAAGGAGTGGAAGAGGAGTAACCCCAGTACCACTGGCGGCGTTCGAGAGGAGTAGACATGGCAGACACCGTCAGACTCGAAGAGGGAGTGGCCGAGGGAGTCGCCGAGGAAGACGGAGTGGAAGAAGAGTAGCCCCAGCTCCAGTCACGGCGCCAGAACAACGAGCTGGTAGGGCTCGACATGGCGCTGCTACTGCTGCTGCTGCGCCAGGAAGAGGCAGCGGGCCGCTCGGGCAGGATGCGATACAGTGGAGTCGAAGTGGGAGTCACTGACCACGAAGACGAAGGCGAAGAGAGAGGCGAGCGGGATGGGGATGGGGTGGCGGTCACGGTGACAGTCACGGCTTGCGGTGCTGGATCCTGCGCTGGCACGGTCACGGTCTGGATCACTGTGTCGGTGGTCTCGGGGTCGGGAGAAGAAGGTGCCGATGTGGGCGTGGTGTTGTCGTCGACGTTGACTACCTTGTAAGGCACCTTGCGGCGGGCGAGATCTCCATTCTGCTGGTTGGAGAGGGGAGCAGCAGAGGTGAGAACGCCCAGAGAGGAGAGCGCGAACACAGCTGTGGCGGCGAAGTGCATGGCTGTGGCGGTGGTGTTGTCGAAGTAGGTTTATAGATCGAAGATGTGGGATGGCAGAGGGGATGGAATGGAGAGGAATGGAATGAAGCCGATATTGAGAGAGAGAAGAATGCAGCGAACGGCAAGAGGAAGTTTTAAATGCGAAAGACTCGGTGGTGTCCCGGATTGTTGATTGCATAGATTAACGTGCAGAGGCTGGGATCGACGGGTGGCTGGGAACCCGCTAAACCGGATCGGGCAATAGATGTGGCTGGACGTGGATCATTGTCACACACTTATTGATCCCGTGGCAAATCATTCCCTTACGCTGTTGATCGGAACTAGATGGCCAGGTCTTCTACCCGAACCAGTCCACAGCCCAGGGCTGCGCTGGCCCACGCCGCGCACGCTTGGTTCGGGTTCCACCCGAGCGCAGTGACGTGTGTCCCTTCCTCGTGGATGGTGGCCAGGAGGACCCCGTCCACCAGCTTGCTATCGCCCGCCAGGTTGCGCGACAAGTTCTGTCGTTCCGCCTGGAATCCGTCATAGAATCGACTGACTCCGGGGCCCTCTTTCTGGGGGCCTTGAACCCAAGTGTGTTTGAACCAGGTCTGCTGCAACTGCTGCTCTTTGGCATACAAGAGTCGGCGGAGTGGGTTGGTGGCCACCACTTCGCCTCCGGCTCCACCATACATGACGCAGGGGTGCCAGGGACTACACGGGGCCATGGTCGAGACCGTGCTCGGCATTTTGGCAATGTAATTGGTGTTGAAGAACCGGCGCAGAGGAAGGATGCGCGCGAATTCATTCTCGTCGCTGGAAAAAAAGCTCTGCAGCACGGGGGAATAACTGAGATGGCTGGAGGCTATCCGCATCCGACCCGTCATGACGACCTCGGCCTGGGGGTCGAGGAGGGACCAGTATCGAGTCTCGCCGTCCATGCCGATGGTGGTCAGCGTCTGTGGGTGGGTGGGGTACGCCGAGACAATGTTCAGGATATAGGTGACGTGAATCGGACGGTACATGAGCGGGAGAGTTTCGGCATGCGCGATATTCCAAACACCCACGAAGCCATTGGCACAGCCCACGGCGATATCACTGGGGGAAAGCCACGTGACACAGGTACAAATCGTTGATGGCGGTTTAGCCTCGAAGACGGGCGAGTGGATCTGAACTGTATGGTATTGTTAATACACCAAAGGTGCTTTAAAAGGCAGGGGTCCTACCGAATTCGGTCCCTTTGTGACCCCGTCGGATCCTGATATCCAACACTCGCACTCGACCATCCCCCCAAACACTAGCCAACAATCCAATGGGCTGGGTATTGCCCTTTTCATCCTCTTCGCGTTTCTCCCGGCCAATCGGACACCAAGAAATGCGCCGTAGATCCCCCCAATTCGAGCACAAGACAAGTCGTAGCCGCGGTTTGGAGCCCATGTCAAGCGTTGTGGTCGGGGTGTCACTTTTCTTCGCTTTGAACTCCCAAAGCTGGAGCGCGCTCGGATAGGGATATGATGGTTGAAAGGCCGAGACAGATACACCCTCTCCAGAGACGGCGTCTTTCTTCTGCTCCTCAGTAATGGGTGCAGCCACAGCCAAGTACTGGTTCAGTCCGTCTTGGTTGGGCGCCCATGCGGATGCCATGATCTTCTGTCCGAGGTTTAACATCCAGCCCTGTCGAATTTTGGTGTCGGACTTGGTTTCTCCCCAAAACTGGCCAAAATCTTGAGCCTCGTGATGATCCAGCTCCAAAACGTGTTGTTCCTCGGCGGGGCCTACGAGAATGGTATGCTTGCCCTTCTTGGGTTGCGGCAAATAAACCCGGCGGGCAACTGCCTCCTTGATGGTCTCGACGCGCTGTCGTTTGCGAAACCGTTCGCCAATTTCTTCGTCGTAGTACCAGTCCCATGCAGTCGTGCGCTCTCTCTTCACCTCCTCTGGAGTCACGCCCAGTGTGGCTCCGCATCCATAATCAGGCATGGAGCCGGCCTTGTCCAGAGACTCACGAGTGGGCAGGCCAGAATCCAAGCCGGAAAACCATCGGTCCCGAGAATAGACTGCAGTCAGGGCATCGCGCTCGTCAGTGCCAAAGGCCATGGTGTAGTGCATCCCCTTGGAGACATGGTCGCTGGGGGCTAAGATGCCTCGCATGTGGGTTTCAGAGGCGTCTGGCGCGATTGTGCCATCTGGTCTCCGCTTCTTGTGATATCTAGGACGAGAAACCACGCGTTCTTTTCGTGGGGTTTGTACAGTAGGTTCGTCTTCTTCCTCTTCCTCCGGCTCGTCCTCCTCTTCTTCACCGTTGCTGTCTTCCTCGTGCTCGTCTGTGCCGCCTGCACCAGACACCGCCATAAACTCATCGTCTGAGGGAGACTCATCCTTGCGCCTGCGCCGTCTGGGAGCAGCTTTGGTGGCCGTGGCACCTTCAGAGTCTGAGGGGTCACTGAGCCCGGCAGACGCGAATGGATCTTCCGTGTACACGGTCCGGGCCCCCGACTGACGACCCGACCGGCGGATTGAAGGCATCGTCGCTCATATAAACGCCAACCAAGCGATCAAGAGACCAAGTTGAACATGGGGATCCAAATGAAGCTGTGCAGGTTGGAAGAGTTGAGCTCCAGCCCTGGCTTAGTATGCACCCGCGCTAGACCGGATCTGGTTAGCGTGTTATCTATACAAAGTCCCAGGCTGTTTTGTTCTTCTTTTTTCTCTTATTTTTGTTATTCTTTCTGTTATTATTGAGCGGAGTCTATTAAGATACTAATATACATGCTATGTCCTCTTCACCGCTTCTTTGGAACCAGCTCGGAAAGGATCTCCTCCAGGTGCTCGTGGAGTGTAAAATGCGTGTGATCATACTCCTTCAATACACAATGCGGCAGCCGCTCCGCCATATACCGTATCATGGCCACCGGAGAATTGTAATCCTTAGTCCCATGCCATATCAAGATTGGGTCGTATGTCACATCCTCAAAGGGAATCCCCCAGTCCTGAGTGAGCAGGTTCGCCTCCTCCACTGTTGCCTCTGAGCCCTGCGCAAACCCCTCGAACATCATGCGCAGCGTTCGTTGTCTTCTCTCTTCAACACTCCGTTCACTTCCCTGCTCTTCATCGGATATAGATTTTTGAATGGCGTTATCCAACCACCGAGTCACGGTGGGAGTAGCCACCGCTTTCCGCAGCATCCACACCAATGCATCCAATGACCATCTCAACCCCGCAGGCCAAGAATACGCCGCCTGTGCCATCATCCGATATGGCAGCGGCATATGATGCGCCCCAGCCTGCCATGGCCCAGCGCCAGCTATGATGCCCACGCCAGACAACATATCCGCTGGAAGCAGATGCGCGCATGCAAGCGTATACGGCGCACCCCCCGAGCCGCCGAGGATTGAAAAGCGGGAGAGACCCAGATGGCCTGCAAGAGCCTGGACATCAGTGGGCCAGTCCGAGATGCGCCGGTGTGGTTGGACGGTGGACAGCCCGAAGCCAGGGCGGTCGGGAGAAATCACCCGGATCCCAAGCCGTTGCGCGATCTTGTCGATTCCCTGGCCTTCCAAGCGTGAGGTGGGGTAGCCGTGAAACCACATCAGCGGGGATCCTGTCGCGCAGCCGTATTCGGCATACCCCAGCTGACGCCCGTCGGGGAGGTGGAGGATCTGGCCATCTTGTGGTTGGGAGGTCGGACTTGATCCTCGGGAGGTGCTCAGTGGGCGAGGAGTGTGTTTTCCTCTGGAAGCGGAGACGAGTCGCCGTTTGGTGATTTCCATTTTGGGGGGCGGAGGTTGGATTTATTGGGGTCGGACTCACCCGCCTTTCTATATAAGTTGCGCTTGGACATCGATGTGGCTGTGCCGTTCAGCCTCACTGCAACATGGAGCACATAGCCAACACTGAGTAGGTCAATAGCTTCATTTCAAAACAAAAGAACGAACAAGAAATCCATCATTAGATATCAATCACATCAACCATACTAGATAAGGTCAATGGGCTGGACAGACTCAATCGCTCGGTCTACTTGTACGAAGTATATTTTAAAATTGGCCCACACTCCCGCCTAGCAAAAGACTGGCTGTTCTTGACTCCCTGGTCTAAGCAGATTCAAGGACAATGCACTGTTTGACAGCCCGTGGAGGGACCACTTATATCGTCGTCGATGAGTTCCTTCTTGCGTATAGATTGACCTAACCCAATGTGGAGCCCGACGTCACAACCGCAGACGCTATCTATGGCCCACCTCAATGGACCTTGATTCTCTCAACATCCTCCAGCGCCATGTCCTCCTCCACAGCTAGTCGCGGGTTATCGCACCGCGGAGTCCTCCATGAATATGTATGATGGTCGCTTTACCCACCGAGAAGAATGACAATCTGATGAAATACCCGTTAGGCTCCCCGCCTCGTAGCGTTTGAGTTCACCTCGCCCACCAAAGCAGGTAATAAAAAAAATAGTCTCATCTTCATCGGCGGCCTCACCGATGGACTCTGCACCGTCCCCTACGTCTCCAAGCTCGCCGAAACTCTAGAGGAGACCGACTGGTCGCTCTTCTCGATCTTGCTCTCTTCATCCTACGGCGGCTGGGGCGTCAGCAGTCTCGACCGCGACGTTGAGGAGATCGCGCAGTGCGTGCGGTACATCCGGGACCTGAAGGCTTCTCGGCTGCCGGGGCCGCCGTCGCAGTCGGGCAAGCTTGTGATCATGGGTCATTCGACCGGCAGCCAGGATGTGCTGCACTATATCTACCCGGCTAACCCGCTGATGTCCACCGAATTCCAGAAGGGCGTGAAGCATCTGATCCGGCCGGAAGTGGATGGCGCGATTCTGCAGGCACCGTGTTCGGATCGAGAGGCGATGATGATGCACATTCAGGCGTCGGCTGAGTCGAATGCGACCCAAGGTGTTTTTGACCAGCTTGTCCATTTTGCACGGACCCAGCCGTACACCGAGGACAAGAGTGACGCTCTGCTTCCGTTGAATATGACTAGCAAGCTCGGATTACCGCCTGATCCGCTCAGCGCTCGGAGATTCCTAAGTCTGGCGAGTCCAGACAGTCCCGCGAAACCGTCGGAAGACGATCTCTTCAGTTCGGACTTGAGTGACGAACGCTTGCAGCAAACTTTCGGGATGATTGCAACCCAGGGGATCATGCAGTCGAAGCTTATGGTGTTGTATTCGGGCGAAGATGAGTATTCTCCAAAGTGGGTGGACAAGGAGAAGCTGCTTCAGAGGTGGAAAGCAGCCGCGGAAGCTGGTGGGGCTGTATGGGATGCGGAGAACAGCGCGATCATTGCTGGTGCAAGCCACGCTGTCGAGTCGATTGGCCAGACGGAATTGGTTGAGCGGGTGCTACGCTATCTGCAGAGTCTATGAATGGAGCTCGCGGATCAAGAGAGATAGGAATTTGCCGTTAATCACAAATCAAGAGGGAAAAGATCAAAACACCACCCCAGCAGGGTACAATTGAAGAGACAAAAGAAAATCGAAGATCGGGGGGGTATATGACGGAGTTAGAGATCAACCCGGCTAGTAATAATTCACACAAAGCTCAAACCTTCAGCCAGAGGTTCAGCACGCCCTTGAGGTACTCGACAATCTCCGAGCCACCCAGCTTGCTCTCCCCGTAAAGCCGATCCACAAAAGTAATCGGACACTCAGCCACCTTGTACCCCATAGCTTTCGCCCGCACCATCATCTCCATCTGGAAACTGTACCCCTTGCTCTCGGTACTGGTAATCACCTTCTCCAGAACACTTTTCTTGTACAGTCGGAAACTGCCGGTCAAGTCGCTGACACCGGGCAACAACATGACATCGGCGATGAGATTGGCCGTGCGCGAGGTGAACTTGCGGAACAGATCCCATCCGTACACACCACCCTTGATGTCCCCGCGGTTGGCGTAGCGCGTGCCCGTCACGATGTCCGCATCCGTCTCCAGCTGGATCCTGATCATCTCGGGGATGAACTTGGGGTGGTGGCTGAAATCGGCGTCCATGATGATGACGAAGTTGCCCGTGGCGTATTTCAGGCCGTGCACGTAGGCAGTGCCCAGGCCCAGCTTGCCTTCGCGGGGCTTCAGCACAATGTGCTCGGCTCCGTAGAGTTTCTGAAGCTGCTTGGCGATGTCGAGGGTGCCGTCCGGGGAGCCGTCGTCGACCACGATAACCTCCCAGTCGAGTTTTCTGTCGTGAAAGATGTTAGTTGTGCAATTGGGTCAGAAAGTGGGAGGTAGTTGTCCGTACTCCTCGTTGAATGTCCTCTGGATCAGCCAGACAATAATAGGGAGGTTCCGACGCTCATTGTAGGTGGGCAGGATCACCGAGTACTTGTTCTTGGTGGCGATCATCTTGAAATTGTGCTTTACTCAAACAAACACCCAAAAGAAAAAAGAGACAGAGTGGAATGGCGTCAAGGGAAGGACCGTCAGAAGAATAATAGGGAGCTTAGTTAGTCCCAATCCGCCAGCTTGCCAGTTGCGGCCAGACCCACCGCTGACCGCTCCCGGCAGAAACAGCGACCTTATCACGCGCATCGGAGCAGGACAAACAGACAAACACATCCATTGCTCGTCGGGCAACATGGACTCGGTCTCAACCAAACACCATCGCAATACCTCCAGGTGTAAGATTTATTTTGGTGTTATTATTCTGTCTTCAACACTAATTCATGACTTTCCAGCTTCACGACCTCGGAGTGCCACCCGCGGCCCGTTAGATGGAGCAGACGAGTAAGTCATGAGCTCTGGAATCAGATCATTGGCATCACAGACAAGCTGACTCTGCCCAGCCCACTCTCTCCCACCTTGCCCGCTTCGCCCATCTCACCAGTACGAGTATTGCCCAGTATCGATGACTTTTCGGGGGATACTTTTCACGAGTTGGATCCTCTCGCCCCAGATGATCTCCCAGAAACCTTAGGAAAGGACCTCTCCTTCCTTCTCCGACCAAACATCTTCCATACACTTTCTCCGATTGATATCCCGTCACCCCTGCGCTCCGAATTTGCCGTCTTGAATCCAGGCGAGCCACTCTCCGCATCTCTGAGCGTCCTTGAGAAACTGCTAGCGGAGGGCCGCTTCCTCATCGCAGCGCATTTTGCCGGCGCCATCTTGACTTCTTCTCTGATGTCACCGACGAACATCAAGATGATTTTTGCCCTGTTTTATGCCCGGCTTGCATCCTTGGAACTATCGGGAAATGCACTTCTCGCCGCCCAAGAATCCAAGGCCCTGGAGGATCTAAACTCGAGCTTTTACTACATCGATTCCGACTTTGATAAATCGGAGACGGAGCAGGAGCGCCATCATCCCGTTGAGCATTACCTGCGCCATATCGTCCCGTGGCCACTTAGAGTTTTAGCTGTGAGGCTGCAGAGCATCGGATTTGGTGATCCCCGCCGGAGTATTGGCGGGTTATATGAGATTGGCCTCGAAGCACGGAGAGAAATTATGAGGAGTGATATTCCCGAAGCAGAACGAGAAATCTGGAGACACAGACTAGCAGATCTGGGCCTTCGGAGCGTCAATGCGCTAGTGGAGATGGGCGATCTAGATGCGGCGAAAAGATCCCTCGACAATCTGCGGGATTCCAGTCCAGAGACCAACATGACCAAGATGAGAAAGGCGCTTCTGTTGCTGCGGATTGGGGATATAGATGCGGCGCGCAAGATCTTCAGTGCTGAGGACGAGTCCTCCAGAGAATCTGCTCTGCTCCAGCCGCTCTTGAGTATGGCGGATGGTCGCTATCCCGCCGCTGTGGAGGAATGGCGGGCTCTTCAGCAGGAGGGAACTCGAACGGATGACGCGCTGGTCGCTCAGAACCTGGCGGTGTGTCTCCTGTACATTGGCCGACTGGACGAGGTATGTTATACTCTCAAATCTGCTCGTGGGGCTTACTGACATACCCTAGGCCCGCGTGCTCCTTGAATCTCAAGTGTCGGCTAATCACTCCTTTAGCAGCTTGGTCTTCAACCTGTCGACGGTCTACGAGCTCTGCTCTGATGGCGCGAGTAACTTGAAAGGGCAGCTGGCTGCCTCCATCGCCCGTCAGCCCGTCTCCGGGCACACGAACCTGGACCGGCCGAATGCGGATTTGAAACTATGATACCCGCAATGAAGGCTTCGGTGGTCTGGGGCTCTCTGTAAAAATGCCCTTATGGTGATGATCTATTTATTCATGAAGGAACAAACCTCAGCTAAGAATATAGCTGCCCCCAAGAACAGCCCGATGCTTATCAACCATATTCAAAATCACCCTGAAGAACCACCAAATACGCCTTACTCCTCTGCAGTCTGCAACCGCTATGATCCATCCGTCTTTTTTGGCAATGATTCTGGCGGAGGCCGTGATTTAGGTTTTCGGATGATGATCCGGTCTCCTTCTCTCTGCCAGCCCAGCTTCTCCGTATCGACCAGTTTCTCCCACGTCCAGCTTTGGTCGTGTCCCGTACAACCATCCAATACCCAACCGATCGGAACGCTGAGATACGCACTTCCCACAGCCTTGAGGGCATGCCTCCGAACTCGATCCACAGCCCAGTCCAGCACAGCTCGGATATAGGAATCCACACCCTTGCGGACCTGCCAGAAGACAATCCAGTTGTCGTGCATCAACGCGCACAAGACATCATCGACAGTCTGGGACTGGAATCCATGCTCGCGACGCGCCCGTGCGCGCAGCTCAAAGGCTGCTACCATGTCTCTCTGCCGGCAGGCATAATCGAGAATGAGATATGAGACCAGCTCCTTGATCTCCGAGTCGGGCAGTGGGTGTGAGGGGGAGTGCAGCTTGTCGAGGACGTGTCGCAGGGACGGGAAGTAGGATGGTGGATGCCGGGTGAGAATGGATAGGCGGATTGAGAAGACATGGACGCGCTGGGAGAAGGCGATGGGGGTGGATGCGGCCGTGGCTAGGAGGGCTTCTCGGAGCTTGCGGAGGGACAAGAGGAGGGTGGACAGCTCTGCCGAAGGTGGCGCGACACCCTTTTCGGTGGACGGTTTTATTTTCGTCTTTGCGGATTGCGCAGCGGGTGGGTTGGAAGTTGCATCTGCCGAAGGACTGGTGGGCAGCGAGGCCAGTGCGGCGTCCAGGTGTTTGGCGTGGCGGGCGCAGAAGCTCATGTATCGCTCAACAATCTTGTCAAAGTAGTCCTGCTGGGCTTTGTGGTCGAGCAGTTTCCTGTCACCCTTGGACACAAATCCGACACTCTCCAGGGAATCTGCGATCGGCCGCAGCCGGCTGCCCGGGGTCTTTGGCTGCTGCATTGGTGAAGAAGGAGGAAACCAGACCTGGATCGTTATCGGGTTATCTGACTATCGTGTTTGCACTGTTTGCCCAGCCTGGACCGAGGTTTCCCCAACCAAGACACATGCCCCAACTGTTGACTTCTTGCCTGTTTTATACCCTCTGGTCCCCCTCCTTTTTCACCCTCTCCACGCTCATCGCCATCTCACCATCTGCTGTGCTTGTCCCGGTCTCCGCCAATTCCACCAATTTCCAATCCGCCTGCAACAGCCCTACTACGGGGTTGCATGTGAACCATGGCCCGTCAACGTCGTCCAGAGCGCAAGGACTCTGGCCAGACTGCCGCTGTCGCCACAGAGGTCCTGGAGACACCGCCACAGGCCGTCCGGAGGCTACTGCATTGGAATGATCTGCCGGCCTGGCAGCGCGACAACCAGCACATTCACACGGGCTACCGGCCGGCATCGTCTTCGTTCATGGGCTCGTTCCAATCGCTTGGCTACATTCACAATGAAACCGTCAACATATATTCTCATCTATTGCCGGGATTGATGGCCGTACCCGCGGCATATCAATTGCACCGCTCTCTCGCGCCGCGTTACCAGACTGCTTCGGATTCGGACATTGCTGCCTTCATCTGCTTCTTCGCCGGCGCGGCTTTCTGCCTGGGCATGTCTGCGACATACCACACGATCTCCAACCACTCACCTGCGGTTGCTCGGATAGGGAATGGCCTCGACTACATCGGGATCGTGGGGCTCATCGTGGGCAGCTTTGTCCCCAGTGTTTTCTACGGCTTTTACTGCTTTCCCGACCTCCAGCGGCTTTACTGGACCATGATCTGTACCCTCGGAGCGGGCTGTGCCTGCGTCTCGATCCTTCCACAGTTCCGCACGCCTCGCTGGAGACCGTTTCGGGCGACCATGTTCATCGGAATGGGGCTGTCTGCTGCCTTTCCTGTCCTCCATGGTCTTCAAATGTTCGGGTTTGATCGCATGCGGCAGCAAATTGGTCTTGTGTGGTTGCTCCTCCAGGGCTTTATGTATATTCTCGGCGCATCAATCTACGCAGCCCGAGTGCCGGAGCGCCTGCGGCCGGGCAAGTTTGACATCTGGGGGAGCTCCCATCAGATCTTTCACGTGTTGGTGGTCTGCGCGGCGGTGGCCCATCTGACAGGCTTGCTCAAGGCTTTCGACTATCGGCACAGCGGGACGGCCGAGATGTGTCAGATTCCACGCAGCTGAGCCGGGACCCTGTTTAGAAAGCCACGCGCAGCCACCGGGAAGGTTGGACAGCATGCTCATGGCAGTTAGAATAGCATGAAATGAAACATTTTCACGCTGTAGTGTACGGGGCGCGACTGCCTCTTCGTTGGACTCGAGGGACCATGCTGACGAAGACCCGGACTTTCGAGGTCGGCGTGTGCGACGATGACGGCGCGATGGCTCAGAAAGCAGCGGTGAAGCTCTGGAAAGAACTAGATAGGGTCAGCCGAGGCCTATTTTGTCAATATTTTCACATGGCAGACGCCGGCGAGGGTTCTCGCTCGCCAGAAGCCAGACCATGTCTATTTTACTTTCATTTACGATGTTGCATCACAGTGTGCGACGCAAGCCTGGGACCTTCAGGGTCGAGTTCGTGCGCCGTCTCCTATCACGAGCTGCACAAAATTAGGAAAACCAGCCAAGCAGATCCATCAATGCATCAGTGGGAGGCGACCCTTTTGCTTCACCTCTCATGCGCGGTGGATCAGATGTAGCGTCTGGGGTTTCACAGCGGCTGACACGGTTTATGCGGCTGTCGTCGGGCCCCAAGATATCCGAATGCCAGAGTGACATTGTTTCTGCCGTGGGCGTTGGAGGTTGTTTGTATTATTGGTTTATATATGGAGCGGACGGTCATCACGGTCATCCAGTGAACGAAAGCTCTTCGAGGGCCATCAATCATCATTTCGATCTCGCTCTTCTCGGAAAGCCGTTGACTATCGGTCCAATGCTAGCCGAGCCGTATGGCATTCCGTACCCGGCGGGCGATGCACCGAAACTGCGAACTGCGTGCGAGAACTGCCGACAATCCAAGGTGAAATGTAACTTGTCCGGCAAAAACGCCTGCACCCGGTGCCTACGCCACGGCCTGGAGTGCCAGTACGGCTTCGCCAACCGGTCCGGCAAGCCGAAGGGCAGCAAAAATCGAGCCACGCTCCGGAAATTGGGTCAGCTTCAAGAAGAAAAGCCGGGGTGTAGATTGGGTTCGAGACAAGCGCGTGGGCCGGTGGCTAATATGGAGCCGCTCAGTCCAACGGCTTATACGAGTCGACTTTCTGAGCCGCTCAATGATGATGTTGGTCCTTTTCTTTCTTTCGTCTTGTCTACACATTCTTAAGTCAAGATTTCCTTTTAGGTGTGTTTGATGTCAGGCCAGTCAGGGTTATGGGAAAGCCCACGAAGCTTCGACAGCGCCGCAACGCTCGAGGCATCTGTCTGTCCTGTTCAACTGACGGCCGAGTCGCTGCAGAGGCTGGATGGCTCACCGTTAGCCTCCGTCGTGGATCCCAGCTGCGCCTCTCTCCCCACTGGACTTGAATATCCTCATACCCCTGTCACGCCCACGTTCTTATCCCGAGATTCCATGACTGCCGAAATTTCAGGTCTGTCACTGGCAGGCTCCGTTTCCTCCCCCTATCTCCAGCCACCATGCGGGTGCGTGGAGGGGCACCTGTTCCACATGGACCGGCTCAGCCATCTGGTGGCTCAGTCGATGCCACTGCGATTCGACCACAGTCTGCAGGCTATCAGGACCTCTTTCTATGCTTGCCAAATATTCATGCAGTGCAGCAAGTGCGCCAAAGATAGCTCGAATCTACTCCTGACGATCTCGGCCCTCAACCTCACGTTACAGTTGTTTGAGTACTGGGTGTTGCAGGAGACATCTCAGGCCTCGCGGCCGGAACGCGGACCCAGTCTTCGCTATGGATACTATGAGATCGGCCATGAAGAGAACCGGCAGATCCGCAACTTTCTTATCCGGGGCCTATTACTGCAATGTCGGAGTTTACTGTCGGCGTTGAAGGCATCCATCAATTCAGTCTCTCCTCCATCACCAAAGCTGGTTGATGCTGAAAAATCTGCCGGGCCGACAACAACCGAGGACTGCACCGGCTGGGTGTCATTTGGTGCAACAGTCCCGAATCTGGACCCCGATCTTCTGAACGGCACCCCTGGAGGCAGCTGTCTGTTGTCCATCGTCGTGGGCTATGAAGCAACAGTGGAGACATTCTTGTATTCGATGTCGTCGGCAGATTGTATCTGTGGTGGCATGAGAAGTTAAATGGTCATGTAATTTGTCTATAGGGGCGGAACATCGTCGAATTCCAGACCGTACCACGAAGATGGGAAATAATCATACTGTGAACTTTTGGACACCCCTTAAATACAGAAAGAAAAACCCAGCGTAGTTTCTTTTGAGCGCATTCCATATACATGGCCGATTCGGTTCCCCACACTTTCTCGGGCCATGGACGGGCCTCGGCACTTCCATCACAAATCGCCGACAAACAACCAGAGCCTGTATAAATCCCTGGGCCCCGCACTTTCTCTTCCACGGGGTTTTTATCCATCACACGTACTCAGTACAATAATAATGGCTCCTCAAGACCGTATCGCCCAGGTGAACAAGCACCTCAACTACCCTGGGGGCGTGCTGGCCGGCCAGGTCGCCATCATCACCGGCGCGGGCCAAGGCATCGGCGCCGAGGCTGCGCGGCTATTTGCCAATGAGGGCGCAAAGGTCATCGTCGCGGACATTGATGCCAGTACGTGTTTGCTTTCTGGACGTTGGTTGATCAAGCTCACTCTCAATAGCAAAGGCCAATGGTGTTGCTGACGCCATCAACGCCGCCGAGGCCGGGCGCGCCCTCGCTGTCGTCGGCGATGTCCTGGACGCCAACTACATCAACGATCTAGTGAAGCGCGCTGCCGAGTTCGGTGGCGGTAAGATCCATATTATTGTGAACAATGCCGGGTTCACATGGGACGCGGTCGTCCACAAGGTGAGTCTTCGTCTCTCCTGATGGGTACGTGTATGAACGCCATTTCTAATGGATCACCCGTAGATGACCGATAAGCAATGGGAGACGATGCTGGCAGTGCACAACACGGCGCCCTTCCGGCTGGTGCGTGCTGCGGCGCCTTACTTCCGCGTCAAGGACAAGGAGCCGCGGGTGATCATCAACATCAGCAGCACGAGCGGCATCCACGGCAATGCGTATGTTCCTTTTCCTGCCTCTCTCCCCCATTTCTGTTCCTTCGGCTAAGTGAATAAATGAATGACAGCGGCCAAACCAACTACTCCGTCGCCAAAGCCGGCGTTGTCGGCCTGACCAAGACCATCGCCAAAGAATGGGGCCCTGCCTTCGGCGTGCGCTCCAACACCATCGCCTTTGGCTACGTGACTACCCGTCTGACGGGCGCCAAGGAGGCAGGTGCTTTCATCACCCAACCCGACGGCACCAAGGTCGCCCTCGGTATCCCAGGCAAGCAGCTTGATGCTAAGAAGGGCTCCGATGCGAAGGCTGCCGAGGCTGCCGCCTATCCGGATATCCCGCTGCGGCGCCCTGCTAGCCCTGAGGAGGCGGCGAGGTCCATTCTGGGTGTTGCTAGTCCGTGGTTCTCCTATGTTAATGGAGAGACTATTCGGGTTACTGGTGGGCGGAATATGTAGATACCAGTATAGGGCACTACAGATTCAATGGTTTATAGCCGCACTGTATCATGAATTTTGCCTGACAACTTAAGCTCGGCTTTTTGTTCTATCATTTTGCTGCCCCTTTGCTAGTCGACTTGATGATGCTACCCGTATTTATCTTGGAGGCCTCATCCAGGGCGAGTTCATCTATACAGAACTAATAGACAACGACCCAATGAGTTGAATAACTCTCCGATTGTAATATTGAAGGCATCCCCAGTTGCACAAGTGCTGGCTTATAGTTATCTTCATCCTCACTCTACACTACATGATATTCACATCTCATTGGACAAGCCCACGGCAGGAAGACCGTGGTGGGGCACCATGAACGCCTTTCCATCGTTCCTCCATCACGCAATTTCATCATTTTTGTCTTTCGTAGGATAATATACTGTGAATACGATGCCAAAATGTCTCCCTCTGCGGCAATGGCGCTGCGCGACTCATTCGGCGACCGCAAAATGCCCGACATCTCACGCAAGATCACCGCGTGTGTTCTGTGCCGGAAGCTTAAGGTGAATGCTCAGTGCTGGGGATCAATTACCAAGCTAACCATTGCGGTAACTAGATAAAATGCCATATGAATGATAACAAGGCACCATGCAGTCGCTGTAAAGCTCGTGGGCTGACATGCACGGTCAACAAGAGCTTGCAGATGCTCTTGGAGAATGATGTGTCTTGGAAGGAAAAGATAGAGGGGCGAATGGGTCAGCTTGAGCAGGCTCTCAGACAGAGTACCAACCAGCCCTCTATCGTTCCTTCATTCAGTGTCAATTCTTCGAGACCAGCACAGGGACCTGCCAGCCTCGAAGCAGATAAATCCGGCATTGCACCTCCTACATCTTCGGAACCATCCAGCAATGTCACATTGAATCTGTCCTGTAGTCTGGGAGCTTTTCCAGCGTCGTCAATGATCAGTCTCACGTTGACCGATATTGGGGGACACCCAGGGCAGATTGCCGATCTGGTTTCGTGTGGACTGATTCTGCACAAGGAGGCAGAGGATTTCTTTGCATTCTACAAACAGAATCTCAATCCCTGTATTCACCATGTCATTACAGAAAGCGAAACATTTGCAACCATACGAGCAAGGTCTCCGCTCTTGCTTGCTGCAATTTGCACAGTATCTGCTCTATGCACTGGCTCGAAGCACTACGCTCCTATGCTCAAATACCTCACAAGCCAGGTCTCTGGAAAAGTATTCTCAAGCAGGCACACATTTGACGATGTGCGTGCTCTCTGCATTGGCGCTCTCTGGCTCAATGAAGTCTCGACGGCATTGAATAGTCTTGGTAAGTCCCTCTACTTCACTCCGTCCCTATTCCCAAGTATATCATCACGTCTCTAACAAAAGAAAAGCCGTCCGTATCGCAACCGAACTCGACCTCCACAGATGCATCACCAAAATGCCACATACAAAGCGCGCCTGCTACGACCGCACGCGGCTCTACTGGCTCGTCTACCTATGCGATCACCACAGCTCCCTCAGCCACGGTCGCCCGCCACTAACCCGCGACTTTCAATCATTGCGTAAACCGCGCGATTTCCTACAGAGCTATTTCACCAACCCGTCTGATTTGACGCTAATCAGTCAGGTGGAGATGTGGTCGCTCAGCAGCAAAGTCTTTGATATGTTTGGCGCTGATATCGAGTGGCATGTTGCCAGTCAACGAGGCGCGGAATTGGCTCAGCTGAGTGATTCGTATGAGCGCTGGTCCGGGGAGTGGTTGGATATGCTTTCTTTCAGCGACGCATCGACAACGAATACTTTCTCGCGTCGGGTCTTCGATCTTTATTTCCACTCTGCAAAGCTATATCTCTACTCACATATCTTCCGTGGTCCGTCGCCGGAGGAAGATACAAAGTCAAAACTATCGGCTGAGTCCACGACGGGGGTAAATCGGTTTGTTCAGGGAGCTCTGAAAAGTGCCTTGTCTATCGTCCGCTGTATAGTCGATAATACCCAGCCGTGGCCATGGCTCGAAACCCTTCCGGTATATCTGGGGTCAATGATTGCATTCGCCTGTGTCGTTTTGGTGAAAGCGTCACGGCACCAGGGAGTCTTGTCTCAAAATATGCTGCAAACCGGTGTAGACATCCCTGGTTATCTGCGTCGACTGGTCCAAGTACTTCGGGCATCACCGGTTGTGGATTCGCCGACTCATCCTTTGTTGAATATTGCGCGGACTTTGGAGGTAGCTACCAACGGGCAGCAGCAGCAGCAGGAGCATAGTCACCAGACTAATTCTGCTTTGTCTTGGGATTATATACCGGATTGGGAGACGGATTTTGGGTGCTTTGATCTGTTTACGAATGAGGAGGCATTGGATTCCTCTGTTCAGGGGGCTGTGTTCGCGGGGTTATAATATTAGGGTGTATTATGTAGAAGTGGAATACGTCTTCCTAGTATATCGGTTTCCTGTCTCCCCCGATCAACTGTCAGGGGCTTGCCATTGACTAAAGTTTTTTTTAGTAATAATCTATGCTTCGTTGGGGTCTTTTAAATTCGTTCATTGTGCTATAATTCAATGATATTGATATACTATAAACTCTCGTCCCACTAAACCCTTATACTAGGATGAGGCAGCTTGGGGGATCAGCCACTCCTTGTCCTCGCCCTGACCTTCCAACCAGGGCAAGCAAGCCATGTACAAAGCTTTGAATTCACCATTGCCTAAACCCAAGAACTTCCCAAAGAGCTCCTTATCAAAGCGCTCGATAAAAGCGAGTTGGCAAGCATACGACAAATCAGCATACCCAGGCTTTTCGCCTTCGAAGAACGGACCTTTCTTCCCCTCCGTTCCTTTTAGCATTTTGATCAGCGCCGCAGACTCGGTCTCGACCAGTTTCCACATCTTGTCTAGACTCTCCTTGTCCGTCGGCCTCACCTCTGACAACGGTTTCCCAAGGGCCGCAGACCGCGTCTCGTGGAAGTATTTCTGTCCCCGCGGGTCCAGATGGTCTGCCACGCGCGGGATGATTAATGGCCGGTACCCGGGCCCCAGAAGACTCGCGATCTTACTCACAGCGACGACCAGTGCGTAGCTGGCGTCGCCGGATGGGAATAGCGGCGGGGACGGGAATACCTTGTCGAGATGCTGGGCGATAGGAAGCGAATCCATCATGGCTCCGTTGGGGTTCGAAGTCACCGAGGACTTGTGAATGATTGCTGGCAGCGTGTATGGTCCTCCCTCTTCATCGGGCGGCAAGCCCAAGCCGGAGAGGAGGGGCTTGATGTCCGGGTAGGAGACCCAGCTCTGGGTGTATGGTATGCCCTTGAAGTTGAGCACTGCTCGGATCTTTAAAGTGTTATGGGACCATGATTTAGAGGCGCCTGGGATGTATTGCATTAGTCTGGAGTGTTTGACTGCGGGGCAGCTTGCAGACCTGGTTGATCGGAGTAGAGGTCGAAGAAGTGGACGGGTTCATAGTCGGACATTATTGTGGAGTATTGGTCTTCTTGAAAGATATGAAAGAAGAAGGATGTTCATTAACTGACACTACAAAATTCGTTGAACAAGTCGATCGCCGGTTTTCTATTAGGAGTGGGGCGAGGCCGTTTCTGCTCTACGGGGGGAAGACCGAAGATTTGAGTCATGGGAGCGCGGCTTGTCCTGGCCAATAGGACCCACCAAAGAATATCGAAAGCTCACCGAGAGATTAAGGAGATTAGCTAGTTAGTTACCTCTTAGCTGTTTACTAAATGATGCCCTGTTCTAGACATTTCTTATAGTTATAGATGAAGCCGTTTCTGTCGAGCGAGGTACCGAACGAATTAGCGCATCCTACCCTCTCGATAGTAATGGCAGGAGTCTCTTTGGATTCCACCTCCATAGCACGACCCAGCCTCCAAGGAGCGAAGAAAGCCCCGTAAAAAGAATAAGGGGCCCGTAAGAGGTCCCATAAGCAAAGCGCTGACTGGCCAATATGGTTCCCGCGTTTAGTAGTCCTACACTAGCAATCCCGCCACTTGCATATCCAATCCCTCTGACACCATTTAGCATACCGTAGAGCATTCCCGGGTCAATGGCCTCGTTTCTCTCGGCAGACTCGCGCTCCATCTGTTTGAGGATCCCTCCCCAGGTAGCGCTATAGCCACTGGAGAAGAACCCAAACGTCATGGAGAAGACAAGCAGGAGGCCAATGGCCCCCTGCGTGGTCAATCCCCAGAAGAAGAAAGTAGCAAGGGCGGAGCAAATAGGGGGAATTGCGGCTACAGTCTGGGCTGAAAGAGCTATTCGCTTATTGTCGCTCAGCCATCCAAAGAAGGCGGAAGCAATAATGCCGGGCGCATTGAAGAGAGCCAGCATCAGAGTGCCGGAGGTCTGAGACAACAAGGCGATGTCTCGGGCGTAGGTGCTCAAATAGGTCTGCGGAATACCATAGCCAGAGCTTTGGAAGATAATGGCGATGCTGTAGAAGTAGATGGATCGGTGTCTGAGAAACTGCCAGGGGATTTTGCGCGCTCGAGTTTCGTGGATCGCGACTTTCGAAGGGTGTGTGGGTATCAAGAAGATAGCAAAGATACTTAAGCCACCCACAATCGCGGTCCAAGCTTTCAGAGTGGTCTGATAGCCGTAGACATCGATCAAAGATCGAAGCATGAATGGGCAGCTGGTCCCAACGATGTTCTTGCACGACAGAACGATCCCATACGCTAAAGCACGGTTGCTGGTCGTATACCACTCACCGAGAGACAGGGTGGTTGGACTATAGATGAGGGCACACCCCAACGCAGATGTAATGCCCTGAGTTGCGAGCAAGTGCCAGACAGTGGTGCTGTAAGAGGAAAGAAAGAAACTGACGCATGCGATCACTGTGCCGCAAAGAGCGGCAAGTTGGCGCCGATGAGCCCATCTTCTGGTGAAAAGCGCGAAGAGAAAGGGCATGGATAGGTACATGACACCATTGGCGGTCGTGCCGATTACACCCGTAATGTTGCGGTCTCCTTCAAACGTCCAGTTGTCAAAGTAATATTCCTGGAAGACACCGTAGCTCATCGCAAAGCCTGCATGTGCGTAAGTAGCGTGTTAAAGTAGATGCATGATCAAACGTACCCCATATTGGTAGCTGGAGGATCCCAGAGCCGATAAGAACACACAGTTTGGTCCTTTGGGATTCCCTCTGCCTCGAAGTGGTCTGCTCCTTATCCACTTGTTCGACGTCGGGAGCGTCTAAGGGAAATTCTTCAATCTCTTCCATTGCGACTGGCATCTGGAGTGGCCAGAATAATTTGGAGAATGCGAAATAGGAAGGTCGGAAATGACGGTAGTTATCAGCGGGTTCTCGCCAAGCAGCCTACGGCACGAACGCCGAACCCATCATCGTGGCTCGCGCGAAGGTCACATATGATTTTCAATTCTTCGTGGCACAAATAAACCAATCAGTATGGGAATCCTTGGCAAATGCTTATTGGGTCTGTCTGAATAATCAATCCGTTAGTTACTTCTAAATATGGAAGGCTCTCCGCTGGATTAAACTACCTAATCTATCCCCCCACGTGATCGGTTCGACCGGGCCCCGCCCGATGTAGTGGGACCGAAGTCGCAGTCCCGATTGACAGAAAAGTCGTTAATTCGCTCCAAGCAAACTCGAAATGCATATTTATCGTTGACCAGCTGCCGGGGCTCACTTGCTGCTGCAAATTGTTGCGTCGTTTTCAACATGGCCTCGAGAAGCAACCCCTCGTACCTCATTATCGGCGCCGGTGTCTTTGGTGTGTCAACTGCCTATCACCTCATCCAGAAGTATCCCAATGCGTCGGTGACGCTGGTGGACCGAGATGCATACGATGCCGAGTCTCGCGTGGCTGCATCATGGGATTGGAACAAGGTGGTTCGCGCCGACTACGACGACAAGGTCTACTGTAGACTGGCTCTGGAGGCTCAAGACATTTTCAAATCGGATCCCCTCTGGCAGCCGTATTTCACCCAGACTGGCGTCTACTGGACGTGCCGCAGCAACTACGCACAAAACGTCATTACCAACCACAAGGAGCTCGGCCGCAATGACGATATCATTGCCCTGCCCGTCGCTGAGGCCCGAAAGCTTTACAGCGGACTTTTTGACAATGCCGACTATACTGGTGTCAAGGAGGTTCTCGTGAACAGGGCCAGTGGTTGGGCCGCCGCTGGAGATGCTCTTCGAGCAGTCACGAAAAAGTGCTTGGAATTGGGCGTCAAGTATGTGACGGCTGATGTCGCCAACCTCGAATTCGATGGTCGCGGCTCTTGCACTGGTGTTAAGACGCGATCTGGAGAGACCTTGTCGGCCACGCATGTGATCGTCGCTGCTGGCGCTTTCACGCCCACATTACTAGAGTGGAGCGCTGCGAAGAGTGGCAACGCCGGTCTTCGAGCTGGAGAGCGAATTCTGGCTGCCGGCATTACGACAGGAATGGCACAGCTCAATGAGGAGCAGCACAGGAAGTTCAAGGACATGCCTGTTGGTTTCCAGGGTTACACACCTGACGAAGGTAAGTCTTTTGGTATCATTGCACGAATGCCGCTAACAGTCGACAGGCAAGCCCTTCATCGGTAGTCTTCCACCTACCAAGGACGGAGAGCTCAAGTGGTGGGGATCCAAGATTTTCACAAACACTCGAGAGGTGTTGCCTGGCCGTCACATCTCTTCTCCTCCGCCTTCGCGCGACTACAACCAGTGGAAGGTTCCTGGACCTCTCAAGCAGGACATTGTCGAATCCAGGAATCTGTGGTACGGACCCGAGAGTGCGAGTTGGGAGATGACGAGACACCGAATTTGCTGGTGAGTACACCCTCAATAATAATAACATGGCAAATCAGAGGTAACTAACGCTTCAAAGGGACGCTTTTACCACCACTTCGGACTTTATCATTTCTCCCCACTCGGCCTCCAAGGGACTCTATGTCGCCACTTGCGGATCGTTCCACGGCTTCAAGTTCTTCCCCGTGCTTGGCAAGTACATCACACAAATGCTGGAGGGCGAGCTGGCCCCCGAATTGGTAGAGAAGTGGGCTTGGGATAGACAGCGACCTGATTCTTCCCAAAACGTCGAGTACCCGAACGCTGAGATGAGGCATCTCTTAGGGCCTACTGCGAAGCTGTAGCGGAAATTGGAAGTGCTTCTAGATCCAAATTGGGGTGGTCAACTGCAGTGTCCTTAGAATCGCGATAGTTAGTTACGTCAAGGGTTGGAAATCCTACAGATCATAGACAGGGCTTTTAACCCCTACCTCCCTCTCACCGCATTTTTCCATTTTGTACTCGTCGTTTGTTAAAACTATTGGATATTCCCACCTTACATTGACACGAGACGTCACCTGCTCGAGCATGAAGACGGCATACATTTTGCCGGAGAGCAGACAAACGTCATTCACGTCAGTGGATGGGGGCAGGGATTGTGGACCTTGCATATGTGTAACGGGGAAAAGTACCCCTTGTACCACACAGATCATGCATGCACGGAACAAACGGTGAAGATTAGTGGAATGTAGCTGCCGGTACTCCGCAGTGCCTTCGGTACCCCACACAGAGGAAGGTAGCTTAAACGGGCGATCATGGAGCTAGCATCTAAGGGGAAATTTTCCAGACCAAAGGTTTCGCCGGCCCTCTGGCTTGAGAAGCCTCTCTAGGTGATCGCAAAATATTTCGCAAGGAACATACATACCATAACTTCATTGGGGATTTGTGGTGATATCCGGGGATTTTCCTTGAAGGAGTCAATTTGTAGATTACGTTAGTTAGGCAACCTACATGTGCTCAAACTCCTGACTCCGCCGGAACAAGGAAATAAGACTTTTAACTGTTCCTACACAACAGTAAAGAATCGTGAACTACGGGAAATTACTAGAATTGGAATAGTTTGATTGTTCCATTACACGCCAAAAGTATTTAAATCAAAAACTGAATGCCAAAGAAGTGGATGTAGAACGTGTTTTCGGTTATGCACTAGCCAAAATGTGGTCTTCTCCAAGTCAATGCCTTCTTGTATCCCTTGTCGCTTCTTCCGCAGCGGGGGCTGTCTCCACGAAACGAGACAATAATGACGGCGCTACCTATGTCAATCTTGCCTCGCGCAAAGGACCGTCCCAGCATCTCGCCTCTGGTTTTATCTACGGAATCCCCGACACGTTCGGTCAAATCCCATCACATTTCTATGAGAATATCGGATTTCAGTATGGCCGTGCTGGTGGTGCTCAGGAAGGAGCACCAGACCGAGGTTGGATATGGGGCCTTTCAGACTACCAAGGACGGCTCAATTCAACTTTGACTGATTATAAGACATGTCGAGAATTCGATGCAGATTTCATTCTGCTCCCACATGATGTCTGGGGCACGGACCAATCCAATTCATCGACCGTTTGGCCTGGTGACAATGGCGATTGGACCAATTATGACACCTTCGTTACCACTCTGATGGCAGACCTCGCCGCCAACGATGCCCTTGATGGCCTGGTCTGGGATATTTGGAATGAACCGGACTTATCATTGTTTTGGGCGAGAAGCATGCAGCAATGGATTGACCTCTACGTCCGCACTCACAAGATAATCCGTGCTAATCGCCAATTCGATCGTGTGAAAATATCGGGACCGACTTTGTCGGAGGCCCCCTATAACACTAGCATCTGGTGGACGAGTTGGATGCAGCAAATCAAGGGAAATAATACCATTCCAGACCAAATCGCTTATCATCTTGAAGCTGCCCCCGGGACTGATTCATATGATCTCGCGAATACCTACCCATCCGTGCTTGCGATGCTTCGATCGTTTGGGATTCCAGAACGGCCTCAGATCATCAATGAATATGCATCGTTCACAGAGCAAATCCCGTCGGGAGCAGCATTTTGGATCTCAAGGCTGGAGCGATATGAAACCTATGGACTGCGCGGGAATTGGCAGGATGGCAATACCTTGCATGATCTGATGGCAAATCTGCTCACCAAAGCCGACCCTTTCGATTACACAGCGACCGATTATATGCCTGCACCAGAATATCCAGTATATGAATACTATTATCGTAATATGACTGGCGATCGTTTCAACACTACCGGCAGTGCTAATCTGCAATTCGACGTTTATGCTACGATGGATCAAGTCATCCGCATCCTTGCCGGAAGTCAGACAGCAACCGGAAATTGGACCATTAACGTGGAAAACCTGAGCAGCATTGGGTTGGCCACCGAAGGATCTGTCTCTGTTAAATCGCTTGCATTTAATGGGAACGGCCATTATGTGGCAACATACGGCCCAGTTGATCTTGGAGTCTCTGAATATGCCTACTCTGGTGATACTTTGGTGATCCCAATCAATCAGAACACAAACTACACGGCCTACGCATTCGAGTTCAGGAGTGGAGATTCCAAGACACATGGCTGGTGAGCAGTGATAATAAGTCCAATCAATTGGTCATCAGATAGGAACATATTTATTTACTCCTACTCGTGTTATTGACTTGGTGTTTTAAATGAAGAGGTATATACCTGAGTGGTACATGTCTGAGACAAGTAGAGCCAACCACGGCACATTCAGACCAAAGGACCCATTGCCAGTGAATGTTTCACAATGGGCCACGAACCCAGCCATCTAGACCCGAACGATGCACACCGCATTGTCGGGTCTCAGGCTAGGTAGGACAGAAACATTGCACAAGTCAGCCACGCATGCTTGCACTACCTAGGCCAAGGCGCAGTGGCACTCAAACGCAGAGAATACAAGTCGAGTCAAGAAAGTGAGGTGTGTGTGTAGATGTGTATGTATTTCTGTTCAGATGCCATATGTCCGAGGTATCATAGTCATAAAACCCAAATCGAAAACCGAATCCAAATCCTATCGAAGCAAATCCAATCCAAACCATCCCAACCCAGAACCATTCCATATTCCATGCGGTGCGAGAAAAAAGTCTATGAACAAACATGCTTTGTGCAAATAAAAAACGGAGACCACCAAACAACCCATGAAGATCGTGAAACAAGAGACAGTAGTGACAAAGCCCACCCGGAAATAGAATAGATAAAACAAAAAGTGCTGTGCTTGGTTTTCACGAACTTTCAACGCCTTTCCAAACAAAAAGTAAAATATGTGTGTGCGCATGTGGCATTCAACCCTCAGGAAATTGAGGGTGTGTTTTTCTTCAAATCGTGCCTCCCAGGAAATTATCGTGGCATGTGGAACAAAAAAAAGTAACAATCATAAAACAGATCCTCCGGACATGTGGTCGAAATATTAAGATAGAGCGAAAGAGTAGCCGTTGGCCGTATGTGGATAGGTCACTGGCTCCAGAGAAACGCACGTCCAGACGGAAGGTGGAATGTCCGGACATGGCCATGCAAGTATAATATCACGAGGGTCGGGTCGGGCCAGAAGAGAAGTGATCCGGTCCAACAGTAATAAAAAAAATATTGGGAGCAAGAGGAGAGTTTTGTGGCCGAGTCCCAGGAATCATCAGAGGGGAGGGAGAGTCGGCCCAGCGAAAGAGAAGCGAAATTGAATGGCGAGAATGTACAACCCCAGGCCAGAAGGTGTCATGACGCTGCGTTAATGGGGAGAAAAGAGAGAGAATTCCTCAGCAGACCATGATGGGTTGCCCTGTCAGAGTATCCGCCATAGGAACGGGAGGGTCGATGCAGAAGGGCTGTGGAGCGAAAACCATCTTGCAGTCCGGGACCTGCTCGGACGGCGTGGTCCACGTAGCGCCCATATCCGAGTAATCCTCGGTGAGGGCGGATGTATCAGACACAGCAGACTCGGAGAAGTCAGAGTAGTGCGACGAGTCCGAGGAAGAAGCAGACGAGGGCTGAGCATCCAGGGGCTGGTCCACCGGGCCGGTAAATGCCATCTGGGGCTGAGTGAGGAAGTCGGTCGGGGCAGCAGTCGGGTTCGACACCCAAGGGGCCATGGGGTTCTCCGTGAAGCACGGGCAATCCACAATGAGCTGGCGCAGCTCGGCAATGGTAATCCGCTTACTGGGGTCGCATTCAAAGATACGGCTCAGGATGCAGACCATCTCCGTGGACAAGGGCAGGATGGACTTGAGGAAGAAGGGGTCCTTGAGGTAAGCCCGGAAGGTGGCATCTTCCATTGAGGCGCGCTTCCATGGGTTGCGACCGCAGGTCAGGTTGACCAGCATCACGCCCAGGCTCCAGACGTCGTTGGCAGCAGAGGCATAGCACGACATCGGGCGCGGGTTGGCCTGTTGGCATTCTGTTTTCACGCAGCGCGTGCACTGGTTAGTGGTGTCTCTTGAAAAAGATGGTTGAGCAGAAACACATACCTGGCGACATGTAGAATGTCGAACCGCATCCGAAGTCCGAGGTGAAGTAATCCGTGGTGGCCAGGCCAAAGTCGGCGAGCTTGACCGTCATTCCTTGGTCAGTTACGAGCACATTTTCTGGCTTGAGGTCCCGGTGGTAGATTCCCATGTTATGGCAGAACTGCACGGCGTCCAGTAGCTGAAGGAATACCCGCTTGACCAAGGGGTCGTTGCCGACAAAGTTCCCTTTATCGGTGATGCTGGAGAACAGGTCTCCCTCCGGGCAGAACTCCATGACGACGTAGGTGCAATCCACGGAATCCATAATGCGGACCAGGGAAACCACATTGGGGTGTGCGCTGGCCATGTGGTGCAGCTTGATCTCATGTTGCTGGAACTTGAGCTGGCGGGCATCCAGGCCAGCCTTGTTGAGGGCCTTGACGGCGTATAGGACGTTGGTGTGGATGTCCACGGCAGTGTAGACCACCCCGTAGGCCCCGACCCCCAGGATGCTGGTGAGCTCCAGCCGGTTGGCTAGGAGCAGTCCTAACCGGTCCTCTGGCGCACAGCGACGGAGTGTGGGTGATGGGGGAGGTGTAGGGAGCATGGTCGGAAACATTTTATTTTTGGCGTCTGCACACTCCCGGGTGGGAAGGCAGTTTAATGAGAGAGAGGGAGGGAGGGAAAAGGAGGGAATTCCAGATCCAAGGCGTAGTAGAAAAGGGTCCAAAATCCACGGTAATAATGAACCAGTTTAAGAATCCATTCCAAGGTGGAGATAGGGGGAGGAGGGAGCGAGAGAAGAGTCCGGGCTGTGGCTAGCCTAAGAGGGAAAAGAGAAAAAAGAAGTAGGGGGAAGAAAGAAAGGAGTGAAGAGTGAAAGACGAGAGAGAAGCAGCAGGGAGAGGCGGCGTAGAAGAAGAAACTCAGGAGGCTGCTATACGAAAACAACAATAATAATCGTTGTTAGCCTCGTGGGGCGGGAAACACCCAGTCAATGATGCGTCGAGTCGCGTGGTTGGGCCAGCGTGGCGTTGGCGTGGGTGAGCCAATGATAGGGGCGGCCGTCTGTGGCAATAGGAGGGGGGGGATGTGGGTAAGGAGGGCTTGCCACTAACCAGCCCAATTATTTCACCGTCTTTTCCAAAAGTGAGGCGATGGTGGAGGGCCGCTCTGGCCCTTCATTGCCTCGAACTGGTGGATCCGGGCGCTTCCAGGCTTCCTGCTGACTGGTGCCTTGCACGGATCATGGCGCACGCACCCGGATCCTGGACGGGCGGCGAGCGTGGTCTGGACTATGGACCCAGCAAGCTCAAACAACAGGGCTGTGCTGGACCGTGCTGGGCTAGTTACTTGGCCTCTTTTCTTTCGCGCCATCCACTTGCGTCATGTTGCACCACTCAACGGGCGGTTGCACACGAGTCCACCAGCGAGACATCAGGTGACTGGATGGATCACATCTGCTTTTCCTCTCGGTCTCCTGGATAATATGCCGGGGCACACCGCCAGAAGAACCGTCACACATCCCAAAGTGCCACCCCCTCCCTCCCTTCAACTCTATCCGCGACCACTCCGGTGTCCATCGGCACTTGGGACTAGTACTTGGTCCAAGAGTGGCGGTGGTTCGCTCCCGCCGAGATCCTGACCCACTTGACTGAAGACTGAGTTCAGCTAGACATGGCATCTTGGACGTGGACTTGGATGCTTTCGGATGGATGTGCTCGGTCTGGCTCTTGCCACTGGGGAACTCTCCTAGGAGTCACTTCTTGGAACTTGGCTTTGCAGCACTGCGATGCGAGGCGTGGCAACAGCCAGCCTAGGCAGAAAGAGCAGCACAGACTTGCCCCTGGGATCCACGATCGGCGCGGCCGGATCATTGGCCTGGGTTTTGCCTTCCAGAAGTCTCTATACATCATCACCGTTGTAGAGAAGTCACCACTACTGTCCGCAGGTCCACACCGGACTGGATACCTCCCATGTAATTAGGAGCCGCCTTGCCGAGTACATACAGGCAGACAGGAGCACAAGACATAGAACCCGCCACCGGCAACCGCAACAACATCCCCATTGCGCCGTCTTGTCCTCCCAGCCCAGGCACCGCATTGCACTAGTCTACCCGTAGCACACTATGATCATTGTACAGAAAGCAGGACGTAGTACAAAAGGCTCCATTCCCAGCAGAATACGAAATAAAAGAAGTACAGAATAATAATCAGGGAAAGCCAGTCCAATCGGGATCTATCCTCCCAACCGAAATCCCAGCTTCGGTCCTCATTTGCTTCCACTGCGTTGGTATCACATCACACCCTTGGGACATTATTAAGTAAGTTCTTGTGGCCCCCAGGGAGGGAGGGGAACAAAGAGATAATAGCGAGTGTCAGGGGTTGGGGTGGAATACCCGACTGCTGGTTTGCGGCGTCGTCGGCCGTTTCTGCTACTATTATTATTCGCTGGGCGGTTAGGATTGATTAATTCTCTCCACACGATCGACTTGACAGCACGCAGATTGGTGGCAGGTTCCATGGGTTGGAAGCTCGACGTCAGTGGAGGAGGTGGTGATCTAGAACCCTTGTTCACCATGGCTGACGCCTCTGGGTTACTGAGTCAGATTCGGAGCCGAAACTGGCAGTGGCCCCGTTGAGTCAGGAGTCAGTCTGTGACTTCGGAATACGAAATCAGGTTTCAGCTGCCTTGGTTTATTGGTCTGTTTCGGGGGCTTCTCCCTGGATCAACGAGTCCAGCAAGGGTGGAATTGGGGAGGGGCAGGAAGGGTAGGTGGCAAGAGAGAATAATCATCACTCCGACGGCCTTGCGGCTCGTTTTCCGCAAGGCCGTCGGAGTGATGAAGTCACCGAAACATACTATTTGACTCCGTTCTCACTCCCATCTCCACACATTTTGGCCACCACCCTGGCGTTGTGATCTTGCCCGTCCCCCCGCTTTGCTCCTCTGGCCCCGGGCGGTGGTGAACTCTAATAGCAACCAACCTACATGTTGTATAAGCCTACCGAGTACAGCCGCGACCGTTATTGCCTTCCATATCGGAAACAGAGAGATGCTTTTTCAAACCCTACTCACATGATACGCTAAACCGGATATGTTAATTACAGTATTTTAGAAAATGTTCCGAGTTTGACTATTACAATTCTATAGTTACGTGTAAAAATTTACGTGATCCGTATTTTTGTATATCATTACAGATCCAAAAAAAACCACACCCATAGGAGTCTCCTCAACACAAGCGACCAAATTCAGGCACCGACCGACAAAGCTCCGAACCCATTGAAAAATGGCACGAAACCTCGATTCCTGGCAGCGTAATATCATAGTTCATATGATACGCAGTAGGAACAGACTCACCACGTCACAAATGGCCAAGATTGCGAAGTGTAGCGAGCGTTCTATCACTAACATACGCAAGAATATGCGGTTGTTTGGCAATCCCAGGTCTCCTCCAATCCCTTCCGGCCGCCCACCAGCAGTCACCCCTATGATGCTAGATGTGATAAACGGGTGGGATATAGACGGACCGGTTAGTCACCACTTAGCGTGACACCAGTTCGAGTGTCTAAATTTCATTAGGGCCAACGCTACCAAATACTACCAGCCTATGCTTAAGACGGTATTATTTTGTCTCATATTTTCAAAGGTTTAACTGATGCTACATTCTTCGAATCGTTTATTGAACAGCTTCTCCAGCATTGTAGGAGGTGGCCGGAGCCAAAATCCGTGCTTGTTATGGATAACGCACCGTTCCATCATTCGGACCGAGTCAAGCAGTTATGCTTTGATGCGGGAGTCAAATTACTATTTGTCGCCTTATTCTCTAGATTTCAACCCCATCGAGGAGTTCTTTACGGAGCTCAAGGCTTACATTAAGAAAACTTAGTCAGCGTATGAAGAGAATCTAGTCTAAGGGTTTGATACCTTCCTTCGACGGTGCGTGCATCACGTTAGTAGAAAACGAGAGAGCGCCGAAGGCCATTTCCGAAATACAGGTATAACGGTAGAAAGGGTATGAGTGGCTGCCGTACTAGACAGTGTGTGCAGAAAGGAGCATAATCCAGGTTGCGTATGCAATGAACGCTCATGATCCATTATCGCGCTGGCTTAGTTTCTTCTTCCGGTCCTTAATCAATAATACTTTGTGTTAGGAGGAAGTCCCTGTGTCTTGTCCTCACTCTAGGGTTTATATCTGTTAGATAATATTGCTTATCGCAAAGAGACAAGACAAACCAAAAGTTTTCCGAAACTCTTAACAAGTTCGGTTTCATATTCACAATATGCTCTCTCACGAGGACCCATATTGCTGAAAGTTGTCGCAACATCAAAGTCAATCCATACAATCCGGCCACCAGACACAACAAGCATGTTCTTGGGGTAAATATCACGGTGATGGACAAAGGCAGCATGAATCTCTTTTATGCCATCAATCGCATCGTGAAAGAGATCTTCCGAATAATTCTCGCAATTTAGTCTTTCTGCGTCCGGCAAGTACTCGAGTAGGATTGCCCTTGGCTGGAATTTATCCCCGACGAAATGTCTAAGCGGTGGGTGGAAAGCGGACGGATCAATTCGATCGATGTAGCCGTGAAAAGCAGGAACGAAGCCACTATCACAAACGCCGAATTCATGAAGATTGTGATAAGCGTTCAATTCGCAACGAAAGCGATTTAAATCTCGGCCTTTTTTCGTGCACCCTGGGTCACCATTGTCATAGAACTGGTATGTCAGTGTCGCCCTTAAAGGCAAAATTGTACTCACAAGCTTCATAGCATATGTCTTCCCAGCCAGCCGTATTTCATATATCGTGGAAGTCTTTGAGCGACTGACCTCCCTTCTAATGTCAATATCAGAGGGATCTAGGTTTAAGGAGCAAGCAGTCTGCGAATGCATGGTCGTTGAGTCAGCTACATTAAGCCGAAGCGGAGCGAAGGAGGTGAAGTGAGATACTAGAAGGCTTGGCTGAAAGGCGCGCTTCTTCAGATTACGTAATAGTAAATAGCACGTAACGATGTGATCTAATCGCCCCCTCATTCTTGAACGAGGTCTAGACGGTGTTCCTTTCGATACTTACAAAGAACTCGGGTATTTGTGCGTCAACAGATGGAAACTCAAACGCAAACGCTTCTAAACTACCTCTCTATCGCCCTCCCGACGATACCAACTCAAGGAACTACACCTGGCCCAAACACCACAAATACGCAGTACGATGCGGACGATATTACTCACATTGTCCCTTAGCCCGACTTTAGTTACTCTACTATCATTCAACGATATAGAGGATTATTACATACAAAGCGAATCAGGCCTGACCCTTTTACATCTCCACCTGCCCCACTTAAAGATGAAGCAACCTTCTACCTTCGTTTCTCTGATCTAGTTATGAACCGTGTTCGACGCGCCCTTCGAGCTGGTTTCGAATAGCTCTCTCCCTAGCTTGAAATAAAACGGCTCTCTGAAACTACAATAGACGGAGGAGGTTCCGCAAAGATAATTGACCAGTTCAGACCAGTTATCGTGGTAGGGGCTAGTCTCCGACTGTAGTAGTAAAGGGGGGCGAAGTAGTAGTACTGTAGATGGCGATAGAACATGAATATGGCAATGTCGAATTGGGCCACTACCAATTATGTGAATATGTGAATAGTACATGCATACAATTCTCAGATGTAGACCAACCCCCCTTCCACTTGAACGCCAGTAAAAAGACACAATATCACACCCCTCCGTCTACACCTTGCGCGCCAGGAATGGATGCTTCAGCGCATCTGCGGGCGTGATCCGCTTCTCGGGATTGAGGGTCAAGCACCGGTCCAAGAACTCCACAAACAGAGCCAGGTCCTTCGCCTCGCCGTCCTCCATCCCTCGCGTGCCCTTGCCCATTAGCCTCGTCTTGAGGTCGCGCGTGGGCTTTTTGAAATCCACGATGCGTGTGACAGGCCGCCCGGTGATCTTGTCTTGCTCCGTGCTGTGGAAATTGAGCATGTCATCGAAGTGGAGGTGCGCCAGAGAACCGCGCCGGAGAAGCTTCGGCGGGTACTTGCCCCGGCATTCCATGATCGAGCGGAGCATCTGGTTGTTGTTTCGGCCGGTAAAGAGGATCTTGCCCGTGTACAGCTCGAAGAGCGTGCACCCGATGGACCAGACGTCGATTGCGTAGTCGTATGGAATGCCCAGGATGATCTCCGGGGCACGGTAGAATCGACTGACGAGGTATGGCGTGATTTCGTTCTCCGAGGCTGGGGACGCAGACCCCAGATCGCAAACCTTCAGCACGTTGCGTTGCTCGTTCACGAGAAGGTTGTCTGGTTTCAAATCAGCGTGCAGGATATTGCACTTGCGCATCAGGCTCAAGCCAAGGAAGATCTGTTGAGCATAGGCTCGCATCGCACGCAGGTTCAGGCCGACATCTCGTCCGAACTTCTTCAGGACCTCGCGCAGATTCATGCTCAGGTTCTCAAACACCATGCACAGATGACCCTTGTGGTCGAAATACCGCTCAAACTTGATGAGATGTTTCTTGTCGTCGGGATCGGCCTCGTGGAGTTGCTCCAAGATTCCAATCTCTTTCATACCGGCCTTGCGCATTGTATCGTTCTGCCGGATGATCTTGACGGCTACCAAAGCTCCAGTCTTCGAGTCGGTTGCGCGTACAACTGACGAGAACATTCCCTTGCCTAGGTTCTGCTGGACATGGTATCGGCCGTTGATCAACTCCCCCAGTCGCACTTTGTAGTATCCTTCGTGGTCATCCCAGTTGTCCATCATGCTGATATCCAACTCTTTGGGCAAAGGGACAGCAGACATCGCTGACGCATGCGCGGGTTGCTCGTCATGCGTGTCCTCCGCAAACATGTCATCATCGTCTTCGGCGAACATATCATACGGATCCTTTGCTTTTGGCGGGGGTGGTGGTGCCGGTTGCTCCACGGGTGCATCTGGGATGAGAAGATCCTGCTTCATGGTTTGGGTTTCATCGTACGCTGCAGATGAGAGGTCCTCTTCCCTGCTTTTGCTACCGTCAAGTTTCTCCCTCTCTTCCTTCATATCAAGAGTCGGATCGTAATCAGCTGCAGAAGGTTCGTCTTTATCAACGCCATCCACCGGAGCGTTGGAGTTAACCAGGTCGGTATCTTTTCCAATCTTGAAATCAGAAAATGACTCTGCGGGAGTGTGAGAGGGGGAACGTTGGGGAGAATCTATACAAGCAACGAGATCAGCGCAATTCAGATATGACAATACGGAAAACTCACCTAATGGGCTCTGTGCATTAAGAACTTCGGTGCCGGGCGTGGACGAATCCGTCTCGCCGTCGCCGATGTGCAGTGCTTTCAGTTGTAAAGGGTTCGCTTGCCCGCGATACTTGGCCCGAATGGCCTCTCGGCGTTTGCGACGAGCTTCCAATGCAGTAGCCTCATCAACTGGTTCGGAGAGCTGCGGTTCTTCAGCGCTGTCTCCCGCAACCGAGGTGTCCGTTCTATTGTAACAATTAGCACACTCGCCTCTATGACAAGACGCAGAAGAAGACATACTCATCGGTCACGCGGGCATGGCGCGAAGAGGCTTTGTCAACCTGATTCTTCCGAGTTTCAGCACCAAGCTTTGAATCCCGAGTGGTGTCCACTGGATTTCGTCGCTCGCTCACTAACTGTTCTCCCGCCAGAGGCGCTGCACCCACAATCAGTTCATCACCCGTGTACTGCTTCGGCCTCCTCGTTTCGCGGTACGGAGATCTGCTGTGAGTGCGCTGCCGCTTGTCTCTGCGTCGGTCGTAATCATCGGAATACCGCAACCCACCACCATAGCTCTCCTCGCGATCGTAGTCGTAGTAAGATTTCGGCCGCCGGGAACCCCGGTCATAGGGTCTGTCGTCGTGTCTGCGGCGCGGTGGTGGTGGAGGCTCGTGGCGCGAGGGCCGGCTGTCGAAGTGATGATCATAGTCATCGTCGCGTCTGCGCTTGTAACCTCTGGAGTCCCGATAGGGGGAGCGGGATCTCGAGCGAGATCTCGTCTTTGACCGCCGGCGGCGTGGCGAGCGACTGCTCCTCAGCGACGCGGGGGATCTGGGCGCAGAGGAAGTACTAGCTCTGGTTGGACGGTCAACAACGCTGGTGCCATTAAGAAGAGGTTGTGACGTAGTTGCCTTCATCTCCGAACCTGATTCGATGATCTCACCCTCAGAAGGGGTCGATGGAGACCTCGACCTGCCGTGCGACATGGTGTCTGGTCTTGGTAGTCTGGTGTTGTCTCTTGCACTGAAATCGGCCTTTGGAGGAGGCGCTTTGGGAGTGATGATGGCTCGGTTAGCGTGGGCTCCAAGACAATAAAACGAAGCTTCACAAAAGGATCTTTGAAAGTCCAACCGGCTTTGAGAGGCCTGCCTTCGCACCACAGCCTTGATATATCGCTTCAGCACATATCTCATGAAACTCCAGTGAAAAGTGGTTGGGGGAACTGGGCAGAAGGGATCAACGATGAGCTCGCGCCAGTATAGGAAGTGAAGAAGAGGTGTGAGTTGAGCTGGGCGAAGAGGAATGAATCCCCGAGAGGGAAGGCGGTCAGCCGGAGTTGTCTCTGATAAGCCCCGCGCCTCCAACTATTTTTTTTTTCTCTTTCTCTCTCTGCAACCCGTCCAAACACCGATCGTTTCCTTGTGTTCATCGATTTCCACTTATCAAAATGGGTGGCCAAAGCAGAGAAGGTATGCAGGTTTTATACTCCCCTTGAGGCAAGCAGCCACGGCAGTCTGACTCACTACCCCTGCCACAGGCGGCAAGGTCAAGCCCCTGAAGGCGGCCAAGAAGGACAAGAAGGATCTGGATGAGGACGATATTGCCCACCGCGAGAAGCAGAAGGCCGGTATGTGATTCCGGACCTGGCGCAACCGAACCCATTCACTGACCAGGCAACAGAGGCCAAGGCAAAGAAGGAGATGGCCGAGATGGCCAAGGGCAAGAAGGGCCCGCTGAACACTGGTCAGCAGGGGATCAAGAAGTCGGGCAAGAAATAGAGAATACTGTTACGACTCAACGAGCCATGTTCAACGACGGGGAGGTGTTTCTCTGATCTACCCGAGCAATATCAATCAATCTAGGGTGGTTTCCACTTCACTTCAATATCTACAGATGTTGCATTCGCATACTCCAAATGACAAGGAAAGTTTATGTTCACATAAAATCATCAATGGGGGAGCACATAAAAGGGAAAGAAGAGGGTATCATCAGTCATGTCTTGTAACGTCAAACCGAGGAGGAAATTGAAAGTACGCAGCATCCAACTCAAAACAGAAAGAAAAGGTTCCGGTCGAGATATCATGAAAACCAAGGAAGCACCCAAGCGTTAACTGGTGACGCGTTTAATCCAGAGACAGCTGCCATCACCCGAGTTCTCTGTTTCATCCAAGCGCCGCCAAGCCCGAGCGACTTTCAGGCCGATCTCGTGTTCCTCGCGCTTGAGGTCTGCGATCTCATTCTCAATGCTGGACACGGTCTTCTTGACCTCGGCCTTGGCTGCCATGTCATAGGCAATGGAACTGGGTTGAATCACCTGGGTCAACTCATGGACCATGGTATCCAAAGTATGCCTGCGCCGCTGGATCTCAGTCCGTCTAGCCTCCAACGATGCGATGCGTTTTTCGGGTGTCTGCTGAGCGATGGCTTCCGCAGGCTGGGGCTGCTCTGGGCCTTTTTGAGACGGGGTGGGCTTGCGCACGGGCTTTTTCGAACTCGGCATGCCGCCGGGGACGGGGCGTGTTCGGGACATGACCGAGGGATAGCCGTCTGTAGACTGGGCATCGAAGTTGACACTGTCCCGCGGGCTTTGAGTCTGGCTGTCAACATCCGTTGCCGCGTAGGTCGTGGCACTGAAGCGGCTCATTGGCTCATCGGAGACCATCATGTTCGCAATTGCAGCTTCGAATTGGGGATCGGGTTCATACTGTGGTTGTTGCTGCTGTCGTGGAGTGTGGTGGCCGCTGCCAACTGTTTCCGCTGTCGCTGGTCGCTGGATTTGCCGCTGCGGGGCACCGCCAGTGATTGTTGTCGTCACGGACGGAGTGAATCCGATGCTACTCAGCTGGGGACTGGCGTCTGTGGCGCTGGCGCGTTTCCAGCTGGAGAGGTACGTCCGGGAAGAGGATCTGTTTCTGGGTTCTGCTGGCGGGGCAGGGGGTTCGTTCTTGGAGAAAGTGCCGATTCGGCCTCGAGCCCCGGCGAGCTTCTTCTTGGGATGGAACTGTTCTCTGCCCCAGCTGAACAGGCTCGAGCCGGTGGATTTGTGGAATGTCGTGTCGGTTGGATTCACCTGGCCTGCTTTGCCTGCGTTGTTGTTGGTGGGCTCACCCGAGTAAGCGTCCCAGCGAGTGGGCTGGTCGGGCTTGACAAGTCGGAGGGTTTTCTCTGCAGGCGGCGGGGGATCTGGTTTCGCGGCCGGCGGGATGTTCTGCGGGACTTTACGTTCGTCAAAGAATGGACGTGCTGTCTCTTCGATGGGCGAGATGCTGACATTGCTCCGGTTGTCGGTAGGATGCAAGTTGGGCGAGACTAAGGGCGAAACGTCCGAGTGTCGTCTGGCCATGTCATCATGCGCCGGCAGTGACGAATCACTGTGGTGATCGTCAGACACATCCCAGTAAGATATTATTCTGGTGGTCAGACTTACCTGGGCAGAGCAGGCAGGTCTTTGCCGGAGGAAACCCTATTCTCCAAGGCTGCCTTATCAACCAATGTGGGATTGCCAATGGATGGGTTCTTCGAGCGATGGAATGGACCTTTGGACCACATGTTGACCTCTCCAGCGGATGCCAGTCAGCAATGTCGATCGCTGCGGGGTGGAATTGGAGGACGAGATGGCTTGCAGAGATAGGATGGGAGATGGGAAAGATCAGGAGAAAGGAGTAGAGGGAATTAGGCAACGCTCAGGCCCAAGTCCAGGGCCAAAGGGGGCGAGCAGGCGGATGCAAGGATGAAAGACAGTTAAGACGGTAGAGCATAATCCACGCTATGTTTGGGCCTTGTTTCATCATCACGTGGGACGATGTCATGCCTTCGCAGACTCCGACTGTACTACGGTCTTTCCTCATCGACCCGACAACTACAACCACAACACCAACACAACAACAACACCCACCATGGCATCCCCATCCCCCGGTACGGACCCTGATCGAGAGTCTGAAGTACAGCGTCCAACTAACACACTCATCCCAGAGGGTTCCCTACCCCAGCAGGCCGAAGTGTCCGTGTCTCTCTCTTCCGAGCCCCTCCCCCACAGCCCCGAATGCCACCAACTAACATGCGTAACAACCAATACAGAATGTCCATCGCCAGCCCCATAAATCTAATCCTCGCCTCCCTCTTTGTCGTCCTCCTGTATTACCACTTCAAGCCCAAAGCCGCCGTCACGCTCCCGCACGGCCCGGCCCCCGTCGTCTTCCGCACCTACACCCCCAAGACACTAATCGAGTTCAACGGCGAAAACAACCAGCCCGTCTTCCTGGCCGTGCGCGGGCGCGTATTTGACGTGTCTCCCGGCAGGAATTTCTACGGTCCGGTATATATACCTATCATTCATCCATCCATCCCCCGCCTGCTTCAATGATCCGTTCGGTTGGACGTACGCAAATAGAGGAAAAGAAAGAAAATGCTGACCGATGGATTATCATCACAGGGTGGCCCTTACGAGAACTTTGCCGGCCGGGATGCCTCGCGCGGTCTGGCGTTCCAGAGTTTCGACGAGGAAATGCTGACCAAGGATTTGTCGGCGCCGCTGGATAAGTTGAAAGATTTGGATGCGGATCAGTTGGAGAATCTGCAGTCGTGGGAGGAACGCTTCTCAGAGAAGTATCTTGTTGTTGGCAAGCTGGTTGCCGAGGGGGATCCCGAGGTTCCGGCTTCCTGATTTGACGGAGGAGACAGTGCCAAGAGTGTGGAGGGCTGATAATAACAAAGCGGACTATTGCATTGTTACAAGAGCAGTTGGCTCAGATATTCACGACCATTGATCGCATCTACACAGCTCGGGAAATGCGAATTTACCAGAATAATTACTTCCAAATAGCGAAAAGGCCCATGAATTTCCATTGTCATTCAAGAATAGATCAACCCCCCCTTAGCCTAAAAGAAACAGAAATAATCCACTTGCAAATAACCCAACCCAGTTTCATTTATGTTCACCGTAATGAACCCCCTCTCGCGCCCATTTTTCGTTTACCGAGGACGGAGCAACTTCTTGTTCCACCCTACAGCTCTCCGTGCACCCTTTGCGTTGCACCAGCTGCCTTCTCCCGGAGATTCTCGGCGGCTTCCTGGCCCCGAGCCCGGCCGCTGGACGCACCAAGCTTCAGCTGGTCCATGGCCCAGTACACGGTCTCCATGAACTTGGCGTAGATGGTATCTGTCGGGTTGGTGGTGCCGTACTTGAAGTACTGCGCGTGGCGCCGGGCAGCCGCGCGGAGCTCGTTGATGTTCGAGCCCTGGTACACGGGGATGCCGTACGAGTCCAGGTAGGACTTGAGGTCGGAGTGAGACCAGGTATCGAAGGAGGCGTCCTTGGCGGCGCCCGTGGCAACGGCCATATTGGAAGTGGCAGATGCGAACTGCTCGCCGCCTGCCTTGGATGCCTTGTTGTAGGAGTCCTTGGCGTTCTTGATCAGCTCCTCGCGAGAAGCCTCGGTCTTTTTGGCGGCCTTGTGGTTCATGGCAGACAGGTATTTCCTAGTTCTCAAGTCAGACCGGTTTCTTAGGGAGTCAGAGGCATCTTCTACTTACAGCAAGTGCTCCTTGTCCCAAGTATCAAAGTTGTACTCATTCCATCCGCCGGCAGCCTGGTGTGCGTGGTAGCGGACCTTGGCGATGAGCTCATCACGCTTGCCGTGCTGGGGAATGGGGACGCCTCGTGCATCAAGGAACGATTTGAGGCGAGAATCCGACCACGTCTGGATGGCGGCGTTGAATTGATCATCAATCTTGAGTCTCGCATCGTCGGTGGCACGGGCATATTCATTTCCAGCTCGGGTGGTCGCGGCACCCAGGATCTCCTCGGCCGAGGTCGAGGCCTTGGATGCCTTCTCAAGCACCAACGAGCGATGTTTCCGCGCCAGGGCAATCAGCTCATTGCGCTTCGAGCCCTGGGGCACCTTGATATCGTGCTCATCCAGGAACTTCTTCAGTTCGGAGTCGGACCAGGCGTTGAACAGCGCGTCGCTCAGAGACGACTGGGCTGCTTCGGCGGAGGACACGGCAGAGGCAGCGAGCGCGCGCGCCTGCAAGGTTGTCAGACGGGCGTTGCGGCGCACGCTGGCAATGAGCTTGTCGCGCGTGGTCGGCTGGGGTGCCGGCCAGCCACGCTCATCGAGCCATTCCTTCAGATCGGAGTCGGTCCACTGCTCATAGATCCAGTTGCCGGGATACGAGGCCGTCTCGCCAGCCTTCTTCGCGACCGTCTCGTAGTTCTCGCGCGCAGCCTTGACCAGATTGTCTCGCTGACGCGGCTGCGGAGCGGGAATGCCATGGCGATCCAAGAATGCCTTGAGCTGCGAGTCGGACCAGCTGTCGCGACGAGTTAATTTTGGGGGGCGCGTCAAGGGGATGGGAAGAAGCCTTACGTGTCAAAGATCCACTCCTTTGCGTTGTGCAGCTGGTCGGACGTCGTGTCCGCGGCCTGGCCCAGCGGCTGCTGCACCCGGGAGTCCCAGTTGGTCTTGACCAGGTTCTCCAGGTCGCGGCGGTCAGCCGGCTTGGGGTAGGGGATGTCTGTTCAGGATGAGTTGAGGGGTCTTTCAAATCAAATGGGGCGGACCGTACCGTGATCAGAGAGCCATCGCTCCAGTTCAGTTTCATGCCATTTGTTGTACACTGGAAAGGGTTAACAGCTAGACCGCATCCACCGCGCGACAGGACATACCAGCTTTGCTCCACCAGCTTGACGCGGCGACCACTTCGGTGGTGGTGAGCAGTAACAGCAGACCCGTTAGGAAAGGGATCTTCATGTTGATATAGTAGAGAATTAATTGAGGGAAGAGGAAAAGAGGAGGAAGCGTGCCGGTGTTGTTATAAAGGAGGCAAGAATGATCGCCGGGTGACATCATTGTAGCTGGCAGTTGGGGTTTTTTGCCTGTTTCCAATGCATGATTCATCGACTGGCGTCATATCCAATGGCCTCTGGGCTGGGCAACAGCTCAGGTCGATTCTTGACGGCCAGTATTTAGATTAATTTGCTGCTTGGCCTGACTGCCTCATGGGTCCTCTGGTGCCATCCCTCTACTGACCTGTTGTAACCACCGTAGATGAGATGGCAGTCCTTAGCGCCCGATGCGCAATGCGGGGGCTCTCCCTCCCTCGTCGCTGCTCACTCTCTCTCTTCCACCACTACCACCACATAATGGACTCCCGAAGCTGATGCTTCACGCCTGAAACTATAGAATGGACTCTTTAACTCCCCACTGCCGCAAGGTCGCCTCGCCTGGCATCTTCCAGCCGATTCTCTCCATGTACACACCTCACTCCCCCTAGCTCCAACCCGCAGCTAACCTCTAGCTCCAGCTTGATCGTCTTCGGCATCCTCATCTCCTATCTCCCCCAGCACATCCGCATCGCCACCCTCCGCAGCTCCTTTGGGATCTCCCCCTACTTTGTTCTCCTGGGCGTCACCTCGGGCACCTCGACCTTTGCCAACATCCTGGTCACCCCCGCAACCGCCCGCGATGTCAGCTGCTGCCAGGAAGTCAACGCGACAGCCTGTTTCGCGGCCCTGCTGGGTGTCTTCCAGATGGGCATGCAGTGGCTCTGTTTCTTCTCCATGTATGTCCTCTCTCGATCCCCTTTCCTCCCTTCCTCTCGGGTGATCGCAAAACAGATATCGAACCTTGCTAAACCGACCATCCAGTCTCCTCCTCTTCGTCATCTACTTCCCGCGAGCCACATCGCCCACATCCCCACTCACCCCAGCCGGTCCAACCTACCGCACCGCACTAGTCATAACCGCAATCTGCATCCTCCACGCGCTAGTCGTAGTGGTCATCTCCGCGGCCTTCGTGCTGCGCCAACCCTCCGCGCTCAAAGCCTGGGCAGACTTCCTCGGCATCCTAGCCGCCATCCTCGCCTCGATCCAGTACCTGCCCCAGCTCTACACGACCTTCCGCCTGCGCTGCGTCGGCAGCTTCAGCATCCCTATGATGTGCATCCAGACGCCCGGCAGCTTGGTCTGGGCGGCTAGCTTGGCGGCGCGCCAGGGTCCCGGCGGTTGGAGTACCTGGGGTCCGTTGGTGGTCACGGCGTGTCTGCAGGGCTCGCTGTTGTTCATGGCTATCTACTTTGAGTACTTTGGGCAGAACAGTACGCGCAAGGCCGCGCATCGTGCCGATGAGAACGGGGCGCCCAGTGGTGGGGCTGCGGAGCAGGAAGCGGTCGCGGCGGAGAGGCCGTCGGAGGAGACGCCGTTGCTGCAGAGTCAGTGATGTTGATTTTGTGGTTGGTTATGGCTGATATGATGGTCTTTGATGATGGTCTTTGATGATGGTATATATACCCCCTTCCTCTTCTATTGCTAGGAAATACATAGCAAGAATACGATGTACGACTTCTACACTCTCTCCTAAACGGTCACGAAGACATCTGTGGAGACGCAATTGAGGCGTCGTCTAAGTAGATTGACTTCATTTGTCGCAGACAAACTCATTCAAAAGAAGAAAAACTATCCTCTCCATCCATCCATCCATCCATCCATCGCAGCAAGAAGCAAGTCCTCAATCCTCTCCTAGACCCCGCCAAGTAATAGTTATGTCCTGTTTCCTTCCGTCATCTCGTCATAGCCGTTTCAGCTTTCTTCTTTCTTCGCACCGGGAAAAAAGAAGGGTCCTTTACGAGGCGGCGTAGATCAGGCGGAAGACGTCGTTCATCACGAAGTAGCTGCCCGCCTCGTCGGGGGAGAGCTTGAAGCACTGCGTGTAGTTCATGGGCTTCTGCTCCTCGTCGATCTACAGTCGGAGAAGAATGGGACCATCAGGATCTAGATCATGGGAGAAGACGCAGCGCAGAGGGGATGACGTACCAGGAGAGCACCGGTCACCAGGACGACAATGCTGCCGTCGCTGGAGGGCTGGGCGTCGAGAGTGGCGATCTGGTGGCGCACCTGCTGGAAGGGCAGGCTCTGTGTATTTCTTCATTAGAATCTCGTCGATTGTGTGCTAGCGGGATAGGGGAAGACGCACAGTCAACTTCTCGGTGATGGCGGCGGCGCCCTGGACCTGGCTGGTCTCGAAGGTGAGCATCGACTGCTCGCGCTGTACCAGGCCAAAAATTGGCGTCAGCATCTGTTGTAGATATCCAATCTCCTTCCTTCCTGTTGTTCGGGGTTTCTGCCGAGCAAAGCTTACGTAGAGAGGGGTAAGACCACCGCGGTTGCTGTCGAAGCTCTGGTAGTAGAACTCGACGAACTGTTCTGTGGGCAGGATAGCGAGTCAGAAACATCGGTTCTTGGTCCATCTCGTGTCTTTTGCGTCTCGCGCTGGGAGATGGGGTCCTCGATTAATCAGGCCGGCCGGCGGGGTCTGGCACTGTGCGGACTTGGGAGGGGCGCGCCTTGCTGGGAGTCAGGGAGAGGGAGAACGTACGAGCGACGGCGTTGAAATCTAGAGAGGAGGAGTCAGCCGGTGTTCTGGATGCGCTCCAGATCGTTCAGTTGGAGCAGTCGTATGGGCGCAATGACTGCCGGGGCCTGTCTGGGGTGCCCCTCCATCGGAGAACAACCATCGCCGCACAGCCAAGCCACGTAGATCAGGGAGCTTACCCATTGTGAAGGAGGTTTATCGAGAGATGCAAACGACACAAGTGACGCGACCGTATATGCAGAGAGGGAGGGAGGGTAAGAAACAGAGGGTATTTGTTGACGAGGAAGAGAAAGGGTTGTGGGGCCGGGGATTATTTATTCTTCCTCCTCAATCTATTCATCATTCATTCATTCATTCCATGTGCAACTACTACTGACAAGCAATAATTCAGCCCAACACTCTCTCTCACTCCGATTCCGACGCGAACATGTCCTCTGCCTTGGGCCGTGGCTTGCGACCTCGTCGTGATTCCGTCTCGGGCTGCCCAGTGTTATTGTTGTTGGGCTGCTCCGGCGCCGGCTCAGGTGCCTTGACATCCTCGGGCTCTGCCTCTCCCTCCATGGGCTCGTCTGGGTCTTCCAAGTCACTGTCTTCCATGGGGAGCCCGTCAATGTCACTCATAGTTTCATCCTCCGGCTCATGGCCCTGACCGGGATCCATGCTTCGGCTGGCGTCCACACCCGAAGGCCGGTTGGGATCGAACTTGCCAGCGGCGTCGTCCTCATCAACAGTCTTCCATCGGTTTTTGCCCTTGGCGAAGGCTGCGGCAGCTCGTTCGGCGTCGGCCTTGGTCTTCTCTTCCTGGATTTCTTCGTCGGCGAGCGGTGGCTGTTCGAAGACCTCGACGAAATGCTCCTGGGTCGACTGCGGGAACACGCACCATCCTTCCCACAGATGGAGAAGGGAGCCGACACTGCGCTTCCATTTCTCGGCCTTAAGTCGTCCCCAGTTGAGGTCCTTTTCTAACCGGCCAAGATGCTCAAAGACCGTGTGTGAGCGCAGTGCGGACTCGAACAGCTGCCGGTATCGCCATGCGTGGCGCACGCCGCTGGTGGCCGAAGATGAGAGAATGTCGGAGATGAGATACAGACCGACCAGTTTGGCAGAAGACAGATCCAAACGCTGGTTGGGAGGGACGTTGTCCTGAATCGTGTTGTTTTCTTGATAGTCGGGTCTTGCGGCGTTTTTCTCCAGTTCTCGGTCCGGATTCGCCCCGGTGTAGGCCAGCGGGTTGAGGATATTCATGACGATCATGTCCACCACCTCGTCAGCACCCGCCCCAGCGTGCTCGATAGCAAACGCCGTGACTCGGGCAACGTCACCCCGTCGTAGCTTGGCGTGAGTTGTCGGTAATCGAGCCAGAAGGTGTGTGAGCTTCGCCTTCTGTAGCGGATTCATGTAACCAAGACCGTCGTGTTGGCCGCTGACGCCGTCCGGAGGAGGGGGTCCTCCACCGACGTTACGACGCTCGTCCTCCGCATCTGAATGTTCCTCATCAGATGAGTTGTAGTCTTCGTCCGACACAAATTCGTCCAGGCGTGTGGTGTACTCAAATTTGAGACTTCTGTCCGGGGGAGCCCAGTTTGCACCTCCTTCAAAGATGGCCGATGGTTTCTGACCCCGAGCTTGCCGACTGCCCCGGGACCGAGGAGTGGTGATAACTTCCCATAGCTTCCATCGGTAGTAAACACCCCCAGGACTCCTTGGATCCCAGAGCCAAGCCCACTTTTCTGTCCTTTGTACCTCTGGTCGGCTCATAAGCAAAGCTTCAAATTCAGGTCCATATTTGAGAAGGCTCTCCAAGGTCTTGTGTATCAGCCTTAATTGCTTGAGATCAGACGGTGTCTTGACTTCCACCTGGGATGACGATCCACCCCTGCCTAAGCTAGGTCCGTACGAACTTGGAGGCGCAAATCCTCCTCGGTGAGCCCCAGGAGGCGGTGCTCGACTCAAACTCCCACCGAGGTTGGGCTGAATGGTCTTTGCGCCAAATGGAAGGGACGCTATCGAAGGCAGTCCAACAGCAGTCGGGAGGGTCGAGCCGATGGCAGCGGATGAGAGATGTCGAGATAGAGTTAGATAGTAGCCCCAGCCCAGATACTTATGCTGAAGCGCGCTCACGGTGCTGTCGATGTCCGAAGCTGCGGAATCGCTAGCCAGAGTGACAATTGCAGCAGACGACTTTCTTTCGGTGGCAGACTGGCCGGGGGGTCGCAGGATCTTGACATTGTCCACGGTGAGAGCAGAGGGGATCAACGACTTGATCACAGATGGTGATGTCCCAGGAGGCAGAGACGCGAGGTACAGCGTAGGTTTCGCAGCAGCCCTCTCCGCCTCTTTTGTATCTGCAACCCGATCATTCTCATCGTCAGACGCGCTGCAGAACGCTGCCGGCGCGCCAGACGGTCCCGTATTCGCACCCTCGAATCCCAAGCTACTGGGATCCCGATTGCGATGCGATGGCGCAAACCCTTCGTAGGTGCGCTTCCGATTCAACGATGGAGGCGGCGGTCCTAATGTCCCTGGGCCACTCATCCTAGGACCGGAGCTAGTGAAATGTCGCCTCGCGGGACCTCCTCCGCCTCGATTCCCAAACGTATTCAACCGGCCGTCGGCGGAGGATCGGGGCTCGGCCGGGGCTTCATCCTCGAATGATTTGACAAAGTCCTCGTAGACTGCGGCGGTCTCAGCTCGTTCGCGGGCCCGTTTGGCTTCGGCTTCGGCTTTCTGGCGTTCGAAGAGTGACTTCTTGGGGAGTGTGGAGAGCTTCGCCGAGAGATCGGGGAACTCCTTGCCTTTTGACTCGTCCGGCATGGCGTCGTTGAGCTGCAGCCGCTGCAGCAATCAGGTTACACGGCCAGTGAGGTGAGGAGGTCAAATGAATTCCGGGAGAAATGCAGAAGAGAGATGGTACAACCAGACCGAGTTGAGATGTGCAGCCCTTCCTGATCGGGGACACGCGCGAGGGCGGTGAGAGTGGTCTTATCCAGATTGATGAACTCACTGTCTGTTTTCGCTACATACTCAAGTTAGACATGGCCTCGGCACAAGTCCAAGATCTGCTCCGGTTTCTCTCCCAAGTGGCCAAGGTCCCGCTGGCCGTCGCACTGGGCAAGGCCGGGCAGTTACAGAAAGCTAATCTGACCAGGTATGCGGGCCATGTCTCTCATCCTGCTTTCTCTGACATCTCCCAGTCCCGACCAAATTGCCAAGGCAGACCTTCAGGTCCTCCAGGAGATTTTTCAAGATAACAAGGTCGCCAAACAAGTACTAAATGCGGCCAAACGAGTGTCCAAGAAACGAGAAGCTCCCACTGATACTGCGAGAGAATCGCCTCAAAAGAGAAAGAAAGCATCTGCACTCGATAAATCTTCAACTCCATTCGAAACAGAGGCTGCGCTGAGTTTGCCCAGCTCCTCGGCCAGTGAGGACGAGTTACGAAGTAAGATTATTGTTACGAATAGGGCGCCTCTTGTGCTTGCCTTTGCTGTCTCTGTTTTGAAATACACCATGCCGGAACAGCCCATTTCAAGCAGATTAAGCTTGGCGCAGGCTGTAGTTGGTGCTAATAGCCGAACCAAAGCCGTCAGCTTGGGCATTGAGAGCGGCCGGCCGGCTGAAGAGGAGGGTTGGGGGGAAGGGCATCCCGTTTTCAGTGTCCTTGGTAGGGAGATTCCGGTCTTGAAAAGATGGGACTATAATCCTCGCGAAGGTCAGCCAGACACGGTCCCTGCTGAGGATTTTCTAGGGAAAGAAGCCACAGACGGGTTGCCGCCCCTCTGGGGCGTTGATTTAGAGGCCCTTCGGAGCTCTCATCGCGGTAGACCGGGTGAAGAACCGAGGAGCAATAAAAATCTCCCTATCTTTACCCCGGAATCCGCGAGGTCTTATCTCCTTCGATCAGCTTCAGAACACAGGGAAGAGAGCAAAGAGACATCAGCTCACCCAAAGAAAAAGACCTCCATAGTGACTGATACCGAGAAAGAGGAATGTGTCGGTCATCTCCTACGGGCCATTGACATCGTCTGCCAGTCATGGGCTACAACCTTGACCAAGACCGAATTAGACAGACGCGCTTGGGCTTGGTATGTCCGTGTTCGCCCAGACGTACAGAGTGGCGTACATGGCTGGGGAGAGAAAGGACAGGTGAAACTAGCCAAGATTCTGGCTCTCCGGCGAGAAACTTGAATGCGGGGTTATTATGCACTGATTCTATGAACGGTGGAATGACCAAAAGCAAAGCAGATTACTACTTGGTTCGGAATACTGCAGTCCACGTAGGTACAGTGACTGTTGCTCGTCTAGTTCGGCCATTATATACTTTGGTGGCCAAATTAATGTATTTCTCGGTCAGCATGTTGTGAAAATATATAATGCAGCTAATCCAGTCAGTGGAAAATTTATACTGAGTATTGAGATATTAGAATTGCTAGTAAATCATGGAATGCTTGTAGTCACCTAGCCAACATGCTAAGTCTTGATTTAATTCTTTAGAGAGTATCATCGACCCGTCTGAGGTTATCTATGGCTCGATCTCCATGATCATCAATGATCGTCGTCAGCTCCACCGCGCCCTACGCAGATGGACGTGATGTACAAACGTTCAAAGCAGTTAAAGCAGTAGACCAACATGAACACGTCTGATTGCTATGAGACACGACATGAATCTTACCGCTAGGTGAACTGGCGCTTGTTCGAGAGGTACGCATCTAATTGCTGGGATATCTACATATCGCCTGACTTTGTTGATCCACTGATAATGCGGTGGTGAAGCTTCACTTCTAGACTTTATGTCTAATTCCGACATGTCTAACCTGCCCAGGTTGTATGGTACTGACACGCGGGGAGCTGCAGCGGCTCGATGCAGGTCCACATGTAGATGCATGCATGTGTCTGTATGAGGGCCTGGAGAAGAAACTGGGATCTATTCGGTGTTCATACAGGGTGGATTGTGAGCTTAGAAAAGAAAAGTCCTAGTCTAATAAAGCGAGACAAAGGGAGACTATTGGGTATCGATTTGGTCAGTTAGGCCGTCTCAAAGCTTTACATGCGCCATGTGTCGGGTATTTGTTTTCCCTCCTGGTGGCCAATATTTGATCTTCATCACTATGACCTCGCAGCCTATTCCTGAAAACCCCAATTAACCGGTAGATAGACAGACAATAAAACCCGGCATAGGGCTGACCCGATGGAGACCTTGCCATTCTGAAACACGTACGTTGGTATCGATCAGTCCAGACCACTATCTGATGATCGCAGCATCAAACGATAATCCATGGATGTTACCGTATTCGTCAAGGGATGTGCCTAGGTGGATTCAATATTGCGCAGCCCCAACCTCGTTTTGTCGGACTTTATGCTTTTTCAGGAGCGCAAATCCTGGCTGAAGCTGCGTGGTTTACCCGCTCCTACCGGTGGAAGCAGATCTATTTCAACGGGAGAGGCTAGCGAATGCTAACTGTGTTTGGTAAACGGCCCCGTTTTTTCCCACATGTTTTCCATGGATGCGATGCAGCGACTTTCTCTTAGCCGAGCCTGGACTGGCTGTACATGCGCAGAGATGAACTGGTCCAGGCTTACCGGCCGGGGAGAACTTGCTCGCGCAGGACATCGGCCCAAAAAGAACCCTGCGGTCGGACCGATGGGGGCATCAGCGCAGCAGTAGCAAAAACCTTGTGCCTTCGGATCTTACTCGCACGGTCAACGATTTCCCTGCCTGGATACTCCGAGATATCCGCCGGGGCTCATCCCTTCAGCCCTGCTTCATGGCGTGAGACTCGCCGCATACCTGAGCAATTCCGGATTTGGCCAGTCTTGGTTTTAGTGCGGGCGGGATTCCAGGTTTCCCATGCCTAGCCCACATAATTCTTCCTGATCCTCCGTGTGGGACGAGATCATAGTAATGGAAAAACCCCAACGAGCTTAAGCGGGCCAAACCAGGGACTCAAATGGGTCGCGCGCGTCGACAATCCAACAGAAAAAATAAAGGATTGCAATCCGGACCCCAACCACGACGTGTGATTCTAGGCCTATCAAGTACACACCACTAGTTTAGGTCGAGTGACCAAGTTCGCATTGCATTCTAGATCCAGCGCAGAGATAACAATAATGTGAGATTCCGGAGCAAAGTAGGTGGCGACGCCCAGTGACTAGCACCGTACAGCCTCGAATCGATCGCACAAGAAATCCTAAGAGAGAAAGCTATCTTTGGAGATTCAGTGATCAGTAGAGAAAGAAGGGCAGACCAGGCAACCCAGGCAACAAGCGCTGTATTAAAACGTGACGGCTTCGTGACCGAATATTTCACTACTTGGGCGGTGTCTTTTCCTGTTCTGTGGTAATACACGGTCACGGCCGTCAAAGGGTCGAACTCCTTCTCATCGTCTTCTCCATCATCTCACCCCCTCCCATCTAATCCAACTCTCCCACAACTCTTCGCGTCCCGTTCTTTACTTTCATCTCGCTCTGCCATCCTCGTCGAAGAGTATACCGCGCCTGGCTCTTCGTCCCTCCCTCCTCCCCTTCGGCACTTCTCCATCGGCCACCCTGTCGACGGATTGACCAAACAAAGAGGTGGCCCGACAGGGCTGCCGTACATCAAGAGCCATGTCCGGGCACATCTCTTCCGATCGTTCTCGCTCTGCATCCCAATCCTCTCAAACTCCTCGACTGTCGCAGGGACAGACTGGCGAATCCATGTCGCGTCAATCCTTCGGTCGCTCCTCCCGCTCCAATCCCAATGTCTTCTCCGACGAATACTCCCTTGAACCGCTGGATCCTGATCGAATCGAACGCGCTCCTAGTCTTTCCGGCTCAATCGCCTCCTCAACAACCCTCCGCTCCAGTAACCACCCCCAGAAGTCGGTCAGCTCCTCCACAACCGAGAATGAGAACCCGTTTGGCGATGAAGCCCGCGTCTCCTTCGATGAACCTCACCGGTCCAGCCTGCCCCAAAAGGGTGTCATGGGCATGGCAAACCATTCCAACTCGAACTCTGGCAACACCACCCCTACCGGGGTCCAACGCAACCAAAGCATCTCCTCCCGTTTCTCTATGCCGCGCGCACTAAGCCCGTACACCGGAGCCACCGGGCCCAGCCATCCATATGCGATGTACCCTCAGGTTGGCGTTAGCCGGTCTGCGAGCATGACAAGCACCTCGACAATCCGCCAGAATGACCAGCCGCTGGGAGAATCAGTTGGCCCTCAACATCCGTACGCGATGTACCCACAGAATGTTGTCGAGGAGGGGATGGATGATTCGTTGATTCCCGTTGGCTTCCCCGGCCACAATCAGCATTATCAGCCGCCTGCCGCTCGCCGAGACGATGATGTAGGCGATATCATCGGGGCTGACGGCCACACGGAGCCACTCCCACCATATTCTCGCTACCCAATGGGCGCTGTCCCCAAGCCCCCAGGGGCAGAAAACATGTCAGACTCAACGCTTCAACCGGAGGAACACCAACTGAATATTGGTTCGCACGAGGCCCCGATCTCGGATGATTTGTCAAGGGGTGCCCTTGTTCCGGAGCAAACACCGGATCGCGATGGCGATGGTGCCCAAAGAGCACCACTCACCGGCATTATGGCGTTTGAGGAAAAGCTCAAACGGAAAGGAAAACAGACTGCGTGCTGTGGGCTACCCGTTTGGACTTTGGTTCTAATAGGAACAGTGATGGTAATCGGAGGATGCATCGGAGGTGCTATTGGAGGCGTTATAGGAACCAAAAAAGCTGCCGATGCCGAGCAAAGTGCGGCAGCACAAACCAGCGGTCCACGAGTGGTCACTGTCACAGCACCTCCGCAGATGGATGCCACCAGTTTAACGGCTACACCGACCAACCTCCTACCACTTCCTACCTCCGGCAGCTACGTCATTCCTTCAGGCCCGCAGAACCTCTCGAAACTGTGTATTGAGGACCAACAACTGAAGGATGCCTGGGGTTGTATGCAAGATCACACCGATACCGAGATCTACTTTGGTGGACCGGACGGCCACAATTCCGTTATTTTCGGCAACCAACCTCCAAGCAGCACCTTTACCTATGGGGCTCAACCGCCATATCTGCCCCAACCAACTCAACCTCTAAGCATGATGATCGATACCAGTGAAATAAGCATGGGTCCGACCCTGTTCTTCTCGACCCTGTTCAACAAACTCGTCATCGTTCCCGAGGAGGAGTTCTCAAGCACCCCCATGAAGCGGGACTTCGGCGGCGGGTATCCGGACTTTGGCAAGAAGTACACCCAATATTCGGAAGTTGGGCAGAAGCCGTGGTTCTGTTGGTGGAACAGGACGATGATGGAATTTTTCATCTATATCAACCAAACCACCTTGAATACCCAAGACACTGGCACCGCCTCTTACGACAGTGAGATGCCTGCTGCTACAGCCACCATGCACCAGGGGTCCACGCGGGATTATGGGAATCTTGAAAACTACCCGCGGAGGATCAAGATCGATGAACGACGAGATTCTCCGGACTCTATTCAACCTTATTGCCAGCAGATGGAGGTGATATCCAACGGGCAGATTACTCCTCTGTCTGGGGAATACTTCAATGTCCATGAGATTGAGCCCACCCCGACGACCACCTACATCAACCCTCAGGGCAGCAGCCAGACGTACACAGCTCAGGCTCAATACGGGACACCTTGTTACTGTGTTTCTCTTACGGATTAGAGCATTTCGCTGTTGTTTATGCTGGCCATGTATCCTTGGCGTTGGCGTTGGGACCAGCCTGGAAACAGGCATCGATTCACGTGCACATGACCTGCCCTTTTTATCACTGTGTTGTTCCTATCTTTATTTCGGTTTCCCTGTGTTACTGTCGTTGCTTTATTCTTCGATGCCGCTCCATGTTTTGCATCTATTTTCCGAACCGCCATTGCGACATTTTTTATTCTTTCGTTGTCCAATTTCTCTCCTTCCTTGGTTATATTCGATTTTTCTTGTCTGGCCTATTGACCATTTACTGGGATTGATTACGGCGTTTTTCGGACTCAAATGGTGAGCCTTTGCTTTGGGTTGCGACTCAAGGACTTATTTTTTATTTGGTCGATGACTTTCTCACATCTGTTGCCCACTCTATCTATTTCTGGTGGGCCACCGGATTTACATGTGTGTTCTATATGAGCATCTGGCGTGATGGGATGCCATGAATATCATTATCGTCACTATTTTCTGGAGCTCGTAGGGTAGTAACCAAGAAGTAAGCCTGCTGTAATAGTGAACTCACTATTTAGGTCGGGCTGAACTGTATGATTAGTCCATCCGTGTGTATGCGCGACCTCGAGATAACGCCCTTTCTTCCATTTCAATATCTCCAAGGACCTTGATATCTATTACGCCAAAGCCCGCGAGTTGGACGAAGCACACCACGTGCAATACGGAAATGTCTGCCCTTGAGTGCTGGTATAACGAACTGAACTATACTTTCCACGTTGGCCAAATCGGTGCATCGCTGCTAGAAGCTAGAACGAGCAAGGTGGTCACTGGTCAATTCAAGTGCTGCATTGCAGATTATTCCAATCCAAATACTCCTAAGTAAGTCTGAATCCTTGTTGCCTTTAGATACCGCTCAGCAGAGATGATACCTGCCTTGTGAGTAGCTATGTTAGCTATGTTAGCTATATTAGCTACATTAATATTCCCCGTCGACTTTCCGAGAGTCGTTTTAGTGGCTGTGTAGATCCTGGTTGATATGACATCGGGGTACGTCATCACCCGTGAGTGAGAACTCCCAATGGCATGTACCAAAAAACCGGATTCAGGCCAGATGATGCACAAACGCATGGTCATGAGTAGTTTAAAATGATCTTTAATCAACGCTTCCAATAAACTTTCTCACATCCACTTTGTTCGGTCACATCGACCCCTATCTGCTACAGAGGAACAGCAACAGCAACAGCAACATCTACACCTACATCATGGCGTCTATCCTTCGACGTCAGCCTCGGCTGTACACCCGAGCTTCCATTCTGCCCTCCGGTCGCTCCATCTGGAATGCTACAGCCCGGAGAACCTACGCCCAAGACTCCTCCGGCGCCAACAAACAAGCACAAGGGAACGCTCCGGACAGCAACCATCCAATCCCATCTAACAACGCGAAGCCAACTCTGCGAGACGGTAACCAGTCGCCCATGGCTGATCAGGAAGGCCACCTGCGGGACGATCTGCCGGAGGACGTGAAGCGACACAACGAGGACGTGGAAAAGCGGTACGATCGGCCGTACAACCACATTTCAGATGAAGGGAAGATCGAACAGCCGTGGAAGAAGGAGAAATAGGCCGCTGCATTCCCCTTTTTTTTTTTGCCTGCCTAGGGTAGGCAGCCGCGAGCGTGTTGAGAGATATTTCTATCGGCGTTGAGGGATTGCAAATTTTGTACCATAGTTCCGAATCCGGGGAATCCTGCGAATAAACTGTCAATCAACCGAAAATAGTCCTTCGGTTTTGAATCTTTGTTTCTGATTCTTTGATTTCACGTAAAGTGCAAGCCGCTTTGTTTTGTTTCAACGCTGACCGCCCGGGATCGGATCTGCCGCGTGGACTGAGGCTGACCACTAACTTGACACTTCGCACCTTTCTCTTGTTTCATCCACCACTATTCCACCATGACGCTGGCTGAGGAGTTCCGTTCGCGAAATTTCAGTATGGGTTGCCCTCCCTATATTCCGTGGTGCTGCTGACATATCCCTCTTCCCAGGCATCTACGGGCAATGGTGAGTACTCTTCCGCACCTGTCATGTTCCCACTCGGTACCCGGTGCTCGAGCTTGTGAAACGGTATCATGATCGCTGGCTATTGAATGGCGGTTGCCGATAGCCAGGCCAGCTCCTTGTTTTCACATGGAACCGTCGATCTGCTCCCCGTGCCCCTGCGCCTGAGAAGAAATCAAGGGATCTAACCACCTCTCCAGGACCGGCGTGCTGTCCATGATCCTCTGCTTTGCCGTGGGGATTTCGAACTTTTTCGCGGCACCGCTCCGCATCATCTTCGGTGCGCTATGTTTGTAAGTCGCTGCCCCAGCTCTCCAGGGCTCCAGATTTGCTAATAATGGTGACAGTGCCTCTTCATTCGTCATCCTCTTCATTGAGGTGCCCTTCCTCCTCCGCATCTGCCCGACCTCCTCCACCTTCGACGCCTTCATCCGTCGCTTCACGACCAACTGGATGCGCGCTGGCATGTACACCATCCTCAGCGCCATCCAATGGGCCAGTCTGGTCTCCGGCGCCTCCAGCTTGATCGCCGCCGCCGTGACCCTCATCGTGGCCGCGGCCTTCTACGCGCTTGCGGGTATGAAGAGCCAGGAGTTTGTGGGTAGCAAGACTCTCGGCGGCCAGGGTGTTGCACAGATGATTGTCTGAGAGGACCGATACCCTTCGGATTGACCCGAGGGCTGGATGTGCGTGGAACAAAAGATGGGATGAATACCTCGATACACCTTCCCGGGACTGGGCTTGTCGCGCGCGACGTGCATTGGAATGCGCCATGATTAGTTACGGATATCGCTCTGTTTTAGTGCTTTTGTCTTTCGTTCTTTGTTAGCCTGTACTTGTATGTCTCCCTAGCACCACCGGGATGAATCAGCCAAGCATATGTTTTAGATTCCTCGAGTGAGTCTGTAGTTTTGTCCTCGCAGCCTGGTAGTTGTTTCACTATTTACTTCAAGTATATACTTCAAGGTGTATACTTCAAGGTATATACACCACCCTGTCCGATATAATAAGGTAGGCTCAGGACTGCAGATCAGCCGAGCTCTTGTTCGTCTTTCCGCCTCGGATTGTCACCGGTTCTGCTCCACTCGTAGCCCTCATTCGGTCTGCTAGTCGAGCTGGCCAGACCCCACGCACGTACTTCCCCGCACCGTGAAAGCCGTTCTTCCAAGTTTGCACGATGCGGTCAGTAGGGTACCGGTATTTCTTCTCGCTAGGAAGCATACATACACGAGGATAAAACCACCAATAGCCGTTGGAAAATCTCGAATTTGAATTCTATCTTCAGCAGACTGATTGCCATTCTGGCAATCTTATTCTCCCACGACACTATCACTACCATACGTCTCTCTATTCCCGAGAGTAGGTACGTCGTGACCGCCAAAACCTAGTGGCTCACCTGATCTGCCAGATGATGTAATGCGGAGAACCCGCTCACCGCCTCGGCATGCTCGACCAATCCCGAGGCCGTGAAATCAATCGCGATCAGACTCTGTGCGGTGGGTGGTGTTGTGTTATCTGCACCAGGATGGCGATAGGACTGTAACAGGGGGTGAAACCTCTAATCGGATCGGCTGATCAGTGGCCTCATGGAAGACCCAGGCCTGGACCAGCCTAAGTATAGATCCTGTATGAGGGATTTGCACCCGCTGCAAATGCAACGGACCCAGCGGCCGTTGGATCACGGTCTCGTATTGTCACGGTACGGTAAACGTAGCGCCTTCAGGCTGGCAGAGCACAGTCATGCGCCGAAAGTGGGCTGTGGCAGAAAGCGGGTCAGGTTCTGCTCCCAAGGCGAATACATCATCCTCTCGCTCTCGCTCTCTCTCTGGCCAACTCTGACTCTGCTTGCTTCCAAGCTTCTGTCTTTGCATTGAATTCGTTCGAATTGATGTATCCTGCACTCCCGCTCTTACACTTCTCATTCTGGGTAAGCTCTTCCATTCTGTCTTTTCCTTATCAGTCGATCTCCATGCCCACCCCTTCCCTGTGAGGCAGAATCTGGCAGCAGAGAAACGCATTCGGGGAGACCACAGATAGGGCCTGCACCGGCAGACTGGGCCATATACTGGAAATCCCCCCTCTACCGTGCTGGCAGTCTTGGCCTGGCCTCTGTCACCGACAGGAGTGCCCAATTGCTCTCTGTTCGATTGCCTGCAGCTTGCTTCATTCGCCGGTCCAACGTGTCTGCACACGTGGGCTGCAGGCCACTTCACTTGCCCTTGAGCTTCGACCCGCTGACAGCCAACATACAGCTTTAAAGTACTCTCCACCACCTCCACCATGACAACACAAACTGCCCCGGCCATACCTCCTCGACCGAGTCGATCGCCTCAACCCACCACATCCGTATCGGACATGCCCAAGATCCCTCCGCGTCCCAACCGCCGACACGATCGATCGGTCTCCCCAATGCCTGACAGCTATGCGCCGTCTCCCCTCAACGAGTGGAATGGGCCGGGCATGGTCCGCACCACCTCCAACGATCTGCCTCAGCGCCCGCCCAGCGTGACGATACCATCCCTGGGCGAGGAGGGCATTGAATACGCCGACCTGGACATGGGCAACATGTCGGACAGCTACCACCAAGCGCCGACAGAAACTCGCAACATCAGCAGTGACCTCAAGATTCACCAACCGAGACCGTCTTTGCCGACATCAAGTGCCAAGGCCAAAGTGCAGGCCGTCACCCGCACCGATTCCCGCCAGGCCGCAGCCGTGGGAGTGGGCCGGGATGGTCCTTCTCCGGCTCACGAGGAGCAGGAACGCTCCAGTCGTTCGCTTCACTCGCACGCCAATGGATCCCGGGCCGAGTCCTCGACCGCCTCCTCAGAACGTCGGCACTCCGCGCAGTTCGGAGATGATCATGGCATCCGTGTTCCCATGTACCCCAACGCAGGAGACGTCCAGGCTCCGTCGCCGAGTCCCTATCTTGAACAGGGCTCTCAGCGTTCAGGTCGTAACCACCATCGGACTCGCAGTGGTCGGGACTCGTCCCTGCCGCCGGGCAGCTATGGCCTGCATGGCCACGGTGTGCAGCATACCGATAAGTTCGAGGCGGCCTGGTACGAGAAGCACCCCGATGAATACGTCAAGGAAGAAGGGCAGTACGGCCCTGGTGTTGGCACTCCTCGTCCGGATTGGGCCTTGAGCAGCGATGACCTGAACAAGATCGTCCGAAGCCCCGCCAACGCTGGATCTGGTTTTGGTAAGTAATATCTCATGCGGAGGCTTTTGGATTGATACTTATTCCATCTAGGCACTTCTCCAGCCGCACAGGGTACACCCGACGAAGAGGTGGGTTACCTCGCTTCGGACGAATACACGCATCGTATGGCATCTCCGCCTCTGGAGGCCCGGCACGACAGCAGTCTGCCAGTGGTTGAATCGCCTCTTCGGCAAATGAGCTTCCCAGCTTCAGCACTCGAGCCCAAGGAAGCCCCTAGCTCTCCGCTGCGCCGTACCCGGACCGGCTCCTCCCATGGACACTACCACGAAGGTGAAGTGATCCATGTGGATGACCCAGTGCATCCTCTGCACCATCCCGACGGATTTACCCCGGCCCCCGCATTTGAAGATTATACCCATGACGCGGAAGTTGCCCTCGAAGAGGAAGAAGAGCCCATTCTAGCGGCAGATGAAGTGCGCCCCGAATCGGCATACTTACATCCTGCAATCACTCCGACGTTTGAGCACCGAGACAGCTTTGATGAAGGCCGCAGTCGCACTCCCAGTGTGAACCACAGTCGCTCGAACAGTCGATCGGCCAGCCAGGGTGGCATTCCTGCCTTGACCCGATGGGACTCTCGTGAACAGTGGGAGGATTCACATACTCCCCTCGAAGACGTAGAAGAATACGAGCCGTTGTTCCCAGAAGATGATGGAAAGAAGGAGCGCCCTGTGTCCGCCGCAGACCGTTTCAAGCAGCGCCCCGATATGAGCAAGCACAGGTTCCCCAGTGAAGATATCTGGGAGGATGCGCCGAACAGTCTACAGCTCCACGCGACTGTGACAACCCCAGACCTTCCCAAGTCCGCCTCCGTTGAGACGTTTGAAACACCTGAGCAGGAGGCTGCACGCCGGATGCAGACTTCCCAGATCAATTCCCATAAACTCGCCACTCAGATTCTTGAAGGCGAGGGCTTTCAAACTAAAAAGAAGCCTGCGCGTCCGGACGCTATCAAACAGCGTTTTCCAAGTCGGGATATCTGGGAAGATACTCCGGATAGCCAGCAGCTGGTGACCACCGTTGAGCCTGCGACAGATGAGGTCAAGAGCCCCGAAATTCCCTCAAAGCCCAGCATTCCCCAACGTCCTCAGCGTCAATCTCAGGCAAGCTCACCCACGGACAAGCGGGCCCCGCCAATGATTCCAGACCGACCGAAACCGCAGATCCCATCGCGGCCCGCTAAGCCAAGCTCAACAGAGAATCTAACCAAGGTCTCCTCCGCCGGTTCAACTGGCAGCGCAGAATCCGCCAAGGATGCACCCGCTGTGCCCAAAACGAAGCCCGCCATTCCTGCTCGCCCCGGCGGAAGCAAGATCGCAGCCTTGAAGGCCGGTTTCCTTACTGATCTGAACTCTCGACTGCAGCAGGGTCCTCAACAACCCAAGCCCCAAGAAAAGGAACCTGAGCCCGCTGCTGAAAAGCAGCCTCTCAGCGATGCTCGCAAGGGCCGAGCCCGTGGCCCCGCGCGGAGGAAACCCGCAGTGGAAAATGCCAACGCCAGGCTGCCTACTATCCCCGAGGTGAAGATCACGGCAACATGGAATGTGTGGGAGGTCCGCGAAGACGGCAATTTGATTGTGGGCAGTGACGCCGCGATCGAAAAGCCTTTAGCCTCACCAATTGAGACTCCTATGGCCCCCGAGCTCGCCAAAAACACAGCCGGGGAGCCTGCCGATCCCGTCGCGGAGTCTCCTATCCAGAAGAAGGAAGATCTCGTCTCACCCACCACCGTCACGGCCCCCGTCGAGACCAATCCCGTTCAGGAGGAGGTGGAGGAGAAGGGGGAGGAGGAAGCCCCGACCTCCATTGAGGAGACCCCAGAACAGGTCGATACGTCCTCTCCGGTAGAGACCGAGACAGTCGCCGAACAAGTGGATCCAGAGCCAACTACTGATGCTGCGGCTGTTGCCAATGACATGGCCGCTTCGGTCCCGCCGACCAACCTGGAGGACACGCTTGAGAACCTGACTGCCTCGGCTGACGGCAAGAAAAGGTCTGATGGCGAAATCCATTTGCAGGAGTAGATGAGATGCTCTTCCTCTCCTTTTTTGGCTTCTTTCTATGACTTTTATGTTGATGTACTTGATGTGTGTGTGTGTGTGCAAGCTAGTGCTCTGTTGTCCCGTGTGTAGATGAGGATCTGAGACTACAACCTGAGTAGCTCTTTTATTTCTTTCCAATGCTGTTTAATAACTTAGGATCCTTTGGATTATGAATCCACATCACTCTGGCTTTGTTTGCCATATTCTATTCTCAATTGTAGCTTCTTAGGGTATATCCATTCGTACGTCCAAATATTCAATATTTACATCGATCAATCTAGAGTAGAAACTCAGGCTGGCGTCATGGATTTAAAGTTGGGGTGATCGTCGATAGTTACCGTTCTTGGAATAAGTGTAACTATAGGATCAACTTGTTGCATTATAAACTCTTCTGCTCAGTATGATGTACACGAGACTGCTTAAGCCTCAAATGAGACTCGAGTATTTTGCAAAAGAAAAAGAATGGAAAAAAAAAGGCCACAAGCACACGCATTACACGAGGATTAAAGCACACAAGAGGACCAAGATAAGACAGGGCATGCATTGTATTTGATTTCATCTGTTTTTTTTTTTCGTTCTCTTTTTGTTATTTTCTCTCAGGGATCAGCCGTGTGGCTACAAAGATCCTGGGGTAAGCCATGCAAATATCTGCAGTTGGTTCTGAATAAACATCAAAAAAGAGAGGGAGAGGGAGAATAGCTCGTAAGAGAAGGGGAGGCTGTTTTTGTGGACTGACTCGTTGGATAGAAAAAAAAAAACCATTGGTATCATCAAAAGAACAAGGGAGACGACATAGATCGCGCACGTCCCTTATCAGCCCAGCTCAGCTCACAGGCAGCTTGCTCATATCGCCCTTGCCCTCTTTGATCCACTCCGGATCGATCAGGCGCTCCCGCTCAGCGTAGAGCTGCTTGTAAGCACCGCGAATGGTTCCATCACTGACGTGGGCCACCTGGGAGATTTCCTTGGCAGACTTGCCCTGACCCATCAGGTAGGAGGCCATGTAGATGCAAGCCGCGACGATAGAAAGCGGAGAGCGACCGGCCAGGTCACCCATGGTGGTGACGCGGTCAGAAAGGGCAGCGGACACGCTGGTGACCTGGTAGGGCAGATCGAGGAGATTGCAGAAACGGTTGCAGAGATCGCTTGGCTTGGTCGAAGTGGTGGCCGTGTAGCCGTCGTTCGGGTCAGGCACTCCGCCACTCGACACGACGGCATTGTTGCGCTCGACGTTCTGTGCAGTGAAGAACTTCTCCAACGCCTTGTAGATGCGACCGATCTCCTTCCGAGTCACCTTGGTCACGGCAAAGATCTCAGTGAAGGTCCTGGGAACCTTGCACTGGCGGCAGGCAATGAAGATACAGCCAGCAATAATGACTTCCTGGGACTTGCCCTTGAATGCCTTGGCATCATCCACGATCTTGAAGAGATATTTGGCCGTGTCGGCAACGTTCTTTTGGATATTGAATCCGTCGCACAGCGCACCGATCTCCTTGTAGGCTGCGAGCAGCGCCTTGTTCGCCTTCTCGTTCGACTGCTTGTTCTGGGCGCGATACAGGTCCCGAGCTCGACCAGATCCTCCGCTGGCAATCGAAGTCTCCAGCTGATCACCGTTGAGCAGCGGGTTCATGGCGTCTCCAACACGGGACGGGTCATCGTTGTTCTGGTCGTCGTTGGAGAAGGTTCGCCACTCAGAGTGCACGTCAATTTCTCGATCAGCGAGCACGAGTCCACAGGATCCGCAGACGGTCTCGTGGGAGTCCGGAAACTCCAGGTTGGGAGGCACCTCCTTGCACTCCGGGCAGAGAAGGTGGGCAGACAGGTTTTTCTTCCATGGGGAAGCCGCCTCGGCCATTGCTACGGGTGACATGGCCGCCATCTTTTTTGCGATGCGGATGTCCTCAAACCGTGCGGTGTGTCTTTTGGCGACTTTCTTGGCGCTGACAGATAAATTGTATTTGCGGTTGTAGTAACGAAAGAATAGTGGCGAATACAGTTTGGCTGCTGGACTTCGACCACAGAAGAGATTAAGTCCACCTATTGAGTCGTTCTCAACAGGTACAGGGCAAGGATGATAACACCGACGACGTGCTTCGCGTTTCGGCTCTTCAACGTCTTCTGTGCGCCACTGCCTTGATAGACTCAGGTTAGCCCGATTGCTACATTCAAAGATTCAACCAACAGCTTTGGATGAAGTCACCAAGCTCTCATGGAAGCGGTTGCATGGCTGTTCACCCAGCAACCGGATCCATCGAGCCACTTGGACGACGCCACCCAAGTCAAACAGGCTGCTATTACCTTTCCCCGCGATGTACACTCAGTCCAGTAGATCACCCCCCAGTTGTGAAAGCCTTCACAAGTCTGCGGTTTCTCAGACGAAAGTGAGCCACCGAAATCCCAGATGCCAGCGAGTCCGACCGATGAACCAGTCAAGGTCTCCGTAAGAGCAATGATCTCACGAAAAGGGGTCGTAGAACCTGACCGGGCCGCTGCAAGTGAATCAGATCAGAGTGATCGAGCAAAGCAACGTCGAGAGTCGAGTTCCGGGGACAAGCAGGCAGGTGCTTGGACGGAGAGGGATCGAGGACTGGGGGAGATGGGGAGATGGGAAGAGATAGGTCAGCGAGAGAGGATGGCAAGTTCTTGAGGTTGGATGGACGCTGAGTCATCGCTCTTTCTGAGTCAGCGCCAAGCCGCCCTTCCGACTTTCATCGTTTGCACTTCTCCTCGATCAGAACAATCCACCCTGTCACAGCAGTTTCCCCCTCCATCCCCTTGAGACACTTCTCGCAGCCAAGATGATGTCCCAGACTCTGCGAGCCTCGGTATGCCCACATTGTATATTCCCCGTGCCTGGCCCTAGCTGACCGTCCGCAGCGCTCCGTCCTCTCCCGTGCCTCTCGGCAACAGGCCTCGATCGCTCGCCGCAGCTTCCTGACCTCTGCTGTCCGTCGGGGTATGTCACCACTTCTCTTCATCGATGATTGGATCCCTAATCATCCAATTGCGCCCGTACTAACCCATTTCGCCCCCCTCCAGCCGACCCCGTTTCGGAGTTGTACCTTCGCGAACTCAAGGCCTACAAGCCCACTCCCATCAAGGCCGGTGACGCCGACGCCCACGTCCACAAGTTCACCGCCCCCCAGGCCCCCAAGTCGCCCGAGGAGGCCAACCTCGCCAGCGAGCTGTCCGCCTACGAGAGCCAGGAGGTCGAGGTCGAGGGTCAGGCCGCCGCCGGTGAGGCCCCCCCCGTTGAGGAGAACTGGTTCGAGGAGGATGAGGAGGAGACCCCTGCTGCCCACTAGACATTTCATTGTTGATTCGACTTTTTGGTCTGGGGAAATATGGGACGGATGGTTGGCTCTCCGCCTGTGGCCGGAGAGTGGCCGCCTCTCGGATCCTGATGCTTGTAAATTAGACCACCTTGAGAAACGTTGAACCTTTTTCCTTTGTCTTAAATCTGTGCTCTGCATCGGGTGTAAATCCCATCTAGGTGGACTGAGATGATCCATTGTTTGTGCATCTGACAAGTTGAATGCACCCGTCCCAGCCCACATATTATCCCACTACCATGTAGATCATTGATGGATGGATGCATTAAACCAACCTGTCCAAAAGGTCTGCGGTCGTGGCTGCAGACCTGCCCTCGATTGCGCCCTGACGGCGAGTTGATCCTCAGTCGGACACCAAATCAACATTGGAATTGCTACATAGTCAGGACACAATCTAGGGGAAGTCCGTCTACATACGAGTATACAATACTTTAGTCCACAATACAAGAGGCATCCCTTGACAGACCGTACAAGGAGAAAACAAGCAGGGCGGTAAAGTAAGCCCTTAACATTGACTACGCGGAAGCCCGGTATGATAATAACGTGGTGGCTAGATGGGAGAGACGATTAGCGGGACATATATACTGAATGGTAAGGTGACTGAAGCGTCAGTGGCTGGGTGTCCCCTGCAGGGCTGATTGCGATCGTTTGAATGTCCTTGCTATTCCGGCACGGCCTGGAAGTTCCCTGCAGACCGGAGGTCTTTTTTCTCTCGCGGCCATCGGCGGATGGCGATTGCGGCCGGCTGGATGTTGTGGAAGTAGTTCGTGCGCTGTCCGCCATGAGCCACAGCTGGAATGCGGGGCAACTTGGACGCCGCTCGTGTTCCCTTGACAGGTGAAGTGCGTGAGAAAGACAGAGAGACACATTCTTGTACCAGTTGGGTCCTGCATAGGAATGCGCGAATCAGCAGCCAGAACCATTCGGGCAGCACTCAAGAATGGGTGACGCATCAGGACCATCCATGGGCGGAAGGTGCGGATCGGGTAACAAATCAATAATAACCATTCCCGCGTGGGTTGGAATCGGGGCTGATACAGAGATACAGAAGTCAGCCTCGGGGGGTGGTGGGAGGACATTACGCGCGCATGATGGCTAAGATGCCGGTGGAGCCATGGTTGGAGCAGCGGATGGAGAGAGAGAGAGAATGCTCTGGGAGCAAAGTAGTCCGAAATGCCGAGAGAGGAAAAAAAGAAGAAAGTGTCTCAGAGGAAGAATAGGACATCACGGGACTTCTATCTTACTCTTTCTTCCAACATCACTTCACTGCTATCTCTCTCTTGCCTTCTCCCTGCTCCTTCACTCATTCCCTCCCTCCCCCTGATCCCTCCACTCCATCCTCTTGCCGGATCTCCCTCGCTTCTCGACGGGCCGACCGTCCCCCGCCCTTCGCTGACCCTTGTTACCAAAAGACCCTGGTAGCAAATTCAAAAATACAAAGTACACCTGGCGAGCAGCTTTCCCCGAGACTAGATTCCCTGCCGCCGATCAGTGGCTGTTTGGCTCCACCGCCCTTTGCTGCAGTTAGTGGAAGCTCGATCTATCTTATCCCAGCCAGGCACCGTTCCTGGCCCGTTCAACCTAGCACACCTCGCCCCAATTGATGTGTGGCCCTCCTGGATGCCGGCAAAGGATGAGACCCGCCTCTTCTCCCTCCTTGTAACTGGTCTACAATTCGATCGCTGCCACCTGGCATACGTTTCCTCCATCTCTCAACCTCACCTCCTGCCCTTGTTTCCGCCCTCCGCCAACCTCCTACCCGCCACACCCTCTCCGATGCTGCGCCGCTCCTCACATGTCCTGTTCTGACCATCTTTAACCTGGTGCCTGGACGAGCTGGTCTCTCCGACGCCAACCTCACACATCCGCTCACTGTTTACCCAAGGGAGACATGTCCACTCGCCGACAAGCTATCCCCCACGCTCGATAGTCAACTTTGTTGGCCCCCGAGACCATGTCTTCGCCTTCCACCGAGACTGTCAGCAACTACACCAACGATGATGGGAATGGGTTTCTGCCACGCTCGGCCAGCTATACGGACCTCCCCCGTGTGTTGCCTGCCACAGAACCCGGTCCGTCGAACCTAAGAAGGACATTCTCTGACTATGCCGTGCCCACCCTGTCGGATTCGCCGACGAAGGAAAGTGTGCGGGCGGGGAAAGATATCCTACGACGGACGTCTTTGCGCTCCAAGAATCGGCCGGAGATCGCCGTCTCACACTTCACACTGTCATCATCGGAGGAGGTGAACAAGACTGGTACAGATTCGCATGCCGAAAAGACGCCGCGAACAAGGGCACCAGAACCCGTGGCGCGACCATCAAAAGGCCGATCGATGTCGGGGCGGATAGTGAGCCTTGCCCGGAAACCATGGGGCTCGTCGTCACGCTCTCCGTCTCCATCATCTAAGCGAGCCAAGCAGCACCAGAGCCGTGGAGACGAGCAGTCTTCAATTAGCTCGCGCTCCCAAACCAAGAAAACTGCCACAGCGACGGACACGGTGGCAGACTCGGAATCTGTCCACCCCTCCCGGAAGCGTACGATTTTATACAAACGGCCAAGGCGCCCAATGCAGGCTGTGGTGGCCAAGGACCTTGAAGACAACCCGGGAGCGCCTAACAGCCCAACCGACCGCTCGTTACGCCAACATTCGTCACTAGAGAAGTTTACCTCGTCCTTATCGGTCTCCACGCCAGTTCTACCGCCGATGCCCAAGGGAGCCGCGGCTACAGCTGCTGCCGCGCTTTCACATAGTGGCGGTGATCATTCTCGTCGGAAGGATGAACTTTGGGGTGTTTTTCGCGGCCTCGAAGCGGATTATCAAAAGTACGTGCCACCATTCTCAGAGCATGATCGCAATTACTAACTAGAGATATTCAGGTTCCAATCCAAATCAAGCTCTCTCAAAGCCAATGTTATCCGTACCTCCCTGGTTCCTTTTCTCAGCCGCCATCATCTCCATGCATCATGCAAGGATTTGAGACCGGAAGACTTGGATCGCCGAGTGAATATTCTCAATAAGTGGTGGATTGGAATGCTGGAGATGCTCAATGGCAAGAATAACCAATCCATCTCCGGAACAGATAGGCCGGTGTTCCTGGAGGCGGTGGTTGGTATCATGGCACGCCCGGAATGGCGGATCCCGTTCACTACTGCGCAAAATAACAGTGGACCACCAGATTCGTTGAAATATGCATCGACATCGGTTTCAGAAACATCCGAAGCCTCGGGTTCGTCGGGATCGGACTTTCTGGTCGAGTCGATCCACCATAATACCCGGAATATCTTCATTCAGAATCTGCTTTCCCAGATGTCATTTGTGGTGGAACGAATGTCCATGCGCCATGCACCCGCCAGCCTGGTAGCATTCTGTGGAAAAGCCTGTGCTTACGCATTTTTCTTCTGCCCCGGAGTAGCAGATATCTTGGTTCGGTTGTGGAGCACGCCTCCCACCACGTTCCGTCGTGTACTGGCGCAATCGTCTGGGTCCCGAAGCGGCAATTTACGCGCATACACCCAAGAGCTTTCTCTATCCTTCCCGGTGGCGCTGCGTTCCCTCGCCTTCCACTCCTACGGGCCTCTTCTACGGTACCTTCACCAGAAACCTGATATGCCTTTGAACATCACAAATATTCCCTGGCAGTCCCCTTGGGTGACGCGTTGGTGCGGACGCGATACGGACCTTTTCTTCGTCTTCGTGAAATACATTCATATCCTCTACGCAGAGTATCTACCACCCGAGACCCAAAAAGCCAACCGAATTTTGGCACCGGGTCTGCTGCTCGTCCATTCCCAGCTCTTGGTCGTTCTGGAGGATACCATTTACAAACAGTCCGCCCAACAACCTGAAAATCCCCATGTCGCAGCCGCCATCACTTTCGATGATTTTATTGAAGCACCAGATGCCTCAGCCAATTCGCATCCCCTTGGGGGAGGCAACAGTCATCGGTCTATGGCGGAAAATCGGTTGATCATCCTTCTGCGGGATTTCCTCTCCGAGTCATCTGCTGAACCAAATCGTGCCCGATTGTTGTTCGCCGAATCCTTCTGTGCAATTCTCAAAGCCTCCGCCCAGAAAACTTCCCTATTCGACCACAACGCGTGCTTTTTGCTGTGTGATTTTATCGAGGAGGTCATTCCGATCATCACCCGCTACGCTCAGTCAACCGAACGGGAATTATTTGACTGGAACTTCTGGTTGGATGTTGCGAGGCAGATGCTGCAGAGTCACAATTCGCTGACCGAGGTCCGGGTTTTCTCTTTCCTTTATTGCGCTTGGGGTACCTGGACAGCCACCGAGCTGAGAAAAGCTGGTCTCACCCTGGATTTCCTGCTTCAGGAGCCACTCTTCTACCATTACTTCGATCACTGGAGCCCAATGGTACGCGCATACTTTCACCGTCTGTTGTGTTGGAGAGTGGGTCGGTTCAGTGGCGATCCCACACCACTGGATTCGTAAGTGCTTGGATCGATTTAACAGTGATTTGTTTATGTGCTAACTGGAATTCCCAGTATGATCTATGAGACCCTCTCCGATCGACTCTTGCGCGTCTGGGAATACTATATTGGATACCAATCCAAGGCTGAAGAGGGACTCACGGCTCCCCTGTCCTCCGCTCCCTGTACACCGGCTCCCGGTCGAAGAATCATCATCATCCGATGCGATAATCATGTCTCTCCTGTGAACTTGTTTGTCTCTTTCGACCGCGTTGTTCCACCTGCTCCTCCAGACCAAATTAGATCTCACCGGAGAACTGGATCAGCCGATTCAAGTAGTTCGGAGGGCAGCATTGGCAAACGTCGATGGGGTCTTCTTCGATCCATGTTCAGCAGTTCCTCGAATTCTCGATCTGGAGATGACGCAGCCAACAGCAGCTCCGATGAGTCGGAGAGCGGTTCGAGCGAAATAACGATGGCTTCTGACACAAGGTGCCTTGACCAGCATGAGCTCACCCCGAACAACAGCACCGAAGAGCTTGTTCGGCCCGACTTGCCACACCAGCCGTTCTTCTTCAAGTTTTCCTTGGAATGGATGGATCGACCGCAATGGCCCAGCAAAAACAAGCGCCTCTTTGCTCCATGCCTGCCAGTGGCATCCCAGCTGCACGTCCAACGTCAACGCTCTCCCGCAAAAGCATCAGACGACGACACGGTTTCAGAAGATACTACAATTTCTTCAGAAGACGGCCACGCCGTGGAAAATCCTGAAAACCCCATAGACCCACTCCAGACACCTCGCGTCGACCAAGAGCCCAAGATACCCAGAACCCCTACAACCAAAAACTCACCGCTTCCCCAACTCCCTCCCCTGCCCTCTTACGACCATCTCGTGCCCAGCAAATATGCGGGTCGCGCTTTGGCGGAGTGGGCCCATATTGTCTCGGAATGCGACAGTTTCTTCGCCCGGCGCCGCGACGAAGGCGTGCCCGCGGACCGCATGGTGGAAACTCCAACACTGGGCGTGGAAACCTTCCGAAAATAGTGGCATCGACCATCGCAGGTCCACAACAAGCCTACTAGCTCTCATCTTGAGACTTACAAAAGGCAGAGATGCCTTGTTCTAAAATCTGCTTCTTTTTTTCTCTGTTTTGTTTTCAGTCCCACACCACACATCCTTGGTGTGCAAGGAGGCATAGGGTATCGGCGTATGAGCAACCGCGTTTCCATCTACGGTCTGCTGTCTTTTTCTTTTCTCTTTTGTTCTCTGCATCGGAGCGCGATGGACTTCTCTTGCAGTGGTAATCGAATAATCAATGAGATACAATCAAGGAATTAGTCACTTTACTCCTGCGAGGCCCTCGTAGCAGCATATCTGATGCAGATCCATATGAATCACCCGGTAACTTATCTAGCCTGGTAGCCGAGGAGCTCTAGGACGTTCCTCTATTATAAAGAAGGGCCCTAGGCCCCTAGCGGCAATCTAATTGGCAGGTGGCAGTATCGCAACAGACTTTACTACGTGAGGCTAGGTGCTTCGAACTATGTAGCATCCCAAGCATCGAAGTATAGCGGCTTGGTGTGTTCATCATTCAGACATCCTGGCACATATCGATGTTACAGAAACTAACGCAGAACCATTATATTTTCAGTATAACATTAACAACAAGTCTAAGAATAAGTTTTTAAAAATGGCGACTTCAAATCCCATCTATCCATCCATCTACTCTTCTTTCTTCTCCTGGGCAAGCTGCTTATTCAAAAGGTACAACAACGCGCCCTGCACATCTTCACGAGCCATATGCGCCTCCACGAGTCTCACGCCCGTCCCACCCTGGACTTTCTGCAGCGCATCCTGTAGCTCGCCGCATGTCCGCGCCGTGAAGGTACTCTTTGCGACATGGTCCTCGTCAGCACCAAAATAGCTCAGTGCCTGGGTATGCCGCCAGAATGCGACATCATTATAGCTCTGGTTCCGGCCATGGATGACCCGCTCGATGGTGTATCCGTCGTTGTTGATGATGATGATCAAAATGTTCAGCTTCTGGCGGATCATGGTGCTGATTTCCTGGGCTGTCATCTGAAGGGATCCATCGCCGATGATCAAGGTCACATTGCCGGGAGTCTTCTGTTCGCGCTTTGCGAGCGCGGCGCCCAAGGTAGCGGGGAGCATGAATCCAATTGACAACCAGGTCACGGCTCCGAAGACGCGTGCTTTGGGTGGGAGAAGGAAGTTCCGGCCACCATGTGATGCAGTGCCTGTTTCAGTGAGGATAATGTCGCCTTCCTGGAAGATCGGGTTGACTAGTCTGAAGAAATTGTCTTGGGCGATGGGATCCGAGCTCTTGATGCCATCCAGAGTGGTTACTACCTTGGGGGGTGCGTCCGTTGCTTTGGGGATGCGAGTTGAGTCAAGCTTCTGAAGTAGTTGCAAGAGCAGGTCTTTTCCTGAAACGTCGCGACAGATAGGATCGGTCCCGATTTGAATGGACGAGTCTTTGAAAGTGATCGCGGCAGCCGGGGTAGGTATGGTGGTGAAGAAATAGCTGTTTGTGTCGCTGTAGTGCGGCCCAAATGTAAGGATGAGATCTGCCGATTCGAAGTATGCCTTCGCGGGCTTGTCACCAAAGGCCGCTTCGTATACCCCGTATACATTAGGGAGCTGCTCGTTCACTAGACCCTTGCTATAAACAGTGCTCCATGTAGGCCAGCCAGTATTCTTGATAAGAGTATCAAGCTGGTCAACGACACCGAGGGCGACACTTTCTCCGTCCACGAGGATCAACGGGCGTTTCGCAGTGTACATGCGCTCCAAAATCTGGCTCATGATTTGTGGCTCCTTGCCCGTGCTGGGAACGGTTGGGACGGCCACTGTCTTGGTCAGATTGGCCGCAGACACGAGGGCATCGGGCATATCATCAGGAATCTCCAGGTAGACGGGACGGCTGTGGATCAGAGCCTGCTGTAAGATCCAGTCGATCTTATCTGGCGCCGACGCCGCGTCCGTGATCTCAGTCTGCGCCGCCGTGATATGCGTCGACATGGCGGCGAAGCGACGGTACTCGCCGTCGGCGAAGGTGTGGTGCATCAGCGCACGTGTGCTCTGCGCCAGGCGTGGCGGCGTGCCGACGATGTGGATGACAGGGGAGCGCTCGGCATAGGCGCCAGCGATGCCATTGAGTGCCGACAATTCACCCACCCCAAAGGTCGTAACCAGCGCGGACAAACCATTGATGCGTGCGTAGCCATCGGCAGAATACGCGGCGTTCAGCTCATTGCAGTTGCCGACCCAGCTCAGCTTGGCGGGCTCGACGAAGTCCAGCAAGCGCAGGTTGTAGTCGCCGGGCACACCGAAGACGGAGTTCACGCCCAGCTGGCGTAGACGGGCAAAGAGGTAGTCGGCGAGCTTGATGGTGTCCATGGTTTTGATTGGGAGTAAGAGAGAGAGAGAGAAGGTGTGTAGATCGATAACGACCGATAAGCACCTTTTATACTTGTTCCCCCGCCCCCGCCGCTAGCCGTCTTCCCTTTCCCTTTTTCTCCGAGGCTGTTTTATGTAACAACTATTCCCAACAAAGACCATGTTGCGACGCCCGGCCTGCGAGCCT